>NW_027270921.1:780000-1380000 GCF_040938485.1 Diadema antillarum | reverse complement strand
GGATGGCTAGTAACTGATCAGTGGGAATCAGTGGGAATGCTGGAGGATGATTGTTCCAATCCTTGTGGGATTCATTTAAGAGTACATTATATATCTATTGTTGTGTGAAAATTATTTGCTTCAGAATGGTCTCATATTCAAGTACTGTAAAACATGATATATTCGCGGCATGAAATTTTCGCGAATTGGAGCCGACAGCCTTTTTCGTGGCATGAAATTTTCACGAATTGCCACTGGCGTTCAATGCATGTAGTGTAGACAAAAACTTTCGCGTGCATTTTAATTTCGCGAATTTTGGCGCTCGCAAAATTCGCGAAATTAAAATGCACGCGAAAATTTCTCGTTTTACAGTAATGTGCAGTTTAGTGTTTCCAGGTTAGCGTGCCTGGTCAGTGATGGGGCATTAATCTGCACATTACTTGAATATGAGACCGTTCTGAAGCAAATAATTTTCACACAACAGTAGATATATAATGTGCTCTTAAATGAATCGCACAAGGATTGGAACAATCGTCCCTCAGCATTCCCACTGATTCCCACTGATCGGTTACTAGCCATCCCCTTTAACTCGATTGTACTGGTTCAAATCTTTATATTGCTTGTCTATCTCCCTAACTCACATTTAAGAACTATTTTGAAGCATTAATGCTGGGTTTTTGTTTCATCTGCAAATAGTAAAGTATGCCTTTAAAATACATTTATTTCATCTTTAATTATCCATGCCTTGCTTGTAGTTCAAATTGCTGTTCAATTGCTGCTCTCTTCCTGTGTATCATGCCATGTGTAGCTGATTGTTTGTACCAAAGCACCATGACGGTTGAAAGGCAGTCCTGTGTGCCTCACATGTAGTCACTATCATTTTTATCGTCATTACCATTATCATTACCCTTGCCATTACCGTTACCGTTACCCTTACCATTATCATTCTTCTTCTCATTATTTTTCCACTAATTCTTGTTCTTATACTACAGCTCAGAGCCAGTGCTTACAAAACCTTCGATCTGTGTGCTTTGTTTAAACCCAAACAAAAGATGTGGGGGCGCTGTGGCATAGTGGATAAAACTCTCGACTCCCGATCAGAGGACCTGAGTTCCAGTCCCGCCGAGTGCTTATGTCCTTGGGCAAGATGTTTTTACCCACCATGTCCATCTCGACCCAGGCGTATAAATGGGTACCTGGCAACGCTAGGGTAATAATGATAGCAGGGCCCCCTGGTAGACCAGTGGCAACATTGAAGAGGATACGCTGGGTAGATAAGACCTTATTATTATTATTATTATTATTATTATTATTATTATTATTATTATTATTATTATTATTATTATTATTATTATGATTATTATTATCATTATTATTATTATTATTATTATTATCATATGGCAATAGAGCCTTCAATTAGGCATCTGCCCTTGACTGGAATTCCCTGTCTACAGAAATCAAGAAAACACCTTCATTTGCACTATTTACGACTGTTCTCAAGACCCACCTGTATTCAAAATGCAGAATACTAGTAGTAGAATGCAAGTAGAGTTCTCATTTGTCACTCTGAAGAAACTTGTAACTTAATTATTTAATGACTTTCTTAAATCTAAAACTGTAATTACTTCAATGCTGTTATATATGTGTGTATGACTGTTAGCACATGTATGTAAAGTGCATATAGAAAATTAAACAATAATCCTTATGTAAATCATTATAAGAGAGAGGGGGGGGGGGACAATTCCTTTCTTTATTTTGTTTGTTAGATTCTGATATGTTCCTATGCTTTCCTGATGACAACTTTCAGTACCTAACCACATCCATGAAAGCAAAACATGAAAAGCATATCATCGAGGGTTGTCGAAAAAAAAAAATCATAATGACACAAAACATTGAATTGCTCGAGCAAGAAGTGCTGCTTTAACATCATAATGGGGACGCTCTTCATGGGACGGGGAAGAGGAAGAGGAAGAAAGAGGAAGAGGAGAAAGCGAGAGACGGAGAGGAAGCAACCATCACCACAACATTACGCCACGTTGCCATGGCTGCAGTGTTTTCCAACGACGGGTCTCGTGACAGAAACGAAAACAAGAGCTGAAGGAGGGGAATGGGGCCTTCTTCTCATCTTGCATGATCAGCTTTGCTAGGTACGCCAGACGTCACGGTAATACAATGCTCTAAGACACCAAAAGACGGAAGGAGAGGGGAGGATGGGATATCAGATGAAACAATTTCCGGTCTTTTCTGTTTTTGCTTTGCAATGACGGAAGAAAGAGATACAGAAGACTGGAGAGAGAAAAAAGAGATAGAGAAAAATATTACAGATAGAGAAGGATGGAGAGAAGGGGAAAAGACTATCCCTACTCCCTATTTGAGGTTCTCTGGTATAAAACTACTATATATGCCGAATCTTTCATGAGGTTTTCATTTTTGCGAATTTCACGAGTCGGTTGCTATTTGGGAATTTAAAAACACACGAAAATATGAACTCTGCTCCTGACATGAATGTAACATGCACGCAGACATTTTTCTGTTCAGTACTGTGCTCCACAACTGCCAATTTAACCACTAGCAAAATTGTCGGGAAGTTTGGATTCACGAAAAATTAGACTTACTGAATATATGGCATATACAGTAAAAGAGAAGACATCAATGATATTTGTACTCACACTTGGGAAGTTGGCAGTCTGCCCGAAGAATGTCCAGCAATCTGTCATTCAGTCTCTTGTTTCCGTGCGTGGGCTGGCGGAAAAGAAAAATTGACACTTTAATCAAAGATGCAAATGAACAGGAAATCAAAATATTATTGCCACCTTCAACAGCATACCAACTGGGTTAAAGACAACGTACACATCAAGCTGCCAGATAGATGTTATGTTTTCTTATGACGACATGGGTATACACTACCCTGTGTCAATCGTGTTTGTTGTGAGTGTCTCTCAAATGAAATGCAATGGAAGGGAACAGCTGGTATTATACAAATTTGTATCATCCATCGCCCCTGTCGAGATATTGTAAACTTTGCATCTTAGCATTGGAATATCCTTAACGTATGTCTTCTTCCCACTAATGACCAGACATCCACTTTTCACACTCAGTACATACATTGGCAAACTACACAAATAGGGTGATACTAGTGAAAGTGTGATATCTTATGGCTTACAACTCAGTTTTTCACAGTTCACTGACATTTGCTCCTGTAACAATTGCTCCTACAAAATATCTGCATGCTATAAAGCAAAACATAAATTCTACCCACAAACATAACCCTTACCCTAATTCTGATCCTCACATCAAACTAAACCTATCCCAACCCTAACCCTAACCCTAAGTCCTTGTAGAAAATAACAGTGGAGGAATTGTCCCAGGAGCAAATGTTGTGTTAACCATTTTCAATGCATTTAAAATATTGATGAGTAACTGTGAAACAGATATACTCCTTAGATGACATATTAATCTTTTACAGTAAGTACATTCTTCTCATTCTAAACTAATTGTTAAATACCAGCTGCTAGGTAATATCATGATTTAATGGAGTACATACACATAATTTTGACATAAGAGACATTACCATCCTAATGCCAAACACATTTAGAGGCCTCACAATGCTAAAATACCCTCTGGTAAGACTTAACTGCTTCGAATAAATATTTGCTTGATCACTAGTCTTTGAGATGAAGTTCTCCTCAATTCACTGGATTTCTCGCCTTTGTTACAGTGCACAAAACAAACTTTTTCCCACTGAATCCATGATAACTGAAGATGGTATAAGATTTTCCAAAATGCATCACATTAGCGCAATAGTGTTTCTTATCTGTGTCAAATAGGAGACGCCTTTCTCACTAGTAATAATTGAAACTGAGGAAATTGCAAACCACTTTTTTTCTACTTTCAGCAATCACTACACACACGCAGAGTCATGGCATACAACAAGTCACCAAATTCTCCTGCCATTCTGTTTGCGTCAAATATGGTGCTAGGGCAATTACCCCGGGACAATTACCCCAGATCCTTCCCCTGACCCTAACACTATACCTAATCCTAACCCTAACCCTAATCTTTACTCTAACCTTATCACTAATCAGTATTTAGCTGGGGGAGGGCAGTAATTGCTATAATATGGTCAAATATACTTCAAGGATCAGTAACAGCACTCATTACAAAATTGCTGCATCTGCTGTTGGACTCCCATCATCAAGTGTGCCATTCAATGGTTTCCTTACTTGGAAGAGTCCCACTTCCTCGCTGCTCTTGAAAACCTGACCCTCCTGCTCCAGACTGTCCACCGCCTCCTTGAAGATGCTCTTAATCTGCCTTGCTGGAGCTTGGCCACCTGTGGCTGATGTCTACAGATTGAGATAGGGCGGTAGACAAAAGTTTATCATAAGACCAATCCATCAAGAAGGTGCCCTGTCACCGTGACTACCAGGGCTGACAACATTCACCATCAAAATAAGTGGGATTCCATAGAGCAATCAAGGAGAAACTTGTGTGTTACAATCTACATCTTAATAGGCAAATATCATTTGAAATCAGGGAGGCATTTCATGTTCTCATGTCAGGACATGAAAAGATATTTCATTTTTCTCAGGGAGCCTTCTGCAAATTCAAGGGGATTTGGCAGCAACGTGTTTATCTTGACATGAGAGGCCTCAGAATGCTGCAAAGTACGAGAGTTTGGCTGAAAATTCAGAAATGTTTGTATAAGGAGAAACTTGTGTGTTACAATCTACATCTTAATAGGCAAATATCATTTGAAATCAGGGAGGCATTTCATGTTCTCATGTCAGGACATGAAAAGATATTTCATTTTTCTCAGGGAGCCTTCTGCAAATTCAAGGGGATTTGGCAGCAATGTGTTTATCTTGACATGAGAGGCCTCAGAATGCTGCAAAGTAAGAGAGTTTGGCTGAAAATTCAGAAATGTTTGTATTTGTTTTAAAAAAAAACCCAGAAAATTGGATTGCTTAACTACAACCTGTCTGTACAGACTGTTTTTTTAGTTTTAGGGTATCTTCAGAGACTACCCAAAACTTCCCACTTTTTAACCTATCACAGACAGACAGATTTTCCTATTTTTAACACACATTTCCCATTTACCCCAGCCCGAGAATACTTGGGATTGGTCTTAAACGGGTTAAGGAATCTGTTAACAGTGTTCTGAATAAAAAACCAAAAAACAACAACAACAAATGGCACCTCAAATTCAAAACCACAATTCTCAAAACTGTGATTATCAGGGAACTGGCTTTCTCACCATTTCTGTCCATTTTTTTTCGAAAATTACGCAGCAAAAGTCATACACTCTTTGAGAGCATGGAGTTTGAATGATACAGTAATACCAAAATCATAATATTAATACTGTTCAACATTCTTCAAGGGATGGTTCAGTTTTGGTTAAGGTGGGGCAACAGGTTTCCAAAATTTTTTGATGATGATTTTGATTTTTTTTTAGATAATGAGCAACCTCTTATGAAATATAAAGAAGCATATAATTATAAGAGGAATACACAGTTTATTTGATGAAAATTGGCTTTGAAATGGCTCAGATATCCAAAACAAAGCAATCCTAATAAAAGGTGGGACCCACCTTTTATTAGGATTGTTTGTTTTAGTTTGTTTTTGGATATCTCAGCAATTTCAAAACCGATTTTCATCAACTGAACTTTGAATTTAGACCCACCTTTTATGAGGATCGCTTTGTTTTAGTTTGTTTTTGGATATTCCAGCAATTTCAAAACCGATTTTAATCAATTGAACTTTGAATTTCTTTTAGAATTGTGACACTCTTTAATATTTCATAAAGTGGTTTCTAAGTATTTTGCAAAAAGTTGAAGGCTAAATCCTCACCTCAACCAATACTATACCATCCTTTTAAGATGGTAGTTTACACACATTTGTACATTGCTGGAATCTGACTGATATAAGATTCTCACATGGCAAACCAGCTTGCTCTAATTACTGGTACTTGTTTTGAAAGTTATCTTTAGTGTTATGTTTGTCTTTCATTTTGTATACTTGGACTCTGAGCATATATGCATGAATATATTCTATGAAAATATTCATTTCTTATCATGTTAACATGATTTATGTACATTGATTAACGGCCCCATTGAAAAACCACTTTTGCTGATTGGGCTTTTTTATCCGTGGTTAAATAAATGAATGAAATGAAATGAAATGAAATGAAATCCTACTAAGGAGAACTCAAAACTGATTTTCTGAAGACTATACAAGATACTTCTTTGTCTGGTTATCTTTTTTCCTCTTATTTTTTGCTTATCAAGCACCAACAAAGTATACTTCTTCTAGCCAATATGCTCCAAGATTTTGTAGCATAGACAATTTGATGATATATTTAAATGTAGTTTTCACTCACATAGATTATTTAACACACATATTCATATTCTATGCAAATTTTTCTCAAAATATGCTTTGTTTCTGAAAATGAGAAAGCCTGCCCAACACTTGCTTGATGAATTACGAGCTATTGCACGCAACTAAATTAAAGGTATTGAAATTAATTTGTTGTGAACATGTGAATTGACTAGTTTATAAATGGGTTCTTGGGGAATAAAAAATCTTGACACTTGAATGCATCTGTTAATCAACCACTAGTAGGAAGTTCATACTACCTGGATATAACAGCTGCAAAATCTCTAAAATGAACAGATTCGGTTGAAAAATCTTATACTTACTCAAAACTTGACATTGCGATATCCTTTTTACCGCCCAGTTTGAATTCAAATTGTGGGAAAGTTGCTGATATCGGTTCAGTTTTTATGAAGCATGTTACAACAGCATTTTCATGAAATGTGTCATGGCCTTCATTAAATTCATCAAATCTGAATATCAATTTGCATATACATATATTTTTCAAATTTTTTACAAGCATTATTTCTTCATTTTATTTTGAACTACATGGATGTGGCAACCTGTGAGACATTTCTTACAGAAGTATTGGAGAATGCGGCAATAGGCTGGGTTACTAACCTCTTTATGGCTATTCATGTACCTGGGTAGTGAGCAATTCAAGTCACATCTTGCTTCTGAATTTCAATACTTGAAATCCAGTTTGCATGCATTTGTTGTCATTCCATTAACAGGATTTGTGTTACCACTGTAAGAAAAAAAAAATTGTTGTACCGTACCCCCCTCCCCCCCCCCCCAAAAAAAAAAGTGAATATATGAAATGGGATGAATTTGAAAATCAGAACATCACTGAATAGCATTATGAATTTAACATAAAACACAGTATAAGCTTGAAACACATTTTTGATTGAAAGCGACTGGAAATTTATCCTTAATCCTTACTGTATGATTGGCAGAGATGTCTAGACACTGACTGCCAATGAGTAAGTAGATAATAACCTAATCTCCTTAATCCCTATTGTGTCAGAATGGCTTTCCTGTGGGACTGTTACATTGCTATCCTGAGTCTATTGGCAAAATTCAACTACAACTAAAAGTCAAATTTAAAAGATAAGGTGAATGCTGATTACAACAGAATGGTAATTCACAGCTTAGTGTCTGGGGCACATACAGGGTTAACCCAAAGCATAGCCATACTTTGCGTTCCAATGTTAAATGTCTTCAACAAATATGAGTCATTGCACCACTGGCTGAGAATTTAGTCACATTTCCAAACTGAAAAAAAAACCCCACAAAACAAACTGATGTGTCAAACATAGCACCAGAACTTTAAATTGCACAATACAACAATGACAAAAAAATCTGACACTCTTCTGAGTGACCAAGGAATGTACGTCATAATCATGTTTTCTTTAGACAGCAGAGGTGTAACCCTCTGAAAAACGAGGCTCGAAATCAAAGTCCACTGGCTTTTCAAGAGTCACAAAAGATAGCATTTACAGTATGATGAAAGAATTGAGGACGGACTGATTTTGCTACAACACGCATTTCCCAGACTTGAAAGTAATGGAATGACAAAATCACACAAGTCACGTGTGATTCACACCCTCATCACATCAACCTTCCATAGACATTACAGCCATGTAAATACAAATTAAGGGGATTTGACTGAAAAAATAGAGCTTTCATTTGTTCTTCAGTTGTCATAAATTTGATCAACAGGTAAATTAACTTTAATCCAAATTTCATAGTCTGGGAATGTTTTGAACTTTCAAAATTTGGGCTTAAAAATGGGGCATGTTTGTATAGTGCAATGATTTTACTGCAAAACCTGATCTTGTCCATGATTGGTGGCATCTAAAACTTCAAAGCTGATTTTTTTTCCCAAAACTGTGTATATTTGGTCGCATATATTCTCACTGTTTCTCTGGTAGTTTCTTGGAAATGAGATGTAATAAATGAAGTATCACTGAAGTGCTTACAGAACTTATTTAGAAATATTAAACCCTGAAAAAAGCAAATCTTTACTGACTTCATCAGGCTCAAGTGGAAGCAGATAGCACTTGACTGTCCATTCTCACAGAAAATCTACAGTCTATTCTCACCAGGTTCGTCACATCATTTATCACAAGAGAGGTAATTTTCTTGTTTGTTTTTTAACCAAAACCCACAGCATAGACAGAAACTGTGACAAAGGTCTTTTTCATTTTTTTTTCTTTTTTGAAAATTGCACAATCATCTTGCAAATATGGATGTGCATGCTTATCAATAAAGAGGAAATGCGAACTTTTTAATTAGTTGGTTATCCTGAGCACAAGAAACCTCAAAGCTATGTGACACATTGTTATGGTTATAACCAGATTTCTTCACGGACCCTTTACCCGAGACACTTGAAACTACTCCTAAGCTTGCTGAACCTCAAATAGCTTCATACTCAAAGTACCAAAACCCATTTCAATAAGGCAGAGGACTAGGCTTAATTGATGTCCTAATGCTTTTTATCTACTAACGCTTTCAAATTTATATATCGTCCTGTTCCCAAGAACCTGAGTTAACACTGAGTACACCTATTCCTAAATCAAAAGTTCACTGAGTTCAATCTACAGTCAGCTCTTTCAGCAATGTCGGGCAAGATTTCTGGCTTTCCAGACCACCCTCTTTTGCAAAGGTATGCAAACAAGTAGACCATGTGTGGTTGCATTTCCCCCTTTTTATTTTCTGTTTTAATAGTGAACTGATATAAAATATTATATTCCACATACTAAGAATCTTGCTATAGGATTGGTCAAGAGCTGATCACGTGATAAAGCGTAGTTTTGCCCATCACATCACCTGAGAAGGTTCGTTACACTCTATGATGATAGTCATTTTGTTTCGCTGATCAGCTCTTAGTCCACACAGTCCTAACGCGTGATATAACTTACAATTTTGAGTACGCGTAAAATAAAAGTGCGTTGCACTGTGGTCTATCATTTGACCTGGGTCAAGTGATAGACCACAGTGCAATGCACTTTTATTTCAGTGCCACGCGCGGGGCGTGGACCCGCGCGGAGCAAATTCGTTGTTTTGTCATCTACGCACATACGTCTAAAGTAAACTACGTAGCCTAAGCCCCAAGGATACCCTAAGACAGCTAAAACAGTTTCAGATGTGGAATAAAATGGGAATATCTAGGACCCTAGATGTGGAATATAAAGCAAATAATCAACTTTTAGTTTCAGGCAATGAGACAAACTATCACTTCCTCGGCAATCTGAACATGTACGCTATCTTTCCTCAGCTGCGCTTCGGTAAGATAGCTACATCCAGATCGCCTTGGAAGTGATAGTTTTATTGTCCCATCACCTTCACCAACGTTGATTATTTGCTTACTATTCATATGCTCACATGGATAAGAATGACTGACACATTTCTTTGTATTGTATCTTTACATTGCTTTACGATTGAAATAAAATGAAGTGTACAATTACTGTACATGCCATATATGGTGCAGCATTTCAGTTTTTTGTAAATTTGGCCAATCAACCAGCACAAGCAAGATCGACAAATCACAAATTGATTGCCACCTGTAGCAAAAATGCACTGAATATTTTCATTTCATATTGCTTTACGACTGAAATAAAATGAAGTGTACAATTACTGTATATGCCATATATGGCGCAGCATTTCAGTTTTTTGTAAATTTGGGCAATCAACCAGCACAAGCAAGATCGACAAATCACAAATTGATTGCCTCCTGTGGCAAAAATGCACTGAATATTTTCTCAATGATGGAAAACTGGTACCTGGTATGTGTATTTCTGAGGATAGTATATTTCTGGCGATAGTATTTTTTTTTTTCATTCCATCACTGTGGTTCTCAGTCAAGAATTAAACCACAAACAAACTTGCACTCTTGATTCACAAAACATCACGCTCACAAAATTACTGGCATATCTGTTACCAGATCCAGGCTGCCAGTAGCTGGTAGCCCTAAACATATTGGCGCCTGCAGAAAGCATATCCCAGTATTGGGTGACTTAGCTGCATCCGAATGAGAAGCTGACGGTGAAGGTGTTGTAATGTCATTCAGGTCAAAGTGATGCAAGTGAATGTTGACTCATCTGATCACTATACAGTGAATTCAAGGCCACAGAACAACATTTACCACAGGAATACGACCTTCATATTTAACCCGTTCAGGATGAGTCCCGAGTATACTCGGGTAAGTGTCTATGGGAAATGCGTGTTGTAGCAAAACCAGCCCATCCTCAACGGGTTGAAAGAAGTATTTCATGGGCTGTGGTGAGCATGTACGACCTCTACTGTGATATGTTTGCCAGTTGGCACAGAGGTATGGAAACTTCTTGCCGATGAATGTTGAGATTACCTAATGTTCTAAATCTCTTCATTGCGTCACAAAAGCCTTCCCATATTGGACTGAGGCACATAGTTATGCTCAAGTAGGATGGCTAAATTACAATTAGGTCAGCTGGGTGGTAGAAGGCTTAACAGTGCACCACATAATTCTCTCTTGGGTATGTATGTGATTCTGAAAAGGGCCTACCAACTCCCAACATTTCGGCAAGCATCTTCTTGCCATTTCAAACATGCTTGCCGAAACATCAGGAGTGAGAAGGCTATTTTCAGGGCCACATAAATTCAGAAGAAAAAATATGTGGTGCACCGTTATTAAAAGCATTCTACCACTTACGTTCTACCTCCACGGAAACCTTCAAAGATTTCATACCATTAAGTCTGGTTTGACTGACTAATCATCTAAATGCTGATGAAAAAAAAAACAGAGCAAGTTAGAGCTTTCTGTTTGGGCACATAGAGGTTGAGACATACCTGCTGGTATTCAACACATGGGAGTGATGCAGTCTCCATTAACTCTTCTACAGTTTCCAGCTCATGAAGATAAAAGTTGTGAATGGTCTTATCTTCCAGGAGTGCTACCAGCTTCTGCTTGACCACACTGACCAGATGTTCCTGCATAGGATTTAAAAGCCAGGCTGAGAATTTTAATAACTGACCTCTTATATTAATGTTTTCAGACACACAGTAAGCACTTGCCCGTCCTGAAGCCGATATTAATTATCAAATTGATAAAGGTTTATACTTATAAATAATAACATCATTGAATGTAAACTTTTACATCAAAAAATATATCAATTTACATAGAAACCAAAAAGAAATTAGAAAGATATACTCATGAGAAATAAATATTCATAAAAACAACATTAATGGATTCTGCAATTATGGCAAAGACGTTTTATTCTGAATGAATCAACTTCTTCTGAATTTTTCTCTTTCGCAACATTGGAAACAGTCTCAAGTCAATGACACAAGACATACATAGAACAAACTTGTACAATACAGGTCGTAAAACAGTACGCATAGCACTGCTTTAGAACAACTACATGTACCAAAAACTCTATGTACAGTAGCCTTATGCACTGTAATGGTAGCTGTTAACAGATTAACTATGTAGTCCACTTCCATCAACAGTTTGGGGATTTTGTTAGTTGCATGGAATAAAAGGATAAGTAATCTCATCAGTAGCAGGATTTTGATAGCTAGAAGAATTACTGGTGATGAAATGAAGGAACCACAAAATGTCTCCATCAATTTGTAAAGAAAAGATCAAGGACCCTAGATGGAAATCAATGATGATGATGATGATGATAATGATGATCCACAACGTTTGCATAGCACCATCCTGTTTTAAAAAACATTCAAAGGCACAGACTCCTCCAAGAGAGTTAACAATTGAATGTCTGGTGAAAAATGTGAGTCTTGTGCGAGGTTTTGAAGTGCTCCAATTTGTCAATTTCAAGGAGAAATGATGGGAGGGAGTTCCATAGGCGAGGAGCGATAGAGGAAAATGAATGAACATCATATCCATCTGGAACATGGGGCGCTTAATCCTCCCTTGACAAACTGATGGAGACAATTTGTGAAACTATGCTGTACAGTTTGATGACTGGAAATGATTAACGGACAACTTCACCCACAACATACATGTATGTGTGGGACTGAGTGAATGCAGCAATAGTGGAACACATCAGTGAAGTTTGAGGAAAATCAGAGCCATCCATTCCATAGTTCCGTATTTTTGAAGTTTCAGTGCTGCCACCACTGGCTGAGAAGACTACAACAGTTTGTGACATCACTGCTGGACAACGATATAAATGAAATATTAAGAAAAACTCCACAACATTTCCTTTTTATGAAAAGTACACATTCCCTTGCCTTGTTACTGACATCCTGTCCAGTTAAGGGAAAAATTGTTCCCCCTGCTTTCTGAAAGAGGTAAGCCAAGTGCTCTTTCATTTTGCCAGACATATAAAAATATATTGAATTCTGTTTATATTTTTGTCATATCTCTGTCCTGCAATGACATCACAAAGTGTTGTACTCTTCTCATCCAGCAATGGCGGCACTGGAACTTTAAAAATCCACAACTTTTGAAAAAGAAAAATCCCATTTCCCTCAAACTTTCCCTTATAAGTTCTATAAATAAATTACTGCATTCACTCAATCCACATATATATTTTTGGGTGAACTTGTCCTTTAACTCACAAAAGGAGAGAAAAAGAGAGAACATTGACAAACAAATGGTATGAAAGAGAACAGTATTTGTCCTTTTTAAGTATCACACTGAAAGAGAGAGTGGCAAAATCTTCAGGGCCCTATTTCATAAAGTATGATAGAATAGCAACTCTTGCTGGAATGGCAAACTCCAATAGCAACAGCCAATCAGGGAGCTGGACTCTTGTTGTTACCATGACAATTGCCATTCCAGCAAGGGTTGCTATTGTATCAACTTTTTATGAAACGGGGCCCAGGACAAGTAAAGAGAAAAGAAAAGTATTCACCTCTCGCTTGAGGCCCAATCTCTCCTCCTCCTCTCTAGCCATCATCCTCTCCTGGACATCGGCTGATAACTGGAATGGGCGGTCATACACAGACTGGTAGAGAATTGGCAGCTCTTCCATCCGCTTCATCTCCATCTGGAATGTGGGATCCTTGATCCTCCCTTTGGCAAATTCATGGAGACACAATTTGCAACCATTTGAATAAATACTCCCTTTCAAGTTTGAAATGCGTGATGCACATTTCTATTTTACCATAATAAGAACTAGGATGTAATACTTGATATTATTGTCCTCTTTATCCAGGGTAGCCTCTTCAGTGTTGCCACTGCTCTATCAGAGGGCCCTGCCATTATTATAACCCTAGCATTGCCAAGTACTGTACCCATTTATATACCTGGGTCAAGAGGGAAAAGGTGGGCAGAAACATCTTGTCCAACGACGTGAGCACTGGGCAGGGAATTGAATTCGGGTCCTCCGATTGGGAGTCAGGAGTCTTATCCACTATGCTACAGCGCCCCCACTCAAATTGACTCAAATGATATCGCATGTCGATCACTGAAAACATCTGATTTGAGAATGACAACTATCAGCCACATAAAAAAGAGGCCACATCTCTGTACAATGTCATTCGGAGCATTACGGTCCTGATTCCAAACCTTAAAGTTATCAATGTACAATATCTTCTATTTCAAGTGGGCAGATGTGTTACTGGTTAAAGTCTCACAATCACAGGAGTCTGTACATTACCTCAGTAAGTTTTTATTACCGACAAACAGAGGATTTATCAGACCTTATACAGTAGCCCAGAAGTCTCTGACAAAAGGAAGAAATTTTGAGACAGTGTACAGATAGAAGTGATTTTAACCAGACCAAACAATGTCACTGCCAATATGTATAAATATATCCATGAAAGACAAACTCCCTGATGATGACTAAAATACCTCAAAAGCACAGCAAACAAATGTCATAATATTTATGTCATCAACACTCATCTTAATATTCTATAATTAAGAATGGACACCAGTTACATTTATTGATCTTCTTTGGATATTTACCACCTTGAAAGTTCTCTCATGGCCTTACAAAGATGGAGCCTCATATGGCAGCTGTTCAAACTTTCACCCTTTCTCCTCCCCTTCTTTTCTCTCTTTTTAATAAAGTAATCATAATTTAGGAAAATGGAACCAAATTTATCCACAGCCATGCAATGTGTTGCTATCCCTCTGAAGTTTGATGCTCTGTCTGCTTTCTCAAAGTCAATATGGTTTAAATAGAATACATGCTTTTAATGTGATACAGTCATATCACTCATTACTATGGCTGCAATGTAATATGATAACATCATGCACATGAAAAATAATGATACCAATTTCCTAACACTTGTTAATAACACCATACAGTCTCTGTGTACACTGAACACAAAACAAAAAGTTTACAAAGAAAATTCCAACAGGAACTGACTGCCATAAAAGCATTTGAGTTACTCACAAACAAGTAATTCCCAAGATCTAGTGCCGCTTTCCAAAATGCTCTATTTCCAAAAAGTTTTAGACAAAACACATATTGCAAATTTCTTGATTAGACAGGTGATTCATTTTGGGTGGTAAGCTGTAAGTTGTTGAGGGTAGAGATGGGGTACACCAAGAAGACACTTAAGCACTGCTATAACAGAAGCATCTTTAACCCTTTGAGGACGGACTGATTTTGCTACAAACATGCATTTCCCATAGACACTTGCCCGAGTATATTTGGGACTCGTCCTCAACGGGTTAATTTCAACTTACTAATGAATCAATAAAGATCTTAGAAGATTGTATATTCATGCTAAAATTATCCATTTCAGAATTTTAAGTGAATTACACTTTTATGCCAGAAGCGATACGACAACAACAACTAGATTCGGTAACGTAGACAGAACACAAAGTTGACATTCCTGGTTTGCCAGACACTTCCTTGTACAAGATAAACACATCTATACTTTTCAGCCGCTGAACTGATTGGCTGCGAGATGCTTTCTCCCTTGCTGCCGACATAGAAATTATGTCATTAATATCATATTTGTTCTCTGAGTCACCATCTCTTATTACCACATAGTACAGTCTTGAGAATAATCTTCCTTCCGACTTGAATTGTTCCCGTATGTTTAATGCAACTTTTTAAAAAGTTTAAGGCAATTTTGAAAATGACTGTAGGGCCACATCTTCTTGGCAGGCTTTCGTCTGTTGTAATAAAGTCTGAAAATGTAGTTTAAAGGTCATAAATCTGAAACACAGTAAAAGGAAAACTAATTTGCATTGCACTGGCTAGAAAAAGGTTGCTCTATATGGTGTTGCTGCAGCATTTGTTCTTTTATATAGAGTGCCAGGTACAGTATGAAAAAACAACAACAATAACAACAAAGTTTGTTACAGACACTACCACACATCCTGGCAAGTAACTGTTAAAGGTTTATAGTACTTAATAAAAATCCTGACCCAGCAAGTGTGCCTTTATCAAAAAAAAAAATGAAAGCCTTAATACCAGCAAACATCAAAAATTTTCTTTACAAGAGAGCCTGTATCTTTGAGATACAACTGTTACAGTACCTGCTCTCGCATCAATACTCACTATGTTCACATACACGAAACCTCATACACTCTACCCGCTCTACTTAATGTTAGTCATCTGTGATGGCGCCCTAACTCCAGTAGGCGTATGCGTGAATGACAAAATCCTTCAAGATTTTAAAACGTCGCTCCTTTCTGTACCTAATCTGTGGGATAAATCAGGTTACAATTATCGATAACAAAGTAAAAGGGATAAATCAGGTTACAATTATTGATAACAAAGTAATGATGTATTCAGACACGACATTCTTTCGCTAAGATGATTTCTAAAGAATGTGATATCAACAGCTGAAACATGCTGTGCGCAGTTTTTGTTTTTTCATGATCAATCAAAGCACACTATAATTGAAAGCCAGTATGCAACACTAGAGGTTAGTTTTGCAAGAGACATTACAAGGAGAACACAAGTAAACTGCTTTACACATTATATATCTCACAACAGTGAAAAAGGAAACTCAGTCTCTGTTTAAATGACATCTCAAAACTGTGCCCCAAGGCTGACAAAACTAAAGATTGTCAATGTAGATTCCATCACATACACACACACACACACACACACACACACACACATGATTACCATTATCTGCGACCATTTGAATCCATGGCTGTAGATAAAACCAAAGCACGGCACAACCAAGTGGTTTAGAAATGCCACATTCACTGATATCTGTCACACACTCTCGTCTTTTTCACTGAGCGAGGAAGCTGAGCCACATACAACCAGAATGAAGCTTAACTGTCCTTCATAAATTACATTACAACACTTTGATGAGCTAGTACTGCTAAATAATGATGATGATGATGATGATAATAATAATGCCTATAATGTGTCAATTCCACATGACTAATGTACTTGAGGTGCGGTAGGAAAAGTGAATTATGAAATACTAAGATCACTACACACACATGTATATGGAAGTAAATGAAACAATAATGATGAAAAATAAGATATTACACAATGTACAATTCTACTGGAAAGCAGTTATAAACAAATATCGTGAGGGCAACTTTAAAGCAATTTACCAAAGTCAAATCGAGACAATATAAGGGCATGAACTACTTTTTCTGTGGCTGAACGAATTAAATACTTGTGAATAATGCCTAAATTGTGTAACTGACATGTACATCACAGATTTACAAATGGCAGAGATCTTAACAGACATGGACATTGTAGAATCAAATAATACTCCAAGATTTCTACACGATTTAGATGGAACAATAACCACATCATTAAATCTATGTGTCCTTCAGCAAATCAATACTAAAATCTGTTGTTTTCAAGTCATGAGTATACTCATTTGCAGCAGTCTATAAAGAACACAGAAAGCTACTCTTGGTGGCGCCTGTCAGATTTAAGTTATACAGACAGTAAAATAGTATCACCAACGCTACACACTGGCACTGGTCTAATGGTCCCTGACCAGTAAAAATCACTGTCGGGCCAGTAACTCTTCCAGGAATGGACCAGTAAAAAATGGAAAAACTGGGCACCTACTGGTCAAACAGACAGGTCAGACCAGAAGAAAAAAATGGCTTAGTGTGTGCAGCTCTGGTATCATATTTACTGCTTTATCTTTTTATGTTTATCATAACTTTAAGGAGAAATATATCATAAATGATCTGGAAGGAGCATCGTCATGTGGGGAAGGGTGAGATATTGTGACAGGTACCACTGATATACAAATAATACACATCAATGATGCCATTAGTAAGAATTACCCACACAAGGTACACTTGGAAGAGTCGAAAACACACGAGGCGATAGCCACGGGCGTTTGGATTGTTTCAAAGGTACCAAGTGTGGGTAATTAACCTAATTCCTGAACAAAATTATGTGCATTGTTATACAGAATGATAAAGCAGATCCTTGTTGTCTAAAGAACTTGAAGTGTAGGCATTTTACGTTCTGCTTCAGCCATTTTCACAATTAAATAAAACAATGAAATCTAGATCTTGCCCAGTCACCATGGAGATTTGAAAGAGCTAATGACTGGTCATTATACACTCAGCAAAAAAAAAAAAAGAAAGTACACACTTTTTCAAGTTTATATTTCTAATAGAAT
This sequence comes from Diadema antillarum, assembly GCF_040938485.1. Taxonomy (NCBI): domain Eukaryota; kingdom Metazoa; phylum Echinodermata; class Echinoidea; order Diadematoida; family Diadematidae; genus Diadema; species Diadema antillarum. The sequence continues at coordinate 1,362,120 of NW_027270921.1, read as the reverse complement.
ATTTGGCTAAAAGTTGATGTATTATATACCATATGAAAGGTGTTTTACTTGGCTATCAACCTGGTAGGTTAATAAAAAGAGAAACTTTACGCATGAGTGAATACCTTTGCTTTTCTCTTCAAAGGCACAAAAGTGAATATTGTAAAAATTAACAAGATGTCATTCATGTGTAAGTGCTCTCCCATGTAACAATAAGAACAAAAGACGAATTTAACGCAATAATAAAACATGACTTACGTTGCAACAGTAAAACTATGATCTCTATAATATCTTTGAAGCTCAAAAAATAAAAAATGGCTAAAATACTGGAGGAAAATGAAGAATCTTCTGTCAAATCCAAATTCAAATGGAATGAGAGGAGAAGCAATAAAAACAAAAATGGTAGGAATTTGAATTGATTTCTCAAATTAGGAAAATTGTAAATGATATTTGGTTCTTGAATTTGTGTCATGAATTTCTATATTGCTAAATCAAAAGAATGAAATACAGATATTCTGTTCACTTAATAATCTTAGTGCCTTTATTTCCTTTGTCATTTGAAGTTTGAGTTGACAGAAAATTCTTATTTTATTCTTATAAAAATAAATGTGTTCACTCATGGGTAAAATTTCCCTTTATATTGACCTACTGGTTTGATAGCCTCTGAAATTACCTTTGATATGATACATAATACATTGATTTTCATCTTCTTTTATGAAAAAAATATGAACTGGAAAAAGTGTTTACTTTCTTTTTTTGCTGAGTGTATTTATTGACTGGTCATAAGCAAAATCAAGTGTAAGTTAAAATGAATACACTCTCAACTATTCACTTGACTGGGATCTGCTTCATGGTTTTATAGTTTGAAATGCCAGTCACATCACTCTGGGAAAGTCAATGCAGGTTGGGGAGACCAGCAGATGAATCACATATTTCAAGACTCTTTTCTCACATTTATTGGATAATAAGGTCTTCTTGATTAACAAGCAGACTTCCGGTGAGTGTGACTGAAATGCTCACATGACTGAATTTCTTATGTTGACCCATCATCATGACAGCTTGATAACATTAATTTCTTGAGTTTTACAAGATTTTGTAGTATGCTCAAGTTCTCTAGACTCGAAGCTTTCTTATGATACGAACAAGTTTTCCCACTTCGCTACCAAAACTGTAGCACAGAAATGGCATGCAATTTAACCTACTTGACAAACATGGTCTTAAAGAAAAGAGAGTTTTGATGTTTTCTTGCAGTCTACCAAGTGCAGTCTACCAAGCTAAAGATTGGGCATTCCGACACTATGTGTCAATTTAAACAAATACAGTTGAACCTCTATTATCCGGCCTCCCTTTATCCGGATCTCTCTATTATCCGGACGCAATCTCGCCGTGATTTTTTATCTTTTTTTTAAAGAATTACGGGAGGAAAGGGGGATTCCCAACTCCTCGAGAACTCCTACACAAACACACATGAATTACATATACTTGATACATTTCTTAATAATTATTTAGGTAAATCATCCCAAGAATTTATAAAAGAAAATGATTTCATTCTTGCAAACACGAACCTCTATTTTGGGGTCTGTTACTGAGTGTAACAATGAAAAGGTTGCGGTATACACATTACTACATGTGGTACTACAATGGGCTACATTAGTACATGTGTATGTGTACATGTATAAAGCATTGAGTCTCCCGTATCCGGCCAAATCCCTTATCCGGATGATCCCCGGTCCCGACTTGTCCGGATACGAGAGGTTCAACTGTACATTCAAAGAACCAATGACAGGATTTGTTAATTGTAGTTCTGAACCTTCAGGGACTTTGAAATTCAGACACAAATGTGAAGATATATCACACCTGACATTTAAATACTTCAATCAAGATCAATCTTTTTGGCAGTAAGGGTTTGTGATTTGATCATGATAACTTGGTGACTCATCACATATAACATAACCTCACATCACACACTAAGGCCAACATAAAGTGATTAAGATCAACCTACCAGTTCATACTCATAAATGGACACTGATCAATAATGCTTATTTCCCTTTTCTAACATTTTCCAAACTTGACATACTCCTTCCATTCAAACCTTAAGTTGACGGTCTAAACTGAAGTGAGAGTAGTGTGTTTTTAAAGTTATTGTAGACCCATGCCTCTTCCAGCTGATGTTTTTCTCTATTTTCTGCTCCTGAATTCAATGGCAGTAGACGTGAAAATCACACAAGAGTTTTCCAATAGGTCTACACCTAGCAGTTAAGCATTGCTCCCCTTGGATAATCTACAAAAGGCTGCAACTAATGGGTAATTTAAGTTTTAGGATAATCTTCAAATCCATGCGGTTGCTAAACAGATTCAAACTTCTTCTGTGTATGATAGATGGTGAGTTAGGATATATTTCAATAGACCCTTAAACTTCAAAGCCTCTTTATATACACGTAAAGTAACATTCCTAAAATTGGGATTTTCTATTACTTATTTCCACAAGTTAGGAATGCCTAATTTTGATTACCGATGATTTAACAGCAACATCAAGCCTAGAATCTATTCCTTCAACATACATGTATGACCTAAGTTATGCAAATATTGCACTTGGAATGCTTTTGTATTTTTCATGATGTGAAGTTGTCTATATCCATTCTTTCAAATGCATGAAGATAATAGCTGAATAACAACAAACGCAGGTGGTACCATATGGAATGTTTAGGCTCTTAATGCAATTAATTTTCAAGGAAACATGGGCATGTCATCTTAGCACATAATCTGGTCCATGGATTAACTTTTTATGCACCACTTTCACACACCCAACTAAGTAAACGGCATGCCAAGTTCGCATATTTTGCTCAAATGCACAAATCCGCCTAAACCAACCAATAAATTGTCAAATCCCACAGAACAATGAAAGCTTCCCTCCTGATCCCATTCCTGTCACACAGTGCATATCAAAAAAAAAAAAGAAAAAAAAGAAAAGGGAAAAAAAAAGGTAATCCAACTTTGGAGGGCTACTATTTCATAATCGTCAGCTATGGAGAGCGCAATGTTGGTTGTGAGGAAAGGGGAACTCTTCCTCTTTCCATTGATATCTAATTATGTTGACAAATGTCATGCATGACTGAGCACATGAACTTTAAAAACAACAATGACAAATTGCACTTTTTCCAAGTTTGCATATTACATGTATTGTGAAGGAACAATGCATGCCTCACTGCATGGATAAGTTCTGTTAATGAAAGTGGCCAAATAGGCCAGCCTGTATGTAATGCAGGTTTGTGTTTAAGGTTTGTGTTTAGGGTTTCTCTTAACATTTTATGGTTCATGACCTTTAACATGGCCACCTGTCCTTTAAAGGGTGTGTACAGTTCTGGTCGAGGTGAGGATTTAGCTTTTAATATTTTGCAAGATATTCAGGAACCACTCTATGAGATGTCAAAGAGCATGCATTTCTAAGGGGAATCAAAAAATTATTTGATGAAAATCGGTTTTGAAATGGCTGAGATATCCAAAAACAAGGTGAAACAAAGAGATCATAATAAAGGCGTGGCCTGTCGCCTTTTATCATTATCACTTTTTTTTATATCTCAGACATTTTAAAACCAATTTTCATCAAATAAACGTTGAATCCTTCTTAAAATTACATGCTCTTTCATATTTCATGAGAGGTTTCTCATTATCTCACTTAGAAATGTTCAAATCATGAATCCCCACCACAAACAGTACTGTACAGTCCCTTCAACTTGGTCACTCCCACAGAGGCCAACCAACAGAGTTTATTTTTCTCTGTTCATATTTAACACATAGCTCGCAGCGACAAACCATGTCTTGAATATGAAGAGAGAAAAATGGATAATAGTTTAGTGTTCATGGGAAGGACCAAGTTATCAACAACATGGCCATGTTGAAGGTTATGAACCATAAAAGGTTAAAAGAAACTCTAAACACGAACGTGCAGTCATGCAGGCTGGCCTGATGATTTGACCACTTTCACTGACAGATCTCATCCATGCAGTGAGATATGCATTGTTCCTTTACAATAACAGGCAAACTTGGAAAAAGTGCAATTTGTCATTATTGTCTTTAAAGTTCATATGCTCAGGCATGCATGCCATTTGTTAACATAATTAGGTATCAATGGAAAGAGGAAGACTTCCCCTTTCCTCACAATCAACATTATGCTCTCCATAGCTGAAAATTATAACATAGTAGCCCTCCAAAGTTGGATTACCTTTTTTTTGATATGCACCGTATATCTTGCATTGTGTGGTGATTGAGTATCAAGCAGAGTTCCTTATTGGATTTTTTACTTAATTCCAAGTTTCTGCCACTGCTTTATAAGTAAAAGTCATGCCTGGAAAATACTTTAGCTAATGGTCATTTGAAATAAAAACAATCATACATTTGTCACAAAATTTACATCAAAGCAACAATTGGAATGTTCTCTACAACTTTGCTCCTTGCATGTCCAGCATAACAAAAATCTACAAAAAGTACGATGATCAACATTGTTTTCCCAAAGCATGCCTGCGTTGCAGGCTCACAGTAACGTGGCACACAGGGGGTTGACACCGTGGCACATAAAGAGTTAAAATCTAGCTGTCATTTGTTCTTCTTCCCACTATGTAACCACACATCGGGCCAACAAGAAAGAAAAGCACAGTAAGCTGTCTTAGGCTAGCACACTCGAGTGCCGCTGCAGGAAATATAAGGTGAATGAGAATGCACTTCCATTATCTCACTGTTGTGTTCACTCATATTTTCCACAAAGGTTGTTTCACAGCATGCTCATGATTCTCTAAAGGAAGGTATTGAAACTGGAAGTCACTGTCATTTGAATAACTTTGAGGGGTGCCACCATAGAAATTCTAATGGACATTAGTCATGCATGGATGAACGGTGGATACCAATGTCACAACAAAGGGGACAAATACAGTCAAAAAACTTACGGAAGAAAGATGCCGACACTTCTATGTTTCCTCTAAAAATCTTGATCCTCCCTCTCACATGAATAAGGTCTCCGAGCTCAAAGGGTGTGACCATTTCCTCATCCGCCTCCATCCTTCTTGTCTGCAGGGATGCCACCAACTCACTCGCTGCATCCCCTTGAGGAAGAGAAATGCAGAGAATACTAAGAACAAGGGTACTACCTCTGAAAGTCTGCATTAAGTTCTCGAGATATCAGGTTTTGCTTTACTTGAAGGTCGCAAGTTATGGTCATGGCATACATGTATAAGACTCTTCATTTTGGTATTGAGGCTTTCCATTCACTAAGGTGGTCTTTGATACATCTATAGTGCTCAGCCATTCAATAGGATACAAGCTTGTCTTATTTGTTCATCGATAAGATAAGGGTCATTCATGCATGTTGTGAATTAAAATATACTCTATTTCCAAGTGAAAGCACCGCCTGTCCGGAAAATGTGGTCCAGAAAAACTGCTAGTATCTTGATTTCAGTTTTGTTTTAAGCTATGAAACTTTGACAGTACGTTGAGAAGAGTACCCTCCCAAGACAAAGTTTAACATTTGAGCTGGTCAACCTAAATGACACATTTTGGTCCATTACAGAGAATCGAAATGTGCGACTTACTGCTGGTTTTGAGCTGGGCAGTCACAAATTCAACTCGAGGTTGAGTCATCTCTGCGCAATACTTTGTGCCAGTTGAGGAAGGGCGCCACCAAGGTTAGAGCATTTCCACAATAGGTCACACAATGCTCCTGCATCCATGGTCTTTGTAGTTACTGTACTGATAACGTTGTTACTGGCATTTCTTAATCACTCATGTATTGCAGGGATGCCAAGTTCAAATTTTTTTTATGAGTGAGATTTTCATGACTCGGCATCTCGGCGAGCGAATGTGTGTGCGAGCGAGGGCGTGGGAGGGGTTTTTCCCCCTGTGGCCTCCCACGGTAGGGAGCTTTTTCAATTTTTAGCTCATAATGGTGCGATCGGGTGCATTTTAAGTGACTATTTTTTACTTATTTTGAAAGACAAAAAGGAAAATATACCTTCAATTGAAACTATCACTTTAATCTTTTGAGTTTTGCTCATTATTATAGGCCCAAGTTGCAGAGTTCGCCCGATGCGTGAGAAAAATGGGTGCCATGAGACGTGAGACGGCCCCTAAATGCTTGGGTCTCACGCAGAATGCGTGAGACTTGGTAGCTCTGGTATTGCTCATCATCATGTGGAATTTGTGTTGCTAAGACTAAACCTACCAAAATGAAAAATAACTCTTATTTTCAGCTCCACAGTTTTGACCAGGGGAGATTTTGGTTGTGCATGTGTCTGTGAGTGCTTTGTTTTCTTAATAGGTAGGGAGTACCATTTCACAGTGCACCAGTGTTGCAATGCTGCACATTGCCAGTATCATATTCCACTCACTTGTAAAAGGTTTGAAATCACGAGGCTGCAGGGCAGCCATAATTACAATTTTATCAGAACCAGTGGAGTGAATTTTACAAGTAAAGCTCATCACCATATCATGTTGATGACGAATGAAAATGATACCCTCTCCAATTATGATGCCACCAACACTGAGCAGAAGTTTTCATTTTGAACCATCATATACATTTTGTTTTCCACTGATCATGGTCTACATGCGTCAACTCAGCAAACATTACCTGAATCATGAAGAATTGGTGGTAATACCATCGGTAACACAACTTCTACTTTACGTTAAGCAATACATGAATCATTAAGAAATGCCAGCGCTATCACTGTCGCCACATTGATTACAAATACATGGACGCAGGAGCATTGTGCGACCTCTAGTGGAAATGCTCAACCTTGGTGGCGCCCTTGCTCAACTATCACAAAGCAGAGCGCAGAGATGCCTCCACCTTAAGTTGAATTTTTGATCACCAGGCTCAAAACCCACAAAAAGTCCCGAATTACGATTCTATGAAATGGACCAAAATATGTCATTTTTTGTTGTCCACTGATCAGGGTCTACATGCATCAACACAGCAAACATTACCTGAATCATGAAGAATCGGTGGTAATACCATTAGTAACACAACTTCTACTTGACATTAAGCGAAAAAATGAGTCATCAAGAAATGCCAGTGCCATCACTGTCACCACAGTGATTAAAAGAAGAGGGACACAGGAGCATTGTGCGACCTATTGTGGAAATGCTCTAATCTTGGTGGCGCCCTTGCTCAACTGGCGCAAAGTATAGTGCAGAGATGCTTATGAAAACCTCAAGTTGAATTTTTGACCGCCAGGCTCAAAAACCACAAAAAGTCGCAAAATACAATGCTCTGTAAAGGACCAAAATATGTTGTTTGGGTTGACAGACTCAGATTTTTTAAAGTTTGCCTTGTACTGTCAAAATTTGGCAGCTTAAAACAAAACTGAAATCAACATATCAGCAGTTTTTTTTGACCATATGTTTTTGGACAGACATGGCGTTCAATGAGAAATAGAATATTTTAATTGATACCTCTGCACAGCATACACGAGTGAACCTTATCTCTATATCCTCTTTTCTCCCTTTCTATGAAACTGCACCTCCTAACTCTTTTCTATTTAAGTCACTCTTTGAATGGCTTAGGTCAGTCTAATTTGAACAAGTTATATCATTTTTATAAAGACTAGCACTTCCTCTTTTAATCCCTTGAGGACAGGGTGATTTTGCTGCAACATGCAATTCCCATAGACACTTGCCCAAGTATACTCTCAGGACTTGTCCTCAACAGGTTCTCAAATAGAAAAGTGAAAATTAGTTTGGCATACTTTTTGTGGGTTTTGAGCTGGGCAGTCACATTTGATTTCTCCAACATTTGAGGGTGTGCTTGCAAATCTGTGTAAGCAAAGAAAACTGGAAAAGGCTGTCTGATACATAATGCTACAATGGGTATCACAATGGGTAGAATGCACAAGTGAGTCAATGTCTGAGAAGAGAGAAATAGACACCTGGTGTTACCGGGTGTGGCATCTCCCTGGTGACCGCATCTCTCTTTGGCTTCCAGCAGGTTGTCTGTATCACTCCCGTTCCATCATCAACTGCAGACAATTAGGAGCAAAGAGCACTCATTCCATTTTTGTCAAGCAACAAGAATGAACACATTGGCTGGCAAATGTTAGAAAAAAAAGAATGACAATTTATCTGCCTCAGGATCTATCAATATCTCACAGAAGTAGTATAACACTCTGATAACCACAGGGTTGGTAAAGATTACATGTTGGAGGCAAATTCAATAGCAATGCCACTACTTGTAAGGAGGATGACGAGGAAAGAACTTCATGGAACCTTTAAATTCATGAACAATCTGGGTGTCCTTTGTTCTAATCTTTGTCAAGTGATGTAACCCACTATTTCAATTTATTCCTGAAGACTATGAAGCTTTCTCTGAATTTGTATCTAGAGCACACACAAAAAATATGTTATGCATCGTCTAGAGACACAGTGATGATAACAGCATTTATAGTGTCAATTATCCTTTTGTGACTTAACCCATGCCCTAATATATCCCAAAATCCCCATAAAATATTCTTAATGATGCAGCAGTTTCCTGCATGCATCAGATTAAGGACAAGTTTTCCAACGGGAGCTGCTACAATGAGAGAAGACCTAAAGACCACTTTGTACAAATCTGGTGTCAGAATGACACCTCATACATTAGTATAAAATTTTCATCATATAATACTATACATAAAAAAAGTGATGTAAAAGGACATCTTGTGAATCTCCTCCATGTATGACCCTAAAGAAATGAATCAACATTGATACACCGAATGCTCTTTTTCTCACCAGGCTGCACAAATTACTGACTACTCCCTCAAGAAATGTACTTCGGCACATGTTCTCTTTCTTATCCTGGACTATCAATTACTGAATAGCACCCTCAAGAAATGACACAACATTGGCACTTGAACTCTTCTCTTTCTCACCCTGCACAAATTCCTGAATACCACTATCAGATGTTGTTTAATTAGGAATATAAGCATCACAATAACACTAAATCAATCTGCAACAGGCTGACTGAGATACATGTATGCTATATTCTGGTGAAGGATCAGATACTAGAAATTTTAAAATGGAACCTGGTACAACTGAATATTTGAGTTAAATCTGCAAATGTTGAGAAAGTGGTCTGAACTGCACAACACTGTTTTGAATCTCTTTATGTGTAACAGCTCAATTTTCCAGTAAAATTCTCTTACAAAAGGTCTAAGGCAAATGCAGTTATTGCCATTCTACATAATACTCAGTTTAAGTGTATGACATCAACAGAACCTCAGAGGTCATTTCACCCACTCATGACAATTCTATAGTGTATGACCACAAGAAACCAAAATTAGCTTTCGATAAAAATTGGATAATTAGAAACTTACCACTATTTTTTTCTTATCTGCAAATAGTGTAATATAGCTATGAATAGGAGCCGCTAATAGTTACTGAAACACAGTTTGTAATTTCACAGATAGATGTCAATGGTAACGATAATCTGTGATCCTTTTGAAGTAGTCTATTCCCATCAAGAGAAATTTGTTTAAAACTAATCGAAGTGAATCACTATGACAAGTAAGTGAAAAAATCAAAGTGACATCAGGCAAGCATGAAGAGATAAATACAACCTGTGCACAGTCAGGAAAGCACACACATTAAAGAGTCATCTCACATGGCTTCCTAATTATACCTGGATCAAGGTGCCATAGATATGCTAGGAAGTAGCTGGTAATGTGAATTTCAGAACACATCTGTAACTTCCAACTTGAATATGCTGTTGAGCTGAGTGTGTGCAATTATGGTAAAATATTTCTGTTGTGGTTCTCCAAAAATTACTTACTTGCACTATGCTAGTGAAAGTGACAAAGGAACCAACCTTAAATTTGAACCCATCCATCACCCACAGATTAGTAAGAGCACCACTCTATCAACTGAGCTGAAGTCAGTTCGTGAGAAGTGATCATGACTTTGGAACAAAGACCAAATCACTCCAAATCTAGGCTTTCCCTTTGGTCTATGTCAACATGTGTCACCAACCAATTGTTTTGAAATAATACAACTTTCCCTTACTTGTGCAGGACCCTGTTTTTAAACTTGAAAGCAGATAAATCAAAGTTGTAGCCAATTGGATATTCTGTTTTGAAGTTCAGTAAAATATGAAACTTGGTATGCAGAACTGCAAAATGCTTACAACTGGATCCAGCAGTCTTCTTCAGGAATGAAACCAACTACCAACAATTTTGAACTAGAACCAAGTTGGAGCCAACTGGAACCAACAGACCATTTCCAATCCAGATCAACTAACAGCACATCACCAACACGAAATCACTGAATTTGTCACCAACTATTTCCAGCTTAAACCAATTTTCTACCTGCTGTCTTTATGTATACACAATCTGTTGTTGACATCTGTACTTGACAAAGCTTGCTTTTCAGGAGAAAGTGACAGTACCAGTTACAGATTGTTCTGAAGCAGAACCAAGTACCAAAATGGTTCCCAAGGAAATCTGGAAAAAGCATTGCTTTTCAGTAACAGGTCACCTTGTGTTCATTTGGGAATAGGTCTTTAAGGTAATCTTAAGACTCATTGATTCTCCTCAACTTACCAGCATAATGGAAGAACTTCTCTCTCTCTGCCACACTCACGACAAGACCCATGATGTCCACCCGGTAGATAGGATGATTCTTGTATGCATAGGCATCTGAAAGACACAAATATTGGTAGTACCATGTTTACAGCACTGATTACATCATTATCAAATGCATCATTTAACATGAAACAGTACATCAGGGTTTTTTTTCTATTCTATATACTAGTAGTCATGAAAATCCCACTACCAAAATTATTCCAATCATTTAGCAAAGAAAAACAAAATGCCCTTACAACATTACCTCACTTGTAGACATTTCACTATCATACCTTCAACCAGAAAGATTGCTGAAAGCCTGACCAACAACAAAGACAGGCAGACTTGATTCTGAGCATGGGCCACTATGGTAAACTTTAATAGCTATGTGGTAAACAGTCCATTTGTTTCATATAAGTATCTATTTCAAGTGCCCAGGTTCCCCAAGAAGTAATCATATGATGGATCTTCTGTTACAGAGAGCAATTCCATCAACACATTAGCAATGTCTGCAGCCCGTCAGAGGAAACCAGTCAACATCTGATCCAACAACTTAATTCTACTAACTAACATGGACAGAGTATGCCACATACTAAATCCGTCTGGGCCCCTTTTTATCAAAAGATATAATCAATTATAAATTTCCTTAACACACAGGCTGCCATAGACTTATGATAGAAATCAACTATATAATCAATCATAACTCTTCATAAAACAGGGTCCTGGAGGTACTGGTACAGTATTTTGCACACAAATGATTTATTGTGATTCTCAAGAAATAGCTCTAACTACCAGCAGTTATGTTCATCAAGTATATGAACTAGAATCTACAATCTATGTCATGAAAGAAAATATCAAGGAAACAGTGGCAAAATAAGAGAGAACTCTTTGGAGGAATCATTATCTTGACAGATAGATGTTAAAAAAAAAATACTGCAATGTCCTCAGTCTCAAAGCATTGTCCCTCTGGACAACTTTGATCTTTTAAAACCTTGAAGATCTATGGGATATTTAATTGAAATATTTGTTGAATGTCAATTCTGCTTACTTCTTCTTCTGCTTTCTTCTTCTTCGTCTTCTTCTTCTTCTTCTGCTTTCTTCTTCTTCTTCTTCTTCTTCTTCTTCTTCTTCTTCTTCTTCTTCTTCTTCTTCTTCTTCTTCTTCTTCTTCTGTTAGTCCTGTCCTTCAAGTTTGAAGATAATTACCGGCGTGGTGTGATCATGATACAATTAAGTATGATGAATGTAGACCAATATTTTGCCTCACTACTGCGTGCTATGCACAAACAACACAAGATTAATCTATATTTAGTTTGTTTTTTTCCCCTTGAAGAGAGAGAGCCAATGGGCATGCTTTTGCAGTATGGAATATAAAGAGTGTGGAAATTCCAAAGGACTTGGAAATGTGAATCTTGTCTAAGGACTGCACAGACCAGCTGGAAAAGTTTTCCCTGTTTTATGAAATTTTCACAAAGGTCCATCTTCTCTGGTCTTCATCTTGACTGTTCTACCTGAACATGTATGTACGATCCTCTGGATCACAAGAACAGGAATAAGTCACCAGATAGGAATTTTTAGGTAAGGTAAGATTCCTAAAGAGGAGAATCTTAACTTTTTAATCAATACAACTCAAAAAATTGCATTTTTGTCATGCAATGAAATGAATTACAGAATACCCAACCTGTTACTTCTTAAAAGAGTGGTTCTGAAATAAGGAGATCATTAAAGTGTGACAAATCACCTGTAATTGTAAATGCAATGAAATGGGGGTTGAAAACTCCTAGAGTAGTGACCAATGTGAAGGGATTATCAGATTAATCTAAAAGTTGGCAAAATCATTGACAATCACTGTATTCCTTTCATGATCATGTTGAGGTATCAAAGCTAGTGCTGATAGTTTTAAAGTTTTCTATACAGTTTCCATGCACGCTGTCATGTAGCCTAAAGTGCCTCATGGATGGATATGCCTGAAATCAACTTGAGGCAGAAATGATTTGTGTGGTTCACAAAAACTGCTTGAAGTACTACTTAAAACCCGATTAAGGCTTGAATCTCTGATTTTATTATAAAGGTTTATTCCTTCACAACATATCAAAACAATAACAATAACAATAACAATAACAACAACCCAACAACCTTGTTGACCCAAAACAAAAATTTTCAGGGCTACTAGAAGTAAACTGTGTGACTTTTCTGAGGATTTTTCCTAATTTCTTGCTGAATTGACAGAAACAAGACTTGACAACATAAGATGGACAGCAAAGTTTCATGCTTAGACTGGAACAGTTGAGTATAAACTACATGGAAAGTGAGTGATGCACATCTGTACGTGGAAGAGCACAAGCCCACACCTCAAGCCTTCTTGGCCAAGCTGACAAATTCATTACCTGTCTGCTCCTCTCCTTTTCTTAATGAACTCAATTATACCCAAACACGAAGCCCACTTTGTAGAGCGGGTTTGCCACTGGTGTGAGTTACAATGTACACTTGTATTTTTGTGGTTACTTTGTGAGTGTTCAGCAAAGGAAACAATAATGATGATGAACAGCATTTATATAGTGCCACTTAATATTTGTAGAACATTCACAGGCAACTGGCTCCCACAGTATGTCACATATTCACAAAGTAACTAAGCATTCACAAAAATGAGTCATCCATGCGATATAATCATTGGGGAGGTGACTGCAGTTATTGCAATAATAATGATAGCAAAACCATCTAGATGAAGTTTATTTGAAGTTCCTCTTTAAAATGGCAGCTGCCAAAGTTACCTTTATTTTCCCCAATACACTTAATGCTGCTGAGAAGCTGTCAGGAATCATATTATTTGGACAAAATAATGATTTGCATGTAATCCTTTGAAGTATGCTGCAACATTAATTACCATTAAGGTTTACATATACCTGCTACAACCATACAGTTGTACAACTGCATGTTGAGGAAAAACATTTTTTATTTGTGATCATCGTTTCCACAAAGTGTTAACCAAGTAGCATATAGGCCTATGACCTATCATCATTATACCTTGATGAAGTCATGGACATAAATGTCATGAAAATGGCAAAGTAAGGTGATATGGCAAGAGAATAGGAAATTAGACATTTGTTCCAAGAAGTTTTATACTTTACCTAAGACCAGTCGGAATTTCAAAGTCTAGAGTATTTTAAAATTGGAAGATTTCACTTATCATGAAGCATATTACTAAATGGTATAGGATATTGAATCAACCTAGTGAGTTTAAATGTCTAATCATATTTCAAACACTTGATAGGAGCTCAACTTTGACACGTACAGATCTTGCTAAAAACTGTAAATCATGGTAGCAGCCCTTTAATGACTATACATTGGTTTGAGGTAGGTTTAGAAATAACTTTTAAATATTACATATCATTAGATCACTGGATCAAGATGTGAAAATCAGTGTTCTGCAGCTCTATCAGGATTTTGTAGTGACAGACAGCATATAGGCCTAGTACTCCTTCAACTTGTGTTGCTGAATATGCTCTACAGAGCACTGGAAAAATTGCCCTAAAACTGCTTGAGGACAGATTGGACTGTGGAGTCTTTTGAAGGAGCTTTGGAACACAAGTCCCAGGTACTACAGCAAGAAATGAATTCTGACATTTATCAGGGCACTTGCTGGTCTGACCCTTGATTGACCCCACTGAAGCCTGGTAAAGGCCAACTCCCACAGAGCTTGAGGTCACAGCAAAACAATCTTTTGTAGTACAAACAAAGTCAACCTGCCTGCCTACCTACTGGTGCAGCTCTATATTTTATTTATTGTACTGCATACCATGTTTCCACTGAAAGGAAGTGGAAGCAAATACATACCATACATCTCTTTTTTAAGTGAGATATCTCACAATTATTGACATTCAATTTTGAAACCATGTATTTACCCAATCAACAACCACTCCTTTGCCGGAGCCTCTTGCATGCTATGCAAATTCAATGGAGATTCCAGAATCTCCTACTAGGTAACAGGTCAAACACTTGTGTCATAACCTTTACCCACATAACCCCAAATAAGATTAAATACTGCCAATCTATTGAACCATTGCCATTCTAGCATGTAAGTATCAAACCTTTAGCAGACTGGCACTCATTGTGGCATTTATTATGTAAACTAGCTGCATTACCGACTCTTGCTACGAAATCCATCTGAGGTACACACAGACACAAAATTGCATTAGAGAGATAAACTTACTCAACCTTTACGTCAGCAGTTCTGTTTCATTGCTGATATATGAAACACAAACAGTAGGCCCTATAAGATGAAATATATATGGCCAAGCTCTCACCACTGGACAATAAGCTTGATGCAAACATAACTGTGGAGGCATGTGACCAAAGTAGAAATATTTGTACACTGTGGCAAGCATCTTCTATTGAAAACATATAAAAATATAAAGCATCAAAAACAATGAAACATGAACAAATAACCTTGAAAATAATAGCCATGATACAACCTTGCAACTTCTTTGCAAATGAGAGCTATCAGAGTTAGATGATTCACAAAGAAATTCCTACAAATCTTACACCCACAAAAAGTGTTAAGGACTAGCGTCCGCAGATTTCATTTGAGCCACTAACCCCGTCTTCAAATAATAATTAAATGCTCTTTTCCACGAACAAAGAGGAAATTGTTTACTTTGTCAATTGCATCCTACAACTCATTTCTTTGAAATCTTCTCATATAGGGCCTTATATTGTGCACCTCCAATTCTGAATTTCGCCAAGAAAAAGAACAACCTCACTAAACTCATGATACAGATGTTACATGAAGGACTGACTTTGATAGCAAGCAGACTATCTTGACTAAAAATCAGT
The DNA here is from genome assembly GCF_040938485.1 of Diadema antillarum. Taxonomy (NCBI): domain Eukaryota; kingdom Metazoa; phylum Echinodermata; class Echinoidea; order Diadematoida; family Diadematidae; genus Diadema; species Diadema antillarum. Next base: position 1,346,732 of record NW_027270921.1, on the reverse strand, counting down.
TCCAAAGTTATTTGGGAGCCCGTACAAGAAAGTGACGCAAGTATAAAAGAGGGGGCCCTGAATGTGTTGGTGATTTTGCTCTGCTACAGCTATGGATTCTAGATTCTGATTCACTCAAGACAACGCCATGCAGTCAGGCATCACTTGAAGAGAGACTCTGGCAAAATAAGGGGATATCTACCGCATGACCTCTGGCAAAAGTTTTGTCGGCCCTTGAACGCAGTCAAACTTACATCAGAACGGCACCATTATCGCCCACTTCAATGCTGTCCTTTTCAGTGATATTCTTTTGCATATTACAGTGAGATCTGCATGTAATCATAATAGATTAGAGTGAAATTAATCTCCCCAAAATTGACTGAACTATTATGGCAGTGCCCACAAAATGGAAGGAAACAAATCATACTGCCATGTGTTTTCCTTGCGACTATCCAACTTTGTCTGCTCATCAAGTTCTGGGTCCATGTATGCGTCAGCGTCTGTGTTTGCATTTAGTGATAAGCAGGACTATTTGCTTGTCTGTAATTTGTATTGTGGTATTTAAAAGCCTCAATGCTGTAACTGCTTAGTTGTCTACCTTATGACTGAAAATGAATGTATATCCAACAAGAAATGTTTATTGTGAGTCACATTTGCATTGACATGATCAATAAATAAACAACAAAAAATGAAGTTCAATAATGATTTGGTAAAATTGTATCATTTAAAGACAGTATTGAAAAACAAGAAGCACCTTGCCCATAGAGAAATCATTCTTAAATATTGACATTATCTGTTAAATTAGTTTGTAAAAATGACATGTGATGTAAAAGGAAAATGAAACAGAAGAGCTGTGAATATTGCATCTGTAAACTGACTAGAATGTGGACAAGGAAGCAGCTATAAAATGAAGAAGGGGAAAACCGTGTCAACTTCCCCATCACTCCAGTTCTGAGAAATCTGTAGTCATCAAAATCACGAATGCAGAGAAATCTGCCTTATGGCTTATTTATTCAGTCTGCAGACAAGCTTTCTTAAAGACACTGTACAACTTACACAATGTAATGGACAAAAGCTTTTCATACTTTGCTCTGAGAATTCAGTTTACCTGGTACCTTTCGTGCCACTTTGTAGATTTGACAACATATCTTAGTGATATTTTTGTTGTAAGGGAACATGGCTTATGTTTATCATATACATATAATTGCATGCATGCTCATATTTATTGTGGCATTCTTTCATCAGTTTACAAAATATGAAATGGCTATCTACATGCAAAGTACATTGTACTTTAAAACAAAATGCCAGTTCTACATCACTGCGAATATAAGAATTAACAAGTCGGTAATAACATACCCAAGCCCTCAGGTATTAAAATGAAAATGTCACATTATAAATAATCACTGACAGTTTTAATCAAAAAGAAAAGTAAAAACCAAGTCAGTTGTAACGTTAGTGATATCAAATACATATTTTTCCTTATAAATGTTATCATAGTGCTGAGAGTAGCAGTATTCTTTTTCAGGCCCTTCTAGATTGCAGTGCCTTTTGCTGAATGTGGTGTTGGCATTAACTCAATGCTCATGAAATAACAGTTTAAACTGTTACTACATTTATCATTTAAAGGAATATGAAGGCATGAAATGCCTAGGAGATGATTTCGTGAATATTGATGTCTCTCATGAATATTTGTTTCAGAATGAAATGATGACATGACAACAAACTTCACTGTTATGTTCTACTAATATGGTGGAATTCCCTCAATTCAGATTTATTTGGTTTCATTCTCCTGTAAACTTGATTTGTTGCTCTTATGCAATTTTCTTTTTCTACTACTAGATAATGATTACCTCATTCATTACTAACTTTTGTAACTGCATGTCATTGATACATGACTCAAGTGGTTAAGAAATAGTTCTAATCTGTTGAAGCATACAGAAAAGTTTATCTACATGTTATATCAGATATCACTGATGTAATGTGAAAGGATACTTAAACTTGATTATATGACAACTTACATTGTATATGAAGGTTTTTCAGTTTAGAACATTTGATTTGCAGTGATTCTTCATTAATAGATTGTTACACTTCCTTGGCTTGTAGGCACCAAAAATATCATTAAATGGAGACCACAAATTTTATCCCCACCTTTTCACTGTTGATCAAGAATGACATTGGGAAATTTCAAATGAAAAATTCTCAGGATTTCAAGGTCAGAAAACAAATACATTTCAACATCACAACAACTAGTCTCCACAACTCATGATAAAGGTACAAACCCATAGAAAATGTCGATTTATAATCACTGATACTTTATGTATAATATTACCAGAACACTGAAATTTACTTAAGTTACTGCCTGTACACTGCCTGTTATCCAGAAAGAAATTCTTTTAATACCAAATGATGATAATACAAAGCTTAAAGGGGAAGGCTAGTAACTGATCAGTGGGAATCAGTGGAAATGCTGGGAGATGATTGTTCCAATCCTTATGGGATTCATTCAAGAGTTCATTGTATATCTATTGTTGTGTGAAAATGATTTGCTTCAGAATGGTCTCATATTCAAGTAATGTGCAGTTTAATGCTTCCAGGTTAGCGTCCCTGGTCAGTGACGGAGCATTAATCTGCACATTACCTGAATATGAGGCCATTCTGAAGCAAATCATTTTCACACAAGAATAGATATACAATGAACTCTTGAATGAATCCCATAAGGATTGGAACAATCATCTCCCAGCATTTCCACTGATTCCCACTGATCAGTTACTAGCCTTCCTCTTTAAAGGTACTGTTTACCATTGGATTAAAGGTACTGTTTACCATTGGGAGCAGTGATTTAAAAAGTGTTCGAGTTATCACATTTGATGCATATGTGTAGCACAGTTGTATCACCAAGACATCCTACCAGTACCACACAAAAATTTTGCAATAAAGCCTAAAATATTAGGAGATACCAATATTTTACTCAATAATCCATAACTGCAGACAGCTTAGTCTAGAAATAATCTTATTATAGCTATTGTTCTCATTTCATATTTAACAATACTTACATTGATTATACTGATTAAAATTTTCACATCTAATTGGTTGTTTCTATCCCTAACTCATATTTTGGTACTACAGGTATTTGAAGCGCTAAAGCAGGCTTTTGTTTCATCTGCAAATGGTAATTAACGCCTTTAACACTGGTGCCAGTTTGATGGTCCCAGACCATTAAAAATCACTGTTGGGCCAGTAAATTTTCAGGAATTGCCAAATTTACTGGTCTGACATGATTGGTAGAAAAAAAAAATTGTCGTGGCCAGCTTAAAAACAACAAAAAGAACAGGAACAGGTTAAGCTTAGTAATACAAGGAAAAAACTGGGTATTTAGTGGCCTGACAGGGACAGGTCGGACCAGTAGAAAAATGGGTTTAATAATGTGCAGCCCTGGATAATATCAAAATAAATCCAAAAATATTTTCACAAATTTCTCCTTACACCTAAACAAAAGATTAATCTTCGTAGATGAACACTCTGACGAGTATCAACTTTGACATAATTATATTCTTCCTGTATGGCGATATGAAATTTCAGTGCTTTTGTCCTAAAATTTTCAAACATTTAGTGTGAAATTATGCATATTCCCCCCTGATCACTGGAAAGCTCAGGTTCTGAAAATTTCACAGGAAAGCAAATAAAATAGCAATAAAGGTAACAGAAAATATACTTTGTATCATGGTTGTAGTTTTATAATACTGGGGAGATTTATCCACAAATAATTTCAGGTTCAAATATCAAAATATTTGAGTATACTATGGTAAAAAGATAAATGAAATAATTTTGTGTTTCAAATCCAGCAGTTTCCAATTATGTTGGGTGAAACCCATTTTTTTTTTGTCTTAAGCGGACACAAAAACATGACATAAAAAGACAAAAATTGTGAGAATGAGTATTCTAGAAATTTGCAAGACTATAACCAATGTGCAATTTTTGTCACATGGCAAGTGCTGATCTATAACATTCTCATAAAGTTAAAAACCATTGGATGCATGTTGTTTTTTGTTTTTAATCATCACAATATTTCATGTCATTTAACATTGATGATCCCTGATGTCCACCTCATAATGAATGTTACATTTGGTTCTTATTCTGTTTTAAAGTTTATTTCTTTAAAGAACTCCATGGAACAAATTAGATTCAGAAGAAGACGGTTGAAAAGTAATACTTAGAAATACAGGGCACATTTGAAGTTCTAAAATTTCTTTGGGGACCGTGTCTATCACTCAAACTTAAACTCAACCTTCACAGCAAATTTAAAGCCAATCTATAAGATAAAGCCTTTTTTTTGCATTATTTGGCATTTCATCAAATTCAAAAGGTGTTCTTTTTAGCACTAATAATAATAATAAAGGACATTTATATTGCGCAGCTACTATGATAATATACTCTACTGCGCATTACAAAATGACATGCATACAAGAAATTCAAACAGAAAATACATTACTTCAAAAGATGACTTTTTAACCTGGCCTTAAACTCATTAATTGTAACTGCTTGTCTTACAAACAAAGGGAGACTATTCCATAATATTGGTGCAGCATACAAAAATGCTCTGTCACCAAGAGTAACTTTCGATTTCCCAGATGGATATTTCAATAATGTTTGATCCCGTGAACTTCGAAGATGATGTCACACTTTCATAACCCAGTAGGCCTTTTGTAAAATTATCCATACACACTTTACTTTTATCATGCAGAAAAATGAAAGAATCATTAACCAAAAAGAAAAAAAAAGTATGTGGCTCAGGCATTGTTCTTATTTCCAGAGGAAGTGAGTTGCTGTGATAGTGTCTATTTCACTAAATCTTACTGGACAAAACAAATGATTGGAAGAGTGTTACAGGTAGAGAAAATATCTGCAGTTTTGACCTTTTATGATTATCATAAGGGCAATGATAATAATCATGATAACTGGTAATACTGACAATAATCTTAATGGACAAAATGTATATGATTAATAGAGTGTTACAGATACAGGAAATGTCTGCAGTCTTCGAATTTTATAATAATCATAATGACGATGATATCAATCATGATAAATGGTAATAATGATAGTAATAGCAAAATAACAATAACAGTGTAGAAGTACATATATTTGTAATGTGTCATGTTCGTCAAATGTGTGCTGTGAATCTCCTGCTGCATGGGAGGAATCATTCTAATTTTTGTCCAAACAGAAATTTTTCTAGACATTACATGTTGCGGTCTAATTACTTTCACATCACAACTCTTGTTGTTTGGCTTATGTGAACCGAAAATCAAATGAATTATTTTCGACATTCAGAGTTATCCTACCACTCAACCATGGAAATCTTCAGCTCTTGGTTTTTTTTTTTATTTGCTTCATATGAAAAGTTTAAAACAAACTAGGACAGAGCCTACAGAATGTGCAGTGCAATTTTTCTACTTGGGCCTATTATAAATCTACGAGGAGACAATATATACACGGGAATACAAAAGAGGCATTTAAGATTCATAGGGAAATCTTAATTCATTAAATACTCAGTACAGCCATGGAAGGCTGTCATCAAATAATACGACAAATAATTATTTCAAATCACCCAGAGCAGCAGAAAGGATTACAATTTTGATTACATTATTTCTTCAATTCTCTTGAAGAAATCATCATTAATGTTTACATGCTAAAAGAAAAAGAGTTAATGGGTGTTCTTCTTCAATTGAACGGACTCTGTTGCGAGTTATTCCGACTTTTCATTTATGTTATGCTGTAAAGTTTGGGTAAAAGGGTGCTGCGCAGGAAAGTTCCAAGTTTACCAATATTTGCTCAGTAAATCATTATTCTGAAACACCTTTATACATAATTAGTGTTTGTGTCACACAAATTCCCATAAATAATAATTTTTACACCATTGCATTAGGCCAAATGCAACCCTCATGATAATCAATCGAAACTCACATGATTGACCTTTTCTCCCCAACGTTCAACTTTGTTCCACTATAATTTTGTCCATTAAACATTCAAATACTCATGGTCACAGCTTCTTGAAAGCACAATATTTCAGTGCAATATATAGCCCACAATTCCAGTCCAGGCTTTCATACTCATAGCTTTTCTTTACGAGGTGATGGTACCGATATAATAGCAGCCCACCCAGTAACGATTCCACCACTGTAACAAGCAAACGTAGCCACACACGCACGCACAACAATGTTGACATTTTGTTGGGCCCCGGGAAAAGACTATGCCTTGACATTTCGGCACACATTTCTTCAGATTTCCGTCGGGAAAGACTATGATTGAAAAAGACAAGTTATTATCAACTACCTATACACATTCCTCCTATATCACAGATGACTATGATCTTGTTAATTTCTATGGGAGAGGGTGCATGCCCCACTTTGGGCCAATCATGTCTCGTCCTCACGTTTTGGACGAAGGGGAAACACCATTTATATTCGTCCTTACCAGCTGGGCCCGTGGCATAGGCGTTCATGTGTAGAATATCGTCGATATACAACCGGGCATACGATTTGTACACGGGGTCCATACTCCAAAGTTCGCGCGGAATAAACTTGTACTCATCTTCATGCGACATTCTCCCTGTCAACCCGTTGCATACGTGAAGAATTTTCAGTCAAAAGTCATCTGGACTCCCAGAAAGAGAAGTTATATAATCCGTATGTGTACAGGTTTTGCTAGAATACCTGCAGCACACATGTACGGTATAAATAGCAACCCAATTCAATTGTCCACCTGGATGATTGTTACGTCATACACCTCAAACTAGAGCCACTCAAGCGAGTGCACCCCTGGTAGACCTAAGTACTGGTATACAGTGCCTTCGACGTCCCCAGATATGTGCCACTGCCAGTCCAGGGTGTTAGTCTTTAGTTCATACACGGTCGTAAACCTTTCTTCAACTGTGCCCTTATACCTATCGAAAGTTTGAAACATTCATCCAGTAAATGAATGCCCTAGAATTATACTGAAGAAGGGAGATAGCACTCAAAACCCATGCAACAATGTAATATTACGAGTATGTATATTTCAAAGTGCCTAACAAAGCCTAGAATTCAGGCTAACTGTAACTAAAGGCTGGATAAACAGCACGCTGAGCATGCGCACTTCTGCCCCAGGTCCGGCCTGTTAATGTTATGAATTTCTTGGGTCAATTGGACTATCAACATCAGCGTCGTACCTTGCGTGTTCCAATAAATGTTCAGGAAAGAGCTTAGTGACTTGCAAATACCCATTTTCATGATATGGTGTCATTTCTATGCCGACTTATCATTGGGCTACCCCTGTAAATATGAACAGTTGTATTCAGAAAGCGTGTCCAATGAAGCAAAACTTCTACTACGATCTTACGCTTGAAATTATCAATACAGCTGTAATCTTTTTTCCTTCCTCCCACAAGAAAAGAAAATTATAATTATTACAATAAGAAAGAAACCGAGTATACTAACACACACACACGCAATAAAAGCGTGAGAAATGTACTTCCTTATTGCTTACGGATCATCTAAAGCCTTTGCTTCCTCGGTGGGAGCAGCAAAAAGCAGCAGCACTTGCAAAAACGTTGACGACGAGGACAGCTATGGATTGCTTTACATTTTATGTCATTATGGCTATTCGAGTGAAGGAACGAGACTGTAATAAGCGGAGAAAATCTGTAATCAAATTGATTTAATGGCACAGAACAGGTTAAGCAAGTCTATTACACTGTTGTGTTTCACGCAATACGCCGATCATGAAATCTGTCTTCATGGCTTCAAATTACTAACCGATGAACTTGATGGAAGTGACGTGCGTACCGTCCGTGCTGTCATACTGAACATTGCGTGTATAATTCACTTGTCAAGAGGCCTTTGGTATTGAGGACGGGCACGTAGGAGAATGGTCCTTACTGATCTCTTGTTTGATTGATTGACTAATTGACTGATTGGCTTGACTTGATTCATAAGCCCATGATAGGAATTCTGTTTCTTTTGACAAACAACGCAATATCAACATGCCAATCATAGCTTCAATATCTAGAACCTTCATCCATTTTTGTACTGCCCGACTATCCTTGACCCCTATCAAACATTCTTCAATCCCAGGCCGTCCATTGGTAATTTTCGGAACTAGAAAAATAGATCCTTTACCACTGACCATTCAAATAATACCTCTAGCCAAGCCCTGTCTTCAGCCCCATGGCGGGGGTGGGGGAGGGGTGGGGGGGTGGGGGAGGGGGTGGGTGGGGAGGAGGCAATCGCCCACCAGAACTTTTCAAACTCCCATATTTCTTTTGACTCAGATATAAGTTTCCAATAATTTGATCAGCAAATGAGAAAATCACGCAATGATTAAAGAGTCTAAGATTCCTTTTTACTAGTGTGTTTGTGAGAATATACATGACATTATCGTGATCTCTGTCACCAGTCTATTCACTGCCGTTTATTTTGCTACAGCCGGTAAGCGTTATACACCTCCATTAACGTAGAGTGCACAGCGAAGAAACACTCGCGGAACAAGAGGCGAAGTATACGACCACTTAACCTTTCAGATTTCCCCTGAATATTATTTTCCAAATATTCCAACCAATGTGTGCACCAGGTCATTTGTTTGTTTGTTTGTTTTTATTTCCGAAACGATAAAATCATACACAAAATAAGCAGTGTTGAACATGACATAATTGAAACATGAATCAAGGCTGAAGTATCGGATCGGGTCGGAACTATCGGATGTATGTATACCCCGAGGAACTGTCTCTATATGCAAAGTTGTAGCTATTGCCAGAAATTTTGCGTTTAGTGTGTATAGAAACACTCCTTGATGTGACTTCAGCCATAGTAACGGCAAGTCCTTTATACGTTGTCACTCACGGTGATGTAATAGAAAAAGAGATTTCAATTTTTTAAAACTTTTTTTCCTTGTATCAGTTGTGATTTTCTTCTTTGAACATCTATACTGCCTTCTGCTCTTCTCACTATTTTTATAACGTTGTGTGTCATTTTTTTTTTTTAATCTTCTGAGGGCGCTGTTGGCTGGAACGCTGTTTATAGCCTTCGTTCCACAGCCGCGTGGTTCTCCAGATTCTTGTTGCATGCTATACCACGGCTTCACCGGCTTACCTCAAAAGAGAGAGTTGAGCTAACCCGATCAGAACTGACGACCCTGGTCCTAGATAGATTGTCCTGGATTGAAAATGAGTTTACCCCCACTTTCATGACCAAAGTTAGAACAAACTTGCAGAATTAAAGGGGAAGGCTAGTAACTGATCAGTGGGAATCAGTGGAAATGCTGGGAGATGATTGTTCCAATCCTTATGGGATTCATTCAAGAGTTCATTGTATATCTATTCTTGTGTGAAAATGATTTGCTTCAGAATGGCCTCATATTCAGGTAATGTGCAGATTAATGCTCCGTCACTGACCAGGGACGCTAACCTGGAAGCATTAAACTGCACATTACTTGAATATGAGACCATTCTGAAGCAAATCATTTTCACACAACAATAGATATACAATGAACTCTTGAATGAATCCCATAAGGATTGGAACAATCATCTCCAAGCATTTCCACTGATTCCCACTGATCAGTTACTAGCCTTCCCCTTTAAGCTTAAATTTAACTTCAACCAACTTCTGATGTAGGCCCTACCATCTGACTTTGAGTGAATTCAAACAAAGAAAATGATTGAAGTATATTGAAAATGAACATGGAATAAGAAAGTTAGGCCCTATGGAATTTTGGATTTTTATCAGATGTTATGGAATTCTGACTGTTTGCTCAGAAATACACACACACACACACACACACGCAAACAAACAAATTCGTCGTAATCACGTTCGTAAATCAATGTGGTCTCATAGCCTCAAAAGTCTTCAGTTGATCTGCAGATATATCTGCATTATGTGTTTTTTATTATCATTAAATATAAACGTTAATTAAAAAACAATTTTCGAAACATTATAATTCCTTTTAGCTTCCACGAACATGGTCTCAAACACTCACTCAAAAGTATGTTTATATATATCCGATCTAATGAAGAAATTCATACTCAATGTACGAGTTTTTTTTTTTAGTTTTCTTATAAACTATAGATTCTGTATTGTAAATTGCTGAGGAAACATTTATTAAAAAAGGGGGTTCCGTTCACTTTAATGTAGGCCTATACGTATACCCGACGCCACAACTTTCTGGTTTTTTGTTTTGTTAATGTTCACTTTCCACCGAATGATGGCGCCTGGCTGTGTTGAGCGGAAATACGTTGAAAATCGACGCACGAAATGGCGCGACGGTCCACCCAAGACATTACCAGGGAGGTGGAATGTTACACAGAGGGCACATGCAGGCTACATAAAAAATCATAAGGACAGAGTAGAAGCAATTTATCAAAGAATTGTATCCTAAAATGCAAGACCTTGCCGGCGCCAATAAAAGGCTGTTGCCCATCAAAGCTACGAATAATTGTTTTAAAAAAAAACTGCTGTTGATACGACGTCTTTTAAAAAGTTTATGATATCATTGTCTTCGAACAAATGTTCTATAATGAAGGTATAATGTGCTCTTATTAACCCTTGACAGTCTCTCCAGAGTTAGCACTGTTTGTTTTATTTGTTTTTTCCAAGATGACCTTGACATTTCCTGCTATACTATTTCCTCCATCAGTGCATAGTACACATTGTGTGACCATTGTTAAGCAGGGGCGGATCCAGGAATTCCGTAAAGAGGGGGCGTGTTTACAAAATTAAATGGGGGGCGCACCCACCCCTCCCCCATTTTTTTTTATTTCTTTTGTTTCAACAAAAAATAAAGGGGGGGGGGGGCGTGCGCCGGTTGCGGTCCTCCCTGGATCCGCCCCTGTTAAGATGACATGATGGATGGGACATCTTGTCCGGATTCGAACTTTAGGACATCCGTTTGAGCATTATCTACAATACCATCATGTCTTACCTAAAAATTGGAATACATGGCAGGGGCGGATCCAGGAATTCCGTAAAGGGGAGGCTCCTTTACAAAATTAAAGGGGAGCGCACGAGTAACCCCACCCCCATTATTTCTTTTTATTTCTTTTGTTTTAACTAAAAATAAAGAGGGGCGCACGCCCGGTGCGCCCCCTCTGGATCCGCCACTGCGTGGATATCGCTATGCTTATCTTATTCCTATTGTAGTTCTCGCTAGTATATCAGTTTCATCCTTTTCTGATGTTCATCATACGTTACATGTTGGGGGCGCCCTCGGAAGTTGCTATTCATGAGTATTAATTTCCCAGTTTTCAATTTGAGGGAACTGCAGACTACAAGCTCTTAGCAGTTCCCTCCATCCCCAACCATTTTGTTTTGGTACTTGTCTTGAAATTATTATAAAATTGTATTATGTATTATGGTTCATTATTTGTTTTTCATTGCGTTGTTGTATCATGGATATGTATATGCATTTAAATGTTGTAATCGTATGTGTTGGAAATGAAATAAACGAAAAGATACGAAAGTTTTAAGTTCAGAGGGTGATGTTATTCTTTCTAGGGACTGTGTGGCAAGTCTGTAGAAAGTGCTTGAAATCACTCGACCTGGACTCGTATCTCATCGAAATTGTTTTAGGTCACCAAATTTTAAATGCTCTATAATGTACACCTATGAAGTATACCTTCTATCTCCTTGCAGGTATCAATATTGTGAATTCCTGCCATAAGAATGGAAAAAATTAAGTACAATCAACCGAGCTGGGTGCTGAACTCTGTACTATCAAATGAGAAACCGATTCAGGCTTCGTCTTCTTTGTTTGTTTGGTGTGGGTTTTTTTTCCACGGGACAGCACAACATCTGAACTTACGTATAATTTGTTGGCTGAACAAAGCAGGGGAGGACTCAGTTTTATTCGTCAGGGAATTGAAACAATCCGAACATGTTTCGTGACTATGATATTATTCATTGACTGTGTATAACGCAGAGCCCTTTCGGGTGCATTGTGGATCAGTTGGCTTTCGAAGTATTTTATTTTCGATATTGACAAGAGCGAACATTAAAATGACCCTTCTCTTTCTTTCCAATTGTACTTGCCGATAAATTTGTCCTTTTAATTCTTTGACGTAATAATATCTTAGATAATTGTTTTGTTCATCATTCTGTATATAATACACACACACACACACACACACACACACACACACACACACACACACATATATATATATATATATATATATATGTGCGAATATGAGTCGACGACCCTTAATCTGTTCTCACCCAACGCCTCCCCTTTCTCTTGCTCTCCCTCTATTCCTCTTCCAGGTGCACTAATTGAATGTACACATGTGCATATACAATTGTATCTATCTCTCTCTGCCTCTCTTTCTTTCCTAGCGTTTTCTTCCTGCAAGCTATACATACATCACACCTTTGCAGATGGTATGTCCATATACCTCATAGAGGGTACCTAATCGCGCATATTGAACCTTGGGAAGTGAGATGAGATAGAGAAGACAGAAGACCGAGCGATGAGTGGGAACTAGGCAAGCGTGACAGGACCGCCATCAAACAGCTTGGATTGCCGCTTCATCGTTCATTGATTTCCTACGCCCGATGAAAAGACGGACTTATTATGCCATGTATTAATCGAAGCGAAGTGATGACGGCCCTGGGACCCCTCGCCATACCAGGGTCAATAATATTGTAAGATTGCGTTTTCTTGCGTTTGCCACCTCCGCCGGAAAAGCGTAGGTGTGCGCCGTGCGCACAAGGCGAGTCCCAACTGTCGCCTCCCCCCCCCCCCCCTCTTCATACGAAGACATTACATTGTCTATTACTCTAATGATCCTGATCTGTCTCACTGTGCTAATGGCATGCTCTGCTTTTGTTTCAATCATTATCCTCTCTTTACCAGTTACCTCTTGAGTGTACGTATGTGCCTGGATCACGAGGAACTCCGAATGCAGTGAAAGTTTACGTTATCCAAGGATATAAACGCCAGACAGGATTCGAATCCGGGATCCTCTGTTACAGAATATACAGCCTATAAGGCACCTGACCACAGTTCTCTTTAATAATCATTTATTTGTAGAGTGGAAATGATTTAGGGGGAAAAGACTTCTGTGCAATGCCGATTAGATAGTCAGGTTTGGCAGTGATGTGAGAGATGAGTGGAAATGTTCCTCGGCTGAACAGATGCCACAGCTTTCTATTATACTTGATTGACCTTCACCTTTTAATACTTGTCCAGTTCATCTTTTGATTTGATATGATTAATGCTATTATTTTTTTATAATCACCCATTTGCAATCCATATGCCTCCCCCCCCCAAAAAAAAAAAATACGAGACCCTCTGCAACGAGAACTTTAGTGAATCAATCCAAATTCAATTTCAGGGTATGAAACTATAACTTATTACCGACATCTTACAGAAAACCCCATCCGATTTGGTTCAGTGGTCAAAGAGAAATGAGGATTTTTGCAAAGCATGTCAGGAATCCCTTCCCTCCAAGTTCTGTCCCCATTATGTTCACACATTACTATGCAGTTGCAAGAGCAAGAGGGTCCAACTGCTTAACTTGAAAGAATCAGACTCATGACATGCTTTACAACGATCCATATTTCTCTGTGACCACTTAACTAAATTGAATGGGGTTTTCTGCGAAATATAGCTAATATGTTACATTTGAAGACCATGAAATTACATTCAGACAGATTAATCATATTGGAAGTTATCAATGCAAAAGTGTCCAAATGTAATTTTTTTTTTGACATACTGTATTTTGCCTCTATGAACATGATGAACTTGTTGTGTATTCTCCAAATGATAGATTAAATCTTGCTTGATATTGTTTTCATTCATTATTCTGAAATGTGTTTTAAATGTTCAATTTATGTAAATTTGTAAACATTCTGAGCCTTTGGTGGAAAGATCATATCTATATCTAACATTAAGTTTATCGCATTGTATTGTATTGTTATATTGTATTGCATTGCATTGCATTGCATTGTATTGTAATGCAAAATGCAAACGAGAAGATTTCGCGAAATAAACGTCACGAGATTGTCATGTAAAATGTTTGCTTCTTGAGGAACTCTACGACAGTTATAGGGCACCACAGATGGCGTGATAAAAGCGTGTCCTTTGTTTGTTTGTTTGTTTTCGTTTTGTCATCTTGTACACCAGTCCTGCGATATGTGATTATTTCAATCTATAACCGAATGCAATGCATGGATTGCATCGAACATTCCGATTCCAATAAACAGATGCAGTAAGTGTGTTTGCATACGTATTACGGATTAAACAAACTTCGGCGAACACACAAGAATTCATTAACGCTCTTCTTCTTTCCCCTTGAATCGTTCTCTTCTTCTCGTCCTCATTGTTCCTCGCATTCTCTCTGTATTCCATGGTCAATGTAGCTTGACTTCTTTGCCAACCTTTAGTAATGATTATCGTTACTTAGTTGATCTTCGAGTCTCAAAGCTGCCTGTCAGTTTGCTAGAAATTGTAAGAGGACCCATGGGTATGCATAATTAATAGAGACCCACGCGTTTTGTAGAACCAGATCAATACATTTCTTTGTCGTGCCACAAAACATCTCCTTCTCTTACACATTGTAAAGATACACGATTTCACCGGTGAAGGAGTCTCTGCCATAAAGGCGTTCGGGTGCACTGTGACAAACGAAAGTGCAAAGAGACATAACGTGGTGAACAACGTGGACTGATAGATTCTAGGTTGGACAGGATCTCCAAGATCTGATCACTCCGCATCACTTCCAACTTCCTGGAGCAAGAGAAAAGACAGGACATTCCTACCGCCATATAGGTCACGTGGTTTGACAGTTCTCAGTTCAGCAGGGTGTCCCACTCGCCGTAACTTTCTTTTGGAAGCAAGAAATATCAGTGGAGGAGACGGAAATGGACAACAACGACGAAGAATTCGACGATGTGCCAGCCCCTCACGAGATGGTAAACGGGATGGCGGATGACCTCGCCGCCATGTCGGTCAAAGGAAAGGAGTCAGTACCTGTTGGTAAGAGTGAGGTCAAGACGAAGACGACCATCGACATCAGCGAGGGCGGTGAAAGGGGTGAGAGACCTGTCGGGAAGACCGAGGAGGATCCGCCGACGGCGAACAAGGATTCGTTCGACTCGAACCCGTCTTTGATCTCCACAGCCCCGGCTCGATTCGTTTCTCTCTGGGTCCCCGGCGGCGAGGCCGAGGGCGCGAAGCAGGAGAAGTCGCCGAGATCGATGGCATCTCCTCCCGCCATTCGAACACTCCATCAATCAGGAAATCGATCGCCCGCGAAGAAACAAAGCTCTAAAGTGCTCACTAACCACCTCGATGGTTCTGAGGTTGTCGACACATTGCACCCACAGGCAATAAAGGTTGGTGTGTGTGTGTGTGTGTGTGTGTGTGCGTGAGAGAGAGAAAAAAAAATAGAGAAAAGAAATGTTGCAATCATTATCTATACAAAACTCACTGAACAAATTCGTATAGCCTCTACGTTGTACCATCCTGGTATAATCCATTCAGACAATGTGTGTTTTACTTGTAAACACACATGATAAAAACACGTTGAGTTGTTTGTTTGTTTGTTCGTTTCTTTTTTATAAGTAAGTTTTATCATCAGTTTTCAAAGGGTATCCACAGGAGCTCAAATCAGGTAACGCATGTATCTTACTTTTTTCGCAGCCTTCTGTTATGTATTTCCAACAACTATGTTGTCTTGTTGGTCGCAAAAAAAACAACAACAACAACCCCGAAAAAACCCCCCAGGAATATTATACGTCCTCTCCTGCTCCATTAGTGTTTGAGAATTATTCATGATGATTAAGATGATCAGATCGTATATCTGAACAAACACGCACAGACATACACTCGTTTATATCATGTATCATCTTATTGAATGCACTCTGAAACAAGATTGTCAAAAGTACAATACACATTTTGCGAAACTTTGCAGCTCCTAGACTGGCTTTATTTTTCACCCCGCTGGAATACCCATTTCCAACATCGACGAGAATGAGATGCATTTCTTCACGGAAACATTGTGCTGTTTGTTTCTGATGATCCACTGATATCATGTTTGCTTGCTTTTCTGTCATTTCTCGGCTTATCTTTCTTTATATACGTACCTCACACTGAAAGCACATAAAACCAATACCATTGCTGCAGATTAGGCACGTAAAGTCTTCGAGATTAAATATCCATGAGAAATCGATACAACTTTGTAAGGTCAGGTATTGTTTGCCGGATGCGATGAACCCAGCAGAAGAAATCGATTTTTGGGGGACTTTAAATTCCCGCCCGCGATTCTATTGAATACAGTTTGGTATGATCTGCATTCCTTTAAAACATTATAGGGCGTCGAAGCGGGTCAATCGCTTTCCCCCACCATGTGCTTTTGATATGTCACGAATGTAGTCGATTTTGTGTTTATACGCTTGCCGCGCTCTTTTGTGACAGGGGATGATAGCAGGCTCTTCGAACAAAACGAATTCTCATGAACTATGTAAAAAGAAATTGACGTTTTGATTGCTTTTAGATTCTTTCAAGCTATGTAGATGCCGAAGTGTAGTCCAACAGAAATGTTTTAGTTCCAAGGGATGGTGTGGTTTTGGTTGAGATGAGGCTTCAGTTTACCAACTTTCTGTGAGATAGTGAGACACCTTTTATGAAAATGTTACAGAGCATACAATTATAAGAGGAATTCAAAATTTATTTGATGAAAATTGGTTTTGAAATGGCTGAGATATACAAAACAAAGAGGTCCTAATAAAAGTTGGGACCCATCTTTATTTAGGACCACTTTGTTTTACTTTGTTTTTGGATATCTTAGCAATTTCAAAACGACTTTCATGAAATAAACTTTGAATTCTTTTGAGAATTGTATGCTCTTTCATTTTTCATAATCTCGCAAAAAAAAGAGAAGAAGTTATAGTCTGAGTACCCCATCTCAACCAAAAACTATTGACATGATCCTGGTAGAATGTACAATGAGGACATGGTATATACTTACTCTAGAAAGAGAACATTTTATTCTTGTTACCTTGTAGGGAACATCCACCGAATCACGACACAGAATTTCGAGCACTGAGCCGATGACGTCACCAACACGTCAGAGGCCACTTCCAAGGTCACAAGATGAGAAGATTCGTCTGGCAAGAGAGTTCGTCGACCTTTATTATGCACATGCTCAACGGTAAGTGTTCGATAGGAAGGAAATATATTCCCAGAAAATACAACAACAATAAGAAAGAAATTAGCAGAAAATTTGTCTTTTGTGATCATGATTGTATCAAATATTGATAAATTACATCTCTTTAGAATTCCGGGTTCACGTTTTATTTAAGGTTATTGGCTGACCAGTATTAGATAATCATACAATGCGTAAATATTTTTTTTTTTTTTTGCGAAGGAAAACAAAACGCATGGATCACAAACAGATAGTCATCGACAATTTGATTTCGATCAATTAATCACATTCTTTCTTTTTTTTTTTTGCTAGATCTGGAACAGTGTCACATGAGCGTCGGCTGTACGAGGTCCAGATGGCTATTAAGGAAACTGGAACGTTTCAGTTGACGGAGGCCGAGCTCATATTTGGCGCCAAATCTGCGTGGAGAAATCTCCCACAGTCAAAGTGCCGTATTTACTGGAATAAACTTCAGGTAACCATCAGCACAATTAGCAGCAAAGGAAACACACCAAGATTTAAACGATCTTTGTAACATGCAAACTGGAAAGTGAATGAGCTCGTCATAAGAAAATGAGAAATAATCTTACTTTTAGATTCAAAACATGAGAATCCACGGAGAGCAAGATTTCATATATAGTTCTCAACGAAAAGATACTCGAAAGGACATTAACAACAAACTGATATGCGATACGTTAAAATCAGTTAAGCAATTTGAGTTGAGATCTACAAAATTGATGAGATTTTGATTTTGATATTTACACACAATTCTTTGAAGCCGGAAATAATCGCAAATGGGAATCACTAAGACATTGTGGTACACTTTATAGTAATTGGTGTTCGATCAACGCATGACATACATTATTTAAGTATCGTGACGGTTGAAAATAGACGAATGATATCATTATGGAGAGTCATTACGAAGAATCAATGTCTAAAGTGTTACTTCCTGGCTTTGATAAGGAATATCTCTTTCCAACGTTGATACGCAGGTCTTCGATGGCCGAAAGGTGACTACTTCTCGGGAAATGTTTGAGATGATTTGTAAGCATCTACTCTACGCAACAAACAAAGGCAGTGTGAGGTATGTTAATTTCTTTAGCATCTATATGTATCTCTCTCTCCATCTCATTGTCTCTTTTTTTTTCTCTGTGTATGATATAAGCTATATATATATATATATATATATATATATATATATATATGTATGTATATAAACATTGTAGTTGTTCCGCGTATTGGCAGTACTAGAAATAGCAATAATAAAGTCACAACAGAGGAATGCAGGGAATGTATTAATAGCCAATCTTGATTTTAATGAATAATCCGAATGTTCGAGGATCCTTCCTCTTCATCAGGGATGACAGTGCGAATTTTCACAATGATTATTAAGAGATAATTAAGAGATCCGTTCTCTTAATAATCATTGTAAAAATTCGCACAGTCATCCCTGATGAAGAGGAAGGATCCTCGAACATTCGGATTATTCATTAAAATCAAGATTGGCTATTAATGCATTCCCTGCATTCCTCTGTTGTGACTTTATTATTGCTATACATACATACATATATATATATATATATATATATATATATATATATTATGTATCTGTTTGTGCCCTTATTCATTATGTTTTTATATGTTTTTCTTGGTGTCTCCGTGAATCTTTAAATACATGGTATGAAACAACAAAGAATATCTCTATACATAAATCTAAATCTATTAGATACTACATACTCAGTATATGTGTATTTATGTGTACATTTGAAGAGAGATATATAGAGACAGACATGTCTTGCATGAGTTTTCCTTGCTTTTGGCTCTTCTTTTAACAACTACTACTGAAGTTTTATGTTTCAGTCTGGTTTCGTCTATCGTTTACTCGTGCATTATCCACCAGACCAGCAATCACGATCTTCCCCGCACGCAACGGAGATGGACAGAGGGATTTCCGCATCTGGAACTCCCAGTTGGTGGGCTACGCCGGCTATCGACAGCCTGACGGATCCGTTCTAGGGGATCCAAGCAATCTAGAATTCACCGATGTAAGCACTCGAGCTCAGACATTATGTATAGACACCTACATTAAGACAGACACACGCACATAATAATAAGGTCTTATTCACCCAGGTTAGCCTCTTCAGTGTTTCCACTGTTCTACAAGAGGGCACTGCTATCATTATCATCCTAGCGTTGCCAGGTACCCATTTATGCACCTGGGTCGAGAGGGACATGGGTCAAAAATCTTGTCAAAGAATGTAAGCACTGGGCGGGATTCGAACTCGGGTCCTCCAAACGGGAGTCGGGAGTCTACCCACTATGTCACAGCTATACATACTTCATTAACATGTGTGCATACAGATTACTAGTATCAGAGAATATCATTCATCAGTGAGATACATAAGTTGAAAGCACAATACAGACACAGATTCTGGTATAAGCGGCAATAACAATCACTGAAGCGTCCTTTGTAATTTTCTTCCTGCTAGCACTAGAAATCAAGTTAAACCATTCTGAGTTAAAAACCACCAACGTAGAATACCAGATTACTTAATGTTTATGAAATAGTAAGTTTTAAGGAAAGAGAGAGAGAGAGAGATACGAAAGATAGATATATAGATATATAGATAAGATAGATAGAAAGATAGATAGATAGATAGATAGATTGATACATCATGTACATAGAGAGTAGAATCACAATGTGAAAGAACACCTGTACGCTTAACTTCATAGTAAATCACATATCGATCTGGTGTTTATTTCCAGATTTCAAGTGAGACTATTCGGCACGACCATTGAGCTATTAGTTTCAAGTGTTCAAGATTAACTAATCCTGTTTCTACCTTTTGGGTTTATATCTCAATTCAGGTTTGTCGGGCTCTAGGATGGCGTAGCGCTCGGACCCGCTTCGACATCCTCCCCCTAGTCCTCCAAGTCAACGGTGACGACCCCGAGGTCTTCGACATCCCACCCGAACTTGTCCATGAAGTCGAGTTGGTCCATCCCGAGTGAGTGACTGAAGTTTTGGCATGATTATCCTCATTTGTGATAATGTAGGAATTCTGTTTTTTTTTTCCTTCATTTTTGCTTCTGTGATGACTTCGCATCAATGCAGATTTGCAGTCTAGACTTCCTGTTTTTGTCTTTTGATTCCCAAAGGCTTCGCTGGTTCATCGACTTGAGATTGAAGTGGTACACGATGCCGTCGTGCGCCAACTTCCTACTCGACGTCGGCGGCATCCAGTTTCCCGCCTGTCCAATCAACGAGTGGTACGTCGCCACGGACATCGCCAACATCGCACTGTGTGGCGCCAAGAGATACAACATGCTAAAGGTAAGAGTTGTTGCAGGAATATCATCACAAGAGTGGTTAGATTTGAATATTTGTTTTCATCTCTATCGTTTCATACACAGTCAATCGATATCAAGCGATATCTGTTCACATTGTAGTTTCATCTGAAAAAAAAAACCAGAGTACACTACTTCTCAAAAATCATTGTTGCGTAGACAAGAAAAAAAGTTCAGTAGAAGTATTACAAAGTACGAGATACAATTTTGTGTTAATTGCGAGCTTTATTTCTGACGCATATTTTTACTTTTACCTTTCATCATGTTCATTTTTCTTAATTCTTTCTATCTTCATTCTTCTATCTTCCTCCAATTCTTCCCCTCTTCCATTCGTCCGTCTCCTCGTTTATCTGGTCTTATTCTCTCGGTAAACTGCGTGCCCTAAATATCCACTCACCCAGATGGTAGCCGAACGTCTCGGTCTAGACACCTCGTCATCAGATTCTCTATGGAAAGACCGCACCCTGGTGGAAATGAACGTGGCCGTGCTACACAGCTTCCAGGTTTGTGTTCTTTCACATCTTAGGCGAAAAAAAAATAGACACAAACACGGACAGATAGACAGACAGACAGACAGGGGGAGGAGATCTTTCGCTTGTTTTGACTCATGTTCCGCAAGATTAGGATGATGTTCGCAGAAAGTCACTGCATATTCTGTTACGTTAGCAAAGACGAATTTGGGTAATATCAGACCACAGTCCTATCATCCCATCGCACTGAAATTGAGGAACGGAGATATGCAGAGAAAAGAAATAAATCAAGTTATATAGATCCTTAAAAGATAATAACACAAGAATGTAAATATCAAAAGACACGAGGGGAAAAACACATTAAAAGGGTGAAGTGTAATAATATTATGTAAGAAAGAGGAAAAGAGTTACACAGGGAAAGATGAAAGGTTGACGAACAGAAATGGGGAAAAAGCTAGGATTTGTGGCTACGATTTTGTACGTGTCTAATCATTTCTCCGTTGGACAATGTGTGTTGGATGTCATTGCTGAACAAGGAACACAGACGTTTTTATGTCTCTTTGATCTTTTTTGTTTTGATTCAGCAATACGGTGTAACCATCATGGATCACCACACGGCCTCGGCAGAATTCATGAAGTTCTTCGCCACAGAGCATCGTGTCAGAGGAGGCTGCCCGACGGACTGGCGCGCGGTCGTCTCCCCGCTGACCGCCAGCCTGACGTCTCTGTTCTACCAGGAGACGCTCTGCTACCAGTTAGCTCCCTCGTTTATTGTCCAGGTGTGTTGCCAGACTGCTTCTGGTCTAACTCGTTTAAAATTAATTTTACAATGCTAAATTTTTTGCTATGTTGTTTGTAAAGAAAATAGTGACAAGTAGGTATATGTTATGAGAAGAAAACGATATCACAGTAAACGTCGTAGACCGACACCTGTGATATAACTACATCCCTCTATTAAGCTTTATAGTATTCCACTTAAGTTTAACTTCATCAAATTGTCCAACAGAAGCGAGCCATATGATATCTATGGTAATCGTCGTATCTTTGGTTTTGTGTTAATGTTCTATATTCTTGATTTTAGAAGTAAATCTTAAACATATCAAGAATTGAATGTGCAAATTGTAAAATACAAACAAATAGTAACATATTAAAGAGTATGAATACATGTGAAATATGAGGATTATTCATTTCTATAAGTGAGATTATTCGTTTGTATGTATGGTTACCCTGGCTCAGACAGAAAACCAAACAATAATCCATTTTTTCCCGACTTTTCAAAAAAAAAAACACCTATTACGCACAGGACAACCCTTGGCAGACACCCGAGTGGAACTCTAAGATAACATCGGGAAGACTCGGCATGGACAGGCTGCGATCCCCCGGAGCAGAGTACGTGTCTTCTCTGTTATTATACTTTCAGCTCTCTCCTGCAGTCACTTTGGTATTTTTCTTTTGTGATGATTTCTACGATAGCTTCAAAAATAACGAATGTCGTTTGCTAGCGTTTTTGGTAATGATACACCCAACAAAATTCATGGATTTAATGGTCTTTCATGATAAATAGTTATTTTTTAAAAAAAGGCTTAATTGTCGTGACAAGGCCAAAGTCTTCGTATCCTCCAGCACGTGAGATAAACAGCCTAACTCTCTGTCCACACACCATGAAAATAACCTATTGGTTGTGTGGACATTACTGAATTACGTTGTTGAACGTGGAGAACTATGAGTAAGTGCATAAGTAGGTGATAACTAATTAGTAATTAGTACGCAGCCAATGTATAATCATTGTAGTGGTTATGCGAACATTGGTTCCAAATGAGTATTTAATCATGAGGCAAATGCACAGATTATGTACATACTATTTGCATTGTTGAACATGAAGAATTATGACGTAGGTATATAAATGTTTTCATACTGGTGTGTTAATGGTAAAATTGTTAAAGAGTGATTATGCGAACATTGATGCTGTACATTGACTAACATGCTAACATTTTCAGTAAATCGCGCAATGTGAAATCCTACATAAACATTATCATCATATCTCATGTACTATTCTGACACCCTCCTTATCTGTGTAAAAGGTCAATTCAATTTGTGAAAACTTTTTTTTTTCTTCTCTCCTCACCTAACTCTTATCCACTCACAGTCCCTCTCGATTTTCGTCGCGAATACTCCGCCGAGCGCTCTCCGGTACCTTCAAGGCAACCGTGCTGTACGCCACCCAATCGGGCAAGTCCGAGCACTACGCGAAGAAGGTTTACGAGATGTTCCGAAAGGCCTTCGACATCCGACTCATGCGCATGGATGAGTATGACGTCATGAACCTCGAGCATGAGAACTTGCTGCTCGTCATTACTAGTACCCAGGGCAACGGGGAACCACCTAGCAACGGGCAGGTAATGTCCTAGTTACACTAACTTATATATCAACTAACTTTTGTTTAAAGCTTCATCACTGTTCATCTGTTTTTGTACCATGTTATCTTACTGAGGTCCAGTTTATCAGCAACATGTATTTGTTGGGAATTGTTTTACAAGGTTAAGGGCATATTGATCTATTTAACTATCCTCTACTCTACTATTGTTTCCATTTTATGTTAATCCTCACATTCTACGATGTTAAGTTATAGACAATTTAGAATCTTTCTGTAAAAGAATTTATATCGAAACTTTTTTTGTTCTCACACAATGAATTAAAACAGGACTTCTGCCGATATCTGATGGAAATGACTGAGAACAATAACAACAACACGGTCCCTCCAGAGTAAGTTCAAAGATGATTTCAGTGCATCTTCAAATTCTGATTTATAGCTTTTTCCCAGCAGCCAAATGTAGATATTAGAGAACATCGAAATATCCGAAAATTTCTGAAGCAAATTCATTATGATTTTTCTCAAATTTTAATAATATTTTTGTTCACCCAAATGTCTCACACATTTTCATAATTGTCGAAAAATATGATATGGATCAATCGATATCCAAGTCATTAGATCAGGAATCAATGCAGAAAATGTCTCCATTGATAACCAATTCATTCGTGAGCCACTGGTAGAAAAGAAATCGAATGGGAATAGATGCTGCCACTTTCTATAAAAGTCTATAAATCTTTAATCGTCCTGATGAATCGTTTTATGAAATGGGGTAAAACAAATCCTTGTAGAAACGCAAGTCAAAACCTATTGAAAAGGCCAAGAACACAAACCTACCTAGGAGGTATTGTTCAAGCTAGTTCATCAATAGTCTTCAGCGTTCTTTTATATGGTACACCTCCCACTGCCTGCAACAGATTATTTGACATCACTTACTGTTAGTGATAAAACACAGAGAAAGATATTAAAGAAATGGAGTTCAGCCCTTTTTTTCGGAAGTAAGATCAGCATCAATTTTATTATGTCACGTACAGATCCCCAGTGTCTCCTCGCTGTGAGAAATTCCTGAAGGAGAACCCGTTCTCAGAGACAGGTGGTGGATTCCATCTCAAGGGGGCCGGGATCTTGGGGAGTCTCAGGTAAGGTCGTCATTGATGTTGGAAACTGAAAGTTGAAATCTCTCTTTTCTCCCTCCCCCCCCCCCTCTCTCTCTCTCTCTCTCTCTTGTCATCCCTGCATGGCTCTCTCTCCTCCCCTCATATAAATGATAAATCTTCAGCAATTTCCCGTGTCACCCGCTTCACCAGCTTTACGTATAAAATGTATGTGGACTGATGATTCATGTTAGTTTATTTTTCCTGCATGGTCGTTTGATATTTTGTTGTATTTTATGTATTCTCTCACGATGATTTCTTTATCTTTCACGTGCAAAGTTAGCAATGATGAATGATGAATCGATGTGTATAATTTCTACAGTGATTTGCTGATTTGTTCCATGCAGAAACAATAAGTGAAATGAAATGAAATGTATCACGGGATTCACAAGTGTTGAACACTGTTCTCCTAATTTTTGTATCAAAATCGACCCCTTTGATGTATGGGACTACATAAAAAAGGATACTTGAGAATTGCTTCCTTGACGTTTTAGTCGCATATTTACAAGTATATGACAACAGATAGATAACGTCCACTTCGCAACATTGTGTCTGTTCTCATGCAACTACAGCAAGACTTGGCACAGAAACTTACCGTAGTATGAATGGAAGATTGCTTTCAGCTATAGTGAGCTTATAACTGATGTCGGCCTCATCAGAGAGGATTGAAAACAAGAAAAATAAAAGACGAATCCGATGTTTCACGGTTCTATTACTACACACGAACGTGTATTTCCGATCAAGTATTATCACTCATTGCTATGGCATCATGCTGGGTGTATTCGTAGGGATCATTCCAGTAATGTGTGACGTTGTTTGATTCCAGCTATGCGGTATTCGGTCTCGGGTCCAGTTTATTCCCATACTTCTGCGCCTTTGCCCGAGGTGTAGACTGGATGCTGGACAGCCTCGGTGGAGAGCGACTGGGAGACATGGGGGTCGGGGATGAGATGGGGGGCTTGGACGAATCCTTCGACTGCTGGCTGATGAAAACATTCCGAGTGAGTACATGGCTCATCTGACTGTTTGCGTTTACACAGCAATAATGGTAGAATAATGACAACAACAACAACAACAACATCATCATCATCATCAACAACAGCAGCAACAACATCAACAACAACATCAACTATATCAACAACAACATCAACTATAACAACAACAACGACGACGACGACGACAACGACAACAACAACAACATGTTCAGTGCTGTCGTCTTCCTCTCTATTGAGTGTTGTTATCATTATTGTACACTCAGCAAAAAAAGAAAGTAAACGCTTTTTAAGGTTTAGATTTCTCATAGAATATTTGGCTGAAAGCCAATGTATTATATACCATATTGAAGGTGATTTAATTGGCTATTAACCTGGTAGGTCAACAAAAAGGGAAACTTAACGCATGAGTGAACACCATTGTTTTTCTCTTCCAGGGCACAAAAGTAAAAATTGCAAAACTGAACAAGTTGTCATTCATGCGTATATGTTCTTCCATAGAACAATAAGAACAAACAACAAATTTCACACAAAAAGAAACATGAATTAAGTTGCAAAAACAAACCTTTGATCTCTATATCTTTAAAGCCTAAAAGACCAATGAAAAAAATAATGGAGGAAAATAAAGCATCTTATGTCAAATCTAAATTCAAATGAAATAAGAGAAGAAGTAATAATTAACAAAAATGTTACAAATTTGAGCTTTTTTTTCAAAGTAGGAAATTGTAAATAATGTTAGGTTCTTGAAATTGTCACATGGATTTTAAATCACCAGTTTAAAAGAAGTAAATAAAGAAATTCTGCTCAACTAACCATCTTTATGCTTTTTATTCCCTATGTCGTTTGAAGTTTGACTTGACAGAAAATTCTTATTTTTCCCCTTTAGTTTCCCACTTTGTTTTCTTAGAGGAAATAAAGAGATAAAAAGAACAAAAAATTAATTTTTCCTATTTCATTCATGTCTCTCATTGTGTTAAACTGGTATTTTGTTGTCAGTGTTATCGTGAAGGGCATTTGCAAATGAAAGAGAACATGTCAATTTTTGCAATTTTTGATTTTGTGCCTTGGAGGATAAAAACGAATGTGCTCACTCATGTGTAAAGTTTTCTTTTCCATTAACCTATGAGCTTAATAGCCAATTTGATTACCTTTAATATGGTATATAATACATTGATTTCTATAAAAATCTTCTATGAAAAATATGACCTCGAAAAAGTGTTTACTTTCTTTTTTTGCTGAGTGTATATACATTGTATGTACAAACCCCATGCGCCTAACATAATATACCACACAAAGCCGACTATATCAAAACTCATATAATTCCTACGACGCCATTTCTTTCTTTATTTCTTTTTTTTTGTTTTCAATTAAGAAATCCTTTTAGTAGTACAGACAAATCATATATTTTGGTGTCAGCATGATATGTCATTTTTACATTTCAAACATGAAAGTAGCGCGCTGATGTTCTTTTTGATCACCATTACTACCGTTAGTCAACGTATCGCTTGTGCTAATGGTTTCGCTGTGCAAGGAAAACATGAACATTAATTTGTAATTAATAATTTTCAAATTATAGGTGGTCTAATCATCACCATTAGTAATACTGGTGTCGTTTTTATCATTACTGGCGACCTTATTGTAGTTATTTTTTCATTTATATCAAGGAGTAGACGGCCTATTATGAACTTGAGTAAACTAATACACTGCTTTTAAGCCTGAAATTAAATCTTGTGCTTCCATGTTCATCCATTGTTACCAACAGTCTGCGTGTGAGAGGTTCCAAATAGGAGACAGCGCCTCGGGACTAGTCCCTACTCCAACGGTCATCTCCGCGGGATCGGAATGGGCTCCATCCAAGTTTCGAATCTACGCGGCGGGACCGAACGCCACAACAGGTGTACCCGATATCTGTGATGCTTTGTCAGCCTTGCACGGGCGCCGGATCTACCCAACCAACATGATTTCCAGGAAGAACCTCTTATCGCAAGAATCAAGGTGATTTTTTTCTTTTATTGTCATATTTCCTGCATGCATGAATATTATGAAGTGTTATTCATGATGATATTGAAATTACCAAAGATATGCGCTATAATACGATCTCGTCGAGGCGCCTGGTACGTACACTAGATAATCATATAATCTGCATATAATCTGCATATTGTAAGATATCTGGGCCCTGTTGCATAAAATAATGCAATCAAACATAAGTAAGGCATCAGCCAATCAGAATCGAGTATTCAAAGATTTATGTTTGATTTTCTGACTTTATGTCTGAACTAATCTTTTATTCAACAGGACTCAGGTGCAGTATGGTTCTCGATGCCCTGTTTGAGAGTAGATATATGTTGTTACAGTTATCTTACATGATGAACATGACGTGATTACCCTTGATTGATTCGTCCTTATCGTTCAGCCGGGCCACAATCCTCGTCCGTCTCAACACAAATGGAGAGAAAGAGCTGGCGTATGAACCTGGCGATCACGTGGCCATCTATCCAGCCAATGAAAACGCGCTGGTTTCTCGCATCCTCAAACGCCTGGATTACCACAAAGCCCCGGATGCCGTGTTCAAACTCGAGAAACTCGAGCCGAGAGAGACGCAGTTGGGTGAGATATTCACGATACATTTGGTTCTTTGCGTGTGTGAGTATGTGAGTGTGTGAGTATGTGAGTGTGTGAGTATGTGTGTGTGTGCGTGTGCGTGTGTTTGGATGTATGTGCGTGTGTGTTTATGTCTGTATGTGTGTGTGTTTGCATGTTTTACCAAAGTTGTGTATTTGTGTATTAGCATTATCAAAATGAGATATGAACATACTGAAAGGTTCAGTTCATACGGGGCATTATAAACAGTCTATTGTCATTATGTTTTCAGAAATCTCCTTAATATTTTCATCGTTGAGAAAAAAATGTATTCAACAAAAGCTGATTCTATCATACATTTCTCTATAACTGCAGGAATGTTAAAAGTGTGGACGACCGTATCTCGCCTCCCAACCTGCTCAATGCGAACAGCCTTCGAACGCTTTCTTGACATCACCACGCCCCCTACTCCGGACCTCCTCCGTCTCTTAGCAACGCGCGCCACTGATCCGCGAGACAAAGAGAAGCTCACTATTCTTGGACTGGTAATGGGTTCTCTCATTGCTTTCTAATCTCATCCTAGCATTCTTATAATTACCTCTATCAAAGGTGTTATGTCGTGACTATTCTTTTTCTTCCCTGTACGCAGCAATCATTTCTGTCATTGAACATCATTAGCATTTTTTACAGATAAATGCAGTCAATCTTGCCTACAGTAGACCTCGCAAAAGTCGAAGAATCGGCTAAATCGAAGAAAAGTTCTTCTCGGATGGAAATAAACATGTGTTAAGTCTATCATATAAATCGTAATTCACGTAAGTCGATCGATTTTCTCCGGTCCCTTTGGTTTCAACTTAGGCGGCGTTGACTGTATAAATAGCATTGGTTCTGAAATTTTCTGGTGAAACATTATGAAGTTAGGTAGAATAGAAAATCATCAACAAAGTGGAGCTATATCCGAGACAAACAGAAATAAATTGCTTGGCAATCGATTTATAGAAATGAAATAAAACATTTACAGTGAAATGATAATAGGTATAAAAAAATCAAAAGATATTTATCCATCTTTTCCATCTTGAATTTTACAAACTTATTAGGGAGGCGAAGAGTACGAGGAATGGAGATCGGAGAACTGGCCAAACATGGCCGAGGTGCTGGAGGGCTACCCCTCCCTCAAGGTACCCGCCTCGCTCCTGCTCACTCAGCTCCCGTTGCTGAAACCTCGTCAGTATTCCATCAGCTCCAGTCCCAAACAGTACGCCAACGAGATTCACGCCACGGTGTCCGTGCTGACGTATCATCCAAATGGTGAGCGTGCTGTGGTTGTGGTCACGTGATTTCCGTACGTTCCCGGAGTGATCGTATACTGATATTGAACAATGAGCAGTGACAAATTGAATGCATACTTTAATAACTCGACCTAAGATATGAATGTAAAACTCTGATGATACTACTTTTAAAGTCCACATTCATACTTATGATTTATAATTTGCTAGGGTAATGACTTTGTTTTTAATGTGTGGATCTGTAGCCGGTTGAACACGAGTTCCTATCACTTATCACTGAAAACGCAATTTAGAAAAGAAATTTGATACAATTTGATTTTTATATGTTTTACTTTTCTGGTCAAAGCACTGAAGTAAAACCTCAAGGGATTGATTACACTTCAAATTTGCATGTGATTGTCCAACTTCTTTTCTTCTCAAATTTGTCCATTCATCTAAGATTTTGTAGAGCAGCGATTGGAAACAGGGATGGTTATTCAGACAATGACACGATAGCTTCGCCTTTAGCTGATGTTAGTTCTAAATTAGGGCCTATTAAGTACTCATCACAGGAACTTAGAAGATAAGTAAAATGAATCAGAGATAAAATACCCTCACACTCTTTCATAGTCATAGACGCCTTTGGGGAAAACAACTACCCAGAGAGATCATTTGGTGATTCAACGAGTCTGAAAAAAAAATGCCACACAACGTAGCAAGTTGCTGTATCATATACGCGGAGTCACAGAAGCTAACACTGAATCGTAAACAAGTTACCATTGAAATGCACAGCAGCATATTTTTGTTTCTGTCACTAGACGGACGAGGACCAGTTCACTACGGAACCTGCTCGTCTTGGCTCTATCGGGTGTGGAAAGATGACGTCATTCCTGCCTTTATCGACAAGTGGGTGAACATAACTAACTTTTCAGAAGTACAGGCTCCTTTTTTATCTAAGTTGACATGAGTGTGACTTGGCTTTACAGTCAGTATCCAATATATCATATTCTAGAGCGAACGCAAAGATTTCATAATTGATTAACAAAGATCACCATTGCCCTTTTGAAAAATTGATGAGTATCTACCCACCAGATCACTTCAACACCTTGTTCATTCCAGAAAGACTGATCTTAACTTAAAGTCAAACATATATGTCAGTCACTCAGTGTGATAACTGTTCAGGATTGAAGATATCGTCTCCATCTTTTCTGTGATCATGAGTTCACCTCTTTGTTCAGAACAGTCTGCTCCACATTTCCCTTGAAATCCTTGCATTTATAGAACGATAAAACTATAGAAAAACCCTTCCATAGACTGATACTAAACCGTTGAAGTCTTGTCCACTCAATGCAAACACATTTTGATTTACAGCCAACATGAGGTCATGACATGAACGTCAAGAAGTCATGAGTGGCTTGCATGAAATAATCTCTTGACTCGTTCTACAAAATGTAGATCCCGATGCTAGAGAACGGAGAGAATGAACAATCAATTGCAATGAGAATGAACAAGTAGTTCAGATTACGTTATCACGTAGGTTACGGGTCCACTACGAGAACGTCCAAATCGAAAATACTTCAAAACAATATGTCAAAGCCATCATGTTCTCCATCTTTTACCACGCGCGCAGGGCTCCATATTTCCACCTCCCTCAAGACCCATCCTCACCGATCATCATGGTGGGACCTGGCAACGGGGTGGCGCCCTTCCGTTCTTTCTGGCAGCAGCGTCAGATGGAGCTGAGACAACTTGCCTCCTCCTCCTCCCCCTCCACCAGCGCCGGTGGAGACGGCCAGGAGCGCCAAGACTTTGACGCGAGGAACCGCCGCGGCGAAGGCGACGGCTCGGATACGTACGGAGACATGACTCTGGTGTATGGTTGTCGAAACTCGAAGGAGGACCTCTTCAAGGGCGAAACGTCGGTTGCCAAGGACGAAGGGGCGCTTACTTCCGTGCTGACGGGATACTCACGGGAACCTGGCCGAACACGAGTAGGCATTCTCTTATCTTCTCTAGGAAAAATGATATCAACAGTTCTTTGTGTTATTTTCTTTTGTGTGTATAAATGAGGGTTTTTCTTTTGAAGATAGAAAGAGAGAAAATCATTACAGAACACTTGGCTCAATACCTTAAACAGCCATGTTCAATATGAAACCAACCACTTAGGATTCATTGTACATGCAGGATCAATGCTACATTTATGGCGTCTTGCAGTTAAGAGCACATGATTCATCCTATTCATCTTATTCCTTTATAGGTGACTAAAAAGGTGTTTAAGGACCTACTCTCCAAAGCCGATATAATACTTGAATTATGTTTATTGTTGAAACAAAATAAAAGCTAAAAGAAATAACGATTCGTCAAATGAAGAGGAAATAAGACTTTCAGAAATGAATAATTGATTTCTTTAAAAAGATGATTAAGATTCAAATATAGGACAAGAATTTAGTAACATTTGTTGCTGTTGTTGTATAACTCTCAAGATAAGTTTGTATAAACCAGTTATAGGCATCATTTACTACGGCACTGGGCATTATCACTCTATTGTGTCGAATGTTAGATACCAAACAGATGATAAATCTCAGTTGACCTTTAGCTGGGTCCCTGCCTTTCAAACATATGTAATTAATCATGGTCACCGTCATCATTCCAGAAATACGTCCAAGATATTTTGAAGGACCATCCGTGGTTGGTCTACAACGTCCTGTTCCGCCGCCATGGCCATATCTACGTCAGCGGTGACGTCAAAATGATAACCGAAGTTAGCAACATGGTAGAGGAAATCATCTCTCAGTTTGGACGCATGGGGGCAGCAGAAGCTAAGGGCTTTGTGAGGCGTCTAAAGGTAATTTCATTATGAGGTGATAATCATAAATCCAAATATGAATATCAATTGATGCTTGCAAATGCTACCTTATGTCTTGTTCTGTAACCATTTTCTCCTTCATCAGTTAGCATGTCTGCTTATGCCCTTATCTACATAGAAGATAGTAATTGACAGTCTTGCTTTAAAGGCAGCAAACTTTCTAGTCCCAAATTCTGATCAATGCATTTTACAAGCAAGCTAAAAGTTCGTACAGTTATCAAGAACTTCCCCAACAGAAAACATTTACATATTATTTAGACCAATTTGGTTAGTCCTAGAGTAATGGTGACATACAGTAGAAGCGCAATTAAATTTAGGAAACATTAAGCAATATTGACGACAAAATGAAATGAACTCTGACCTCGCCTCTTTGCCCTTTGAACCCCCTCAGGACGAGGAACGCTACCACGAGGAGGTATACGGTCTGACACTTCACGTAGGGGAGGTGATGGAGAAGTTCCGCGCGAGAAACAAGGGGACACAGGTGATGGTGATGAGTGAGAGCAGTCAGCGTCTCCAGCCCGTCATTGGCCGCAAAGGAGCCCTCATGGCTAAGGTGATTTAACGGAAGTCAAAGATTCATTTTTATAGTTCCACAGAGTTGTGTATGTCAGGGCTATAAGTACACTCCTTGTAATCTTAGGAGACATATAATGCCACATCAATCCTTACGCGGTGATGAAACTCAAGTTCCCCACCTTACACTCCCTCACAAATACATGATAGGGAGCTTTAGATTTGCGACGCGGGCGTTATTAAAGACGACGATTACGTTTGCAGTTCTCCTCTCTTCCTGCGTCGTGTTGCAAAGTAGATTCAGGTTTCGCGAAGATCAGCGTATAAAGAAGTAAATGGCGCCGCCATAATCATCATTGCATCAAGCAGCTTTCTGTGCCGTGAATTTCAGCGGACGCTAATGTGGTTAGTCCAGACGTGAAACTCAGACGACACATGCGCAGAACAGTCGCTCTTTTCTTCCTCTTAAACGTCCACGACACAAACCTAAAGCTCCCTAATAATGCTAACTTATTGCCATTATGCATGAGTCACGGTCCGTATTATAGATGGTCTTGTGATTGTGTCAAATGCTATCATATTTGCAATCATGGCAAGTGCCAACAAACCAAAACCAAACGGACGAAACTAATAGAGCAGTGATCGTTATCACGATAGCTCTCATTTCACTGACTGATCATCGTGAATGCACGAATATACCGTGCCATTTGTGTTGAGCGGTAAGAGCTAATGTTGACAATGGGTCTTTATTATAAAGTGCGCTGTAACCACCCTAGAAATAGCATTATGAATACTATTGTAAGATGAAATTGATACAGCACTACACACAATCGGGTCTCCATGTGAAAGCGATAGGTGAACTTGTTATCTGCTCTTAATCTCAAGATGTTTTCTGGCAGGACTAGTGATTTAGATGGTTTCCTCTTCCTTCCACACTCATACTATCACTGCAGCAAGAAGCCATCCGTCAGGGCGCCCCCTCATCGCCAACGATACCCCGACTGCGCAGACGCGTGACGGCGACGATTTTGATGCGCTACAACAGCCTGATGGGCATGGACAAGAAGCCGACTAACAAGGAACAAGAGAAGCCATTGTTTGGCGTGAAGCTGCGAAAGTGAGTCCGATGTGTTGTTGTTGTTATTTTAACAAAGAGTGTAGACGCCATGGTCACAATTCTTGGTCGGACACTTCGATATTGGAATACGATGATTTGACGGCTTGTGCCGAAAGGGTGGGTTGGGTTGTGGCGCGTCGCGTTAATGGGAACACCACCCTTCGTCCAAAGCCCCCCGGTTTTGCCGAAAGGGTGCGTGGGGAGCGTTGGGTCGCGTCGCGTTGACTGGAACCCAACCCTTCGTCCAAAGTCCCCCCGGTTTTGCCGAAAGGGTGCGTTGGTACTTTTTCTCATGTAATATTAAAAGACGAGTTTTGAATTTATATTTAACCTTCAAACAACCATTTCAAAGAGGCTATCGTCCGGATCGGTTTACACTCTATTACAACTTGGTCTACAGCCAGTTGGTCTAATAGACTGTTTAATATCAGTTGGTCTAATATATACCAGTTGGTCTAGTCATCATTTCGTCCAATTACTGCTTGGTCTAATTGCTATTTGTTGTTTAATATCAGTTGGTTAAACATGAATTCAAAACTCGTCTTTTAACCCTATAAAGCCCAAGGGGGGGGGGGCACATTGTGCCCCCTACCAGATTTTCATTCGCCACTCCTTCGCCCTTAATCCAGTTTTAACCAAATTTGGTGACTTTTCCAAAAATCTTATTTCGAACATTTTGATATATAATTTAGCTATATTTGGTATTGCTAGTTGCCATGGCAACAATAAAACTGACAACCATGTCAGTCAGATTTTGCATATTTTCTGTTCCAATTCCAATTAACCATATCATGATGTATAAAATGGGCGTTTCTTGGCTGAAATTTGCTGAAGGAGCAAAATGTGAAGTAATTATGGCCCTGAAATGTTTTTCCTATTATTTCCTTTGTTTTTCTGTGACAATGCCATAAAACCGTAGATATAATAAAGATACTTGAAAATAACAGTATTTTCCAAAGATTGCCATTCTATTTTGTGTCATTTTGATTCCTCCACCCAAGTTATACCTCTAATATCATTTGTTTATCACATTATCAATCTGCAAACTTAAAATTCCGATATTATTGGAATATGAAATATGATAACTATGCATGTACCTATCCCTAACAATACATCACAGGTCTCATAATGTATTTCTTTATTTTGTTATGAATAGCGCCCCCATGTATTGACCTTGAGAAATTTCAACCATATAAAATAATGAGCTTTGACTTGCAGATCATTTGAGGCAAATATGAAAAATATTGGTCTCTGATAAGACATACTGGGGACAAAGAAATTATACAGAAAATCATGTTTTTAGCATATTTCCTATGTATTTCTTTATATTTTGGTAAATAGCGCCCTCTATGTGTCACCATGAAAAAAATCAAGTATGCGGTCATGTAGACTATGAGTTGCTCTACCCATGTGCCAAATGTGACGATGAAACATCAAACAATAACATCAAAATAACTTAGGCTTTATAGGGTTACATGAGAAAAAGAGAAAAAGTACCAACGCACCCTTTCGGCAAAACCGGGGGGCTTTGGACGAAGGGTGGGGTTCCAGTCAACGCGACGCGATCCAACGCTCCCAACGCACCCTTTCGGCAAAACCGGGGGGGGGGGGGGGCTTTGGACGAAGGGTGGTGTTCCCATTAACGCGACGCGCCACCACCCAACCCACCCTTTCGGCACAAGCCTGATTTGACAGTCTTTTATGAGTTGCCGTTCT
Source organism: Diadema antillarum (assembly GCF_040938485.1). Classification (NCBI taxonomy): domain Eukaryota; kingdom Metazoa; phylum Echinodermata; class Echinoidea; order Diadematoida; family Diadematidae; genus Diadema; species Diadema antillarum. The sequence continues at coordinate 1,311,191 of NW_027270921.1, read as the reverse complement.
CAGTTGATGATCTATAGAGCTGAAGTTTTTGTTACTGAATCAGAGCAATAAAGGCCGACCATCATCTGATTCAATGCAATCAATGTTGTAAAAGCTGTCTATTTCGGGACTAAGATGATTGTATTCCAAATGACATTCTCGAATATTAACATGCCCTGCAGTGCCAACACGGGTGAAATCTTACATCAAATTCTATGATACTGGTGATTACTACTACGACTACGACCTCCATACGTTCAACTGAGAATATGCGTAGGACCTAAACCATTTAAAGACACGCATGGATAAATTGCAGCGAAACTTGAATGCAAAATGAGCATTGCAATGAAATTACACGCAGATTAAAATCAACAAAGTCGAAGAGACCCTATCATACCTAAGTACTAGATAGCAGCTTTTTTTGACAGATACTAATTTTATCTCCAGGCTCACTCTCCCACTTGCGGAAGACAAAGAAAGAAAGAAAGAAAGAAAGAAAGAAAGAAAGAAAGAAAGAAACATACAAACAAACAAAGAAACAAGCAAACATTAACCGTGATCAAAGCATATACTCTTTTACTTTGTTTCAGAGCCAAGGATGACACGACTAGTCGCATCCGGAAATACGAGGACAACCGACGGTACAGCACAGGCAGCTCAAGCCGAGTCCCCAAACCCTGAGTCAAGACTCGCCAGGGAGATCATGTTTCATCATCATGATGTTATACAGTGCACTCCCGTTATAACGAACACGCTTATAGCGAAATTTCTGATACAACGAAGTAAATTTTAGGGCCCAAAATTATCAATAAGATACCTCTGTACACTTTATTTGTTCGGATATTACGAACTTTTGATATAACGAAAGAAAACTGCAGTACCGAGGACTTCGTGGTAACGGTAGTTGCGTGTATGGACTTGTAGTGACGTGCACACTTGGTGCAACACTGATGTAGACATCCCTTCGTCTTTTGCGTCCATACACCAAGAACAGTTATTCAAAATCAAATAGAAACAGCAATGTAAATTGTTCCCAAAGAAGATTCTTGAAGTAAGTCTGTATTTAGCAAGTAGAAGTCACTTTGCTGACTGCAATTGATACTAAACAGCACTTCAAATCATCTTCCCCTGGTTGGCTTTGGTAACCATATCAACGTCATGTATTCGGAAAGAAGGGAATGCACTGAATATTGATCTAGACAAGGCTTTAAACTGTGTTGTAATTAAGCTTTGTATCTATTTTAAGTTCTTGATCAAAGATTAGTTGAATCAAGAAACTGGAAATAAACTCACTGTTGCGACGTTTCGCCAATTATCAATTGGCTTCTTCGGGCGAATGAAGCTCCCGATGATGGAATGGCCCTTAAATAGTGCGAGATTGTGCAGAGCGCACTGGACCTTGTCCAGCGCGCGAAAGACGGCTTGGGATCTTGCGAACGGCCCGGTCCCACGCGTGCGATAAATTGAAGCGGAGACCTCCTCTCTTGTTAAGTGTAGGTCTCTCCACACGTTCCCAAATGGCTTCCTTGACGCCCCTCTCAAACCACTTGGATTCTCTATCCAGAATAATCACTTGATTGGTGTTGAACGAATGTTTGCTGGCATTGATGTGTGTGTATACTGCTGAATCCGGGATGCTTTCTGAGTTGCTGGGTCTTCTGTGTTGGTTCATGCGAGCTTTTAGTGATTGTTGTGTCTCCCCTATGTAGAAATCATGGCAATCCTCCTGGGCACATCGGATGCCATAGACTACGTTTCTCTGTTTTTCTTTGGCGACTCGGTCCTTGACGTGAACTAATCTCTGCCTTAATGTGTTGTGGGGCTTGAAGGCAGTAGTGATGCCCTGTTTCTGAAACAGCCTTTTGATCTTGTCCGACAGATCATGCACGTACGGGATAGTGATGGTGACTTTCCGTCCCTGTGTACCATAGGTTCTCTGTGTGTTCTTGCTTTGTCGTTTCGGGGTGTCTGCCTTAGAGAATGCCCAGTCTGGGTATCCACATCCAGCCAGGGCGTTTTTGATGTTGGTCTTTTCTTTTTCAACCTCCGGTGGACTGTGAACTATGGTGTCTGCTCTGTGGAAGAGGGTCCTGATGACTGCAAGTTTGTGAACCAAGGGGTGATGTGACTGGAAATTAAGATACTGGTCCGTATGGGTCGGTTTCCTGTACACTGAAGTGGAGAGGGTACCATTTGAATCGACGTGGACCTCAACATCTAGGAATGCCAGATGTCCATCCTTGCATGTTTCTTGTGTAAAGGAAATGTGCTTGTCCAAGGAGTTGATATGACCAAAGAAAGACGCACTCTCTTCGTCATGGAGGATGACAAAAGTGTCATCCACGTAGCGGAGCCAGATACGTGGTTTGTGTCCAGAGTAGGTACTCAGTGCTGTGGCCTCAAACTCTTGCATGTAGATGTTGGCCACTATGGGAGAAACTGGTGAACCCATAGCACATCCATGTTGTTGTATGTAGTGCTTGCCGTTGAAAGAGAAATAGGTTGTACTCAAACAAACCCCTAACGCTTCAACAATCTGATCTATGGAAAGTGACCGGGCCGTTCGCAAGATCCCAAGCCGTCTTTCGCGCGCTGGACAAGGTCCAGTGCGCTCTGCACAATCTCGCACTATTTAAGGGCCATTCCATCATCGGGAGCTTCATTCGCCCGAAGAAGCCAATTGATAATTGGCGAAACGTCGCAACAGTGAGTTTATTTCCAGTTTCTTGATTCAACTAATCTTTGATCTTGTACTTCGACTGGATGAATGAGAAGAATTTACATCAGTCTATTTTAAGTTCTTATTCGCAAACATGTAACTATGATCGATTGTCAAAACACTGCTTTTTTCACTCATTACAACAGTTGTTGTTTTTCTTGTGTTACTATCTATATACCGTAATGTTGTTTGTTGCATTATATTGTAATTACAATGGTATTGGTGAAATGATTGGATTTGTGACATATTGTGTGTAGTGTATGATTTTAAGTGTATACTGTAATTTTCTTGCAATTTGTTTGCATCCAGTATTAATAAGAATTTGAATACTTGCGACAAAATCACACTGTCTTCCAATGTTGAATAAAAGCAGTTATCTATCTTCCATCTGTGATAAAGTGAAGAAACCCTCTAAACTCCTACTATGATGCCGAGAAAGAATTCTGTCAAGTTGGTACCTTAAGGGTACGCATTGAATTAATGTCTGAATTTAAGATGATGGCAGAAGCACTATGGAAGGGCAGACCTAAATGATTAGGCCACTTTGACATAAACATTTTCATTATTGTCACCATGATTATCATCATTATCATCATGATTCTTAGTAATCATATTAATATAAGCATTATAAATATCTTTATTTTAATCATTTTATCACAATATTGACCACAATTGCTGTTGTAACTGTTATGTTTATATAAAGCCATGCTTCAACGCACATAATGTTTATCACTGTCTCAATAAATAAAAAAATCACAAGAGTAGAAGCGGCAGTGTTTTGTTTAGTTTCTTATATAACTCTCGAATTGACCTGAAAAAAAAATGGAAAAAAAAAAACACGACGAAATTATTTCGCCCTCTTCCACAGCTGGCTTACTTAAATAGGCGGTACACACTCTGTTCTATAGTATATGACAATAAGATCAAAGAAGTCGAAAAATAACATGATGTCATAATAATAAAAAAGAGAACAAGTTTCCAAGAGAAGAGACTTATATATCATATATGAATACATTATATGTATAATATGTAATATGTAATTTATATATATATATATATATATATACATATATATATACATATATATATTATGTGTGTGTATGTGTGTGTGCGTGTGTGTCTGTGACTCTGTCTGTGTGTCTTTGTTGCAAATATACGAATATAAATACATTACATACATATCAGCGGATGTGTCTATCACCTGTTTATGAAGAGAATATTCGACATGAGAAAGGTAGAAAAATTATATGATTGAATAATGTCGTAATGATGATAGAATTCAAGAGAAATATAAATCAGAATAAATTGATATAAGTATTATCATTATCATCATCAATTTGAACCTCACTGGCTATCGGGCGGAAGCTCGGAAGTCATACGCGGAAGTCTGGTGGATATAACGCCTGTCTAGCAATCTTGAGGTCGTGGGTTCTAGTCCTAACCGAGTATGTATGCTCATGTCTTCTTCTCTTTGGCATCATTGCTATCACTCAAACACTAAATGAATTTGTGCTATTTACTTCGATAAATAGCTAAAACACTTTAATCATCCTTCGGTAACAGTTGTGAGAATATCTACAGAGTAACGAGGAATTCAGACGTCTGAAGAGAGAAAAACGTTTACAACTTAAGGCAGCCTAATGGCAAGACAGTGTAAAGCAAGCTCTTTTACACGGTAATTGTGTACACGTCAGTTCACACCATAATAACCATTAGAATGGAAGACTATGATCACCGGGCATATTCCTCTATCTCTCCTAGCCGATGGAACTCCAATCTTTTCTCTGTGAAATTGACAAACTGGATCATTCCAAAGCCTCACTCAAGACATCACATCTTTCACCAGGCATTCAATTGCTAAATTTCTTGGAGGAGACTGCACCTTTGAATGTTTCTTCAACAGATATATGGTGCTATACAAATGCTGTCGATCATCATCATCATCATCAACTTGTAATGATAACGATCACTTCTTTTCTTTCAATCTGAATTTGTATGGGCACGCTTGTACCAACGCAACCTCGACGTATGATAAATCAAAGAGGTATTATTGAAGTAATTAACCGATGACACATTAGGCGGTAAATCATAAAGGCTGGCCCAGATGGGCGGATAGCAGGTTGAAGGGTGAACGTGACATTTCTTCCCCTTTTTTCCCCTCGTGTGATAAGCTCTGACCCCGAAAAATGACTTCAGTGAAATATGGAATTCATAAACCTTAACCTTCCAAGCTAATTCTCTCTCAGAACGTTTTGAAAAGTCGGCGACCTTTTTGTGAAATCGACTAGATCAATATTATTGTTAGTAGACGAAAGACGGGTTATAACTCTGACGAAAACGGAGCAAGCCCAATTCCCATAAATAGGGAAGATCCCCTGCTGTTGCTACAGCCAGGTTCCAGTAAGCCGTCAACCTCTAAGTTCCTTGTTCCATTTTATCAAAGGTAAGATTAGTTAGGTGTCTTTTCTATTGCAATACACGTGGTACATCACAATAAATTGAGTAATTGTTTGTATTTTCCCGTTACAAAATTCTAAGTTTGTTTGTTGTTGTTTTTATGCCTTGCCGCTGTTTCAATTCATACCTATGCTTCCAGATTACAAAAGTGAATCTCAAGCATATAATTATAGCAAAACGACAGATCAAAGTCAAGATCTGTCACAAAGACAAATGAATTGATTCAAACGTATCTCCTTCTACGATTGTTATTCACTTATTTGAAACTTTCAAATAACTTTCTTGGTCAGAAATTTGAAAACGCACAAATAGTTTTCAAACAAAAGCATAAGTAGGAACAAAATAACAAAACATGATCAGACAAGGTGTCGATTTAGTGTTTATTTGGAAGCACACACACAAAAAAAATATATACACGCGTTTGCTTGTTTCCTGTTTTGTCTGACTTGTTTACAACCTCTTTCTCTCGTTCTCTTCCCCTTACTCTCTGTCGCTTTTTCGCTCATTCTTCATTTTGCTCTTTGTAAGCCCTGAGCACTGCTTTTTTCTACACATACCAGAGATCTCGTTTTTGATACCCTTCTTTCGCGTTTTATCATCCCCTGTCGGATATAAAAGGACCAATCATGAAAGCCTTCTACATTTTTGTCGCGCTCGTTGTCGTCGTCGCCTCCGTAGCTGCGTACGAAGAGGAGGATGAGCTCTTCGACATGCTCGAGAAGCGATCGATGGACGAAGGGGAATTGGAAGAAATGCTCTACGGCAGCGAACTCATGGTCAAGAGGGGACGATTCACTTGTGAGTAGTCGCAGTAGTAGAAGTAGTATCTGTAGTAGTAGTAAAAACGAGGACTTTAATTTCGCGAATTTCGCGAGCGCCAAGATTCGCGAAATTAAAATGCACGCGAAAGTTCTTGTTTACACTATATGCATTGAACGCCAGTGGCACTTCGCGAAAATTTCATGCCATGAAAAAGGCTGTCAGCCCCAATTCGCGAAAATTTCATGCCGCGAATATATCATGTTTTACAGTATGTAGTAGTAGTACATGTAGAAGTAGTATAAGTACTAGTAGTAGTAGTATATAGTAGTATACAAATAATGACTGCTTATGAGGGCACAGTTAAAATTATGGGCCCAAGGTGATGTGAAAACCGTAACTATGCCCGAAGCGAAGATGAGGGCATGGTTATGGTTTTCACAGCACCGAGGGCCCATAATTTTAACTGTGACCCGAATGTCAAGCAGTTATTATTTGTTTTATATACCGAAAATATAGAATCTTCTTATCTGATTGGTTAAAAGGGGAGTCATGAATTAGGTCTAAACAAGGACTAAAAGCTGTTCAAAATTATAGCATCCGCTTTGATTTTGAAATGTAATAAGATTGTTAGAACTTACCAAAATTATGACCTCTTCTAGTTCTACTGGAGTACTGACTGTGTCGATCCATCCAAATCAGAAAGTTTGACTGAGTTCCACAAAAGAGTCAGTAACAGTTAAAATCCATCACGGATGTTTTTGAAATCCATCAATCCAACTGTTCCAACACAAATAATTTAACACAGTCAAGAACAGTTAAACATATTTACAGGTGGCTGATTTCACACTTCTGAAGTTACTTCTGATGAAAATGCACCACGCAGTTGTGAAAATTGTAACTGGTGGGTTTGTTCTCCTGGCTGCTGGTGTTGGTTATACTGACAGGGATGTTCATTGTGCCCCGTGGTGAATTAGCAATGTCACGCAAGATTGCCTCCAGATCAAGATCCTGATTTACATGGCCAGGAATGTTATCAGCAATCGAGGAAGTTGAAGGGATGTCAATAGCTGATGGTCCCGCAGATGGTGCGATTTGGAGTTGCTGGTTTGGATTAGATCTAATTGTTGAACTTATGGCACGGGCCATTTCTTCCTTCTTCTTCTCTGTGGTTCTTGCGTAGTGCTTCAAACTGGATTCGGAATGGTGACCAGACACTGACATTATGTCCCTGTCTTTAAAACCTGCATCCCTCAGAAACGTGATGCTAGTAGCACGCAGACAGTGATTCGTATACACGCGGGTTCCAGCTTTCAGGGAAATTTCCTTCATCTTATCACCAAGCTTATTTTTCCCAAGTGGAGAGTTGCAGTACCATGGACCTGACCTTGGCACTTCTGGCTTGGGTTTCTGCCAGAACCATTCACATTCTGGGTTGAGCTTTTCCACATATGACAAGAAGGAAGCCACTGGACATCTCGCATCATTTGTTTCAATCATCACACCACCTTGGCTCTTTTCAAGATCATCCTCACGGTTGTTTTTGGTGAGTGTATCGTTAAAAGTTATGTATCGCTTTCCAGTACGCGACTCCACATTCACCTCAAAACTATCACGTGTCATTTCTCGCAGATTCTCTCGTCCTCTGTTGCAAAAGTACAACATGAAATCCAAGAATACCTTGTTCTGAAGGCCCAATGGATCAGATACATCCAGAGAATCTTGAATGATGCTCATATCTTCCTCGGCTATTGCCATCTTATGTTTTACATATCCTTTTCCCTTCTGTTTCAATGTTGCTGAGAAGCTCTTGAAGATTCTTGATGATCCAGCAAAATCAGCATGCAGGATGATGTCAGATTTACCTTCATTGATGAAAAAACGTTGGAGCCCAAAACGGATTGCCTGCATGGTCTTTTTGCAGTACAATTCACCATTCTGTTGACGTGCGCTACAATAGAACTTCCCGATGATATCATCCAGGTCAGAATTCGGCAGTGCAACTACCGTTGCCAAATCCATACCAATAAGCTTCAAGTAATCTTCAAACACCTTCACCGCGTACTTCACTTGTTGCTTAGTACTCTTGCTAGCAGCGGCATCCATCATTGCCTTGAGTTCCTCATCATTCACTAGGTGAAATCTCTGATTTTCAGCCATGTTCTCGCTATTTTGACAGATGTAAACAAATGCGCTACTACGTTTTGACTACACGTACCGTGAACTGGCAGTGCGAAGGTCGATCGTCGTCTGCGAACATGAATGAAACTTAGGTCAAATCATCGCGCTGCGACCTGTGCAGTGACCGCTAGTCTCATTTACAGCACGCTGAACGAATGCGCTGCGGTCGTATCATTGGTGCGTACATAATGAGCGATCTATGTGTACGGGGACGCGACTGTCTCCAAACCTATTACAGGGCACAGTTGATCAACTGTGCCCTGCCCCCGGTCACAGTTACTAAAAAATGGGGCACAGCTATTTTCATGACTCCCCTTTTAACCAATCAGATGAGAGGATTCTAGATATGAGGTATATAATAGTAGGTAGTACATATAGCAGTAGTAGTAGTAGTAGTAGCAGCAGAAGTAGTATAGTAGGCCTAGTAGTAGTACATGTAGTAGTGTATAATAGTAGTAGTAGTAGTAGCAGTAGTAGTAGTAGTAGTATTAGTGGTAGTAGTAGTAGTAGTTGTTGTTGTTGTTCTAGCAATAGATCAAAGCTGCATCGGCTCAAATGGATTCTTTGTCATTGCTATTTTCAAGCTGTTGATTTTCCTATATCCAGCATTACCACAATACGCATTCTTTCTCCTTTTCTCTAGTTCTGAAGTGTGTATTTGAATATCCTGTGTTACACTGCTCTCGTCAGAGTACAGGTTGCCTTGATTTCTTGTCGCCCTTATACCTTGGTATCCCTTTCCATTTTGAGGTGCATGTCAAGACCTCGACACCCTGGAGTCGAGCCATATTACCCACAGTCATACTGCCCACGAGTCCTACATCCCACGAGTCCTTCAGCCCTCGAGATAGACACTTAGATAAACGAGGCCCATGAGCTAGAGACTAGGTGGATAAGGCCCATCAGTTCTACATTGCAACGTTGGCTTATATTTATGTAGTGTCGAACTAGTGGGCCTTTCTTCTCTGTGAGTGTCAGCTTGTGGCATTATTTGCGTAATGTCGAGCTCATGGACCTTGTATGTTTAGTGGCTAGCTCATAGGCCTGGTCTACTCGGTGTCTAGAACGTAGGCTATATATGACTCATGGGCCTTCTTTTTTCAATAACAAGCTCGTGGGCAGTATGACTCGTGGGTGTCGAGGATGAACTCCACTTTGTAACTCTTCGGTTCACTCTCATTGTATGTGTATCTGTGTCTTTGTGGTAGTATTTATATCATGAGCTATTTAGAGGTAGATATCTGTCACTTCTTTCATATCTTCGGTAGATTTCATTGATTTATTATTTCAGCCCATGCAGTTCAGTCATGTCTTACATATCTACGGGATAGAGAAAATGAGCACAAAATACGCATAAAATGTCATTGAATGAAGCGTAAATCAATCAAATAAGAACACAGAACAAAGTAGTATTCACATAAATAAGAGAACATATATACTAATGTTTGATTACACGCTACGCTGTAAATCCAATCATGATATGTTTTCTTCTTATATCTCATTCAGATTGAAAAAAATGGGAAGATCCACTTAAATGAGAATAATTGTTGTGAGCGAGATTGCCTGGAAATAATTTAACAAATAATTGAACATACCACTACAAAAGAAACAAGAATAAAGAACAGCGCGTGGACTTAAAGTGTATCTGTACACAGAAATTTAGTTTTCTGACATTGTAGGTTATTGTACTGGTAATATCCCTATCAAATATAAGAGTACTCACATGCAGAGATATAGCAATATATAAAGAGAGATAGAGCAATCTCTAAAATGCAAAAAATTACATTTGCCTTGATCTCAGAGTAGTCGTCTGGCTTTATGTACTGCATTCGATTGCGCAATTCGATGATTTTCTGTACGATCAGTATACTACGATACTCTCATAACACGCAAACGCACGCAAATGTTCACGTACGCAGCTAGGTTGGTGCTGCCGCGCCGCGCCGGGCCGCGGGCTGCTGACCAGGCAGCCACGGCATCATCTACTCATGCGGATGCATATGGAGCGATGAGGCGATTTTCGTCATTTACAGTTCAAATTCGTCAGTCTCACTCGCAGCACTCAAAACAGCAGGATCGATTTCGTCTTTCGTCAATCATTTTCGTTAAATTTTCATTCATGTATATTCGTCTCATATCTCTATCCGGTGTGATTTCCCAGTCATTCATGTATTTTTTTTTTATTAACTGACATTAATTTGAATGAAAAATCATGAAATTGTGTGAACAAAAACGAATTTGATCTTCACATTTTGCGATCCGTCAGCGGGAGGGATGAATTTGAATGACAATTGACGATTTTGAATGCTATGTCTTCGAAAATGTTTGAAGAAAAACGAATGACAATGCCAATTGACGAAATTGAAGTTAGGATTTGCGTTCCACATGCTTCTCGGGACGAAATTAAATGATAAATCTTTCAAATTGAATGACAAAAGTGAGAAAATGGATGGGAAAACCTATATTTCACAGTTTTGGGTATTTTTGGTGATGGGATAGAATTTTCTCTAGAGTTCTTAGGACATGCTCTCACACCACTCAAATTTAAATTTTCGGGGAGAGAGCATTACAACAAAAAGCATACACGGAGACAATGCTTAAATTGAAAGGCTTACTCTTTTTAACTTAATTCAGAGTATTAATGTCGATAGAAACTTTGGCGGCACGGCGTTACACGTGGGAGAGAAATTTCAATTTTGTTGAGAACAAAGAAAAAATGCATCGTTTTTTTAGCAATTAGCATAGTTTATTCATCACAGTTGCCTGTAGACAGGGCGCCCACGACTCCCAATATAAATGATGCATAATACTTTTGTACTCTATTACAACCACAGGTTTTAAGTGGATTCATTCTAAGCAGTCATGCAAATTTTGTGACTCGGTGGAGTTGTTTGTCACGTAAATCTGAAGGATGTCTCACACAGAGTGCTGAATGCATAATTAACCTTCTCTTCTACACACAGCACATTTGTCGTTTGGCACAGAAAACTCAATATCCTTGTCCACACTGTCCAAAGTCCTCGATTTATAATGCAATCCACAATCTGTAGGACTAGAATCTTCATCATTTCATCAGCTCTGGTGGTCCCTATTGACCGTATTCTTCAGTGATTCTTTGTGCTATATCAATGCCATTGCCTATAAATATATGATAGTGATAACAATAACGGCAATGATGATAAATGTGATAAAGAATAAGAGATAAATGATAACCGCAAATCATCAACTCCGTAACAACTGCTGCTGTCAATCAAAGTGTCATTCTAATCTTGATCGCCAGGTTTATCATCCGTGCTATCTAGGATGATTTATTGCTTTAATTATCTATTCTATTGAGCATCGGTGGCAGTTAAACAATGTTTTTTCTTGTTGTCGCCCTCTTACGACCAGTCTGTGAGAATATGCACGGGGACCAGTGCATCTGCGACAAGAAATACAGGCGAAACAACAGGAGGCGTTATGTTAACTGTGTACCCAAGGACAAGGGGCTGTAAACCACTGCAGCAACGAAAATGCTCAGGTACTTGTAAAATACATGTCATATTTTCTGGTTCTTAATATATTGGTTATGACATTGAGTGGAAATAACTGGAATATCACATGTATTAATCTGAAAAATGATTTTTAAACGTCATGTCAGCATAATAACGTTAACAATTTTGTTTTCATATCAACTTCACGGGGTTTCCAATGAGGCTTCATAGGGTGACATCTTTTCTCTTGCAAAAAAAAATTGGCATTGAGAATCTTTAAAAATAGAGGTAATTTACTTATCATTCGTTTTCTCTCTTGGAGCGCTCGGTAATATAAGTTCAATATGCTTTAGATGCTGATGTCACATGTGTTTCATTAGCCTGAGTAAAAGGAAACAAACAAGTGAAGTTAAGATTCCGATTGCTATGAAATCTTGCAAGTCTTTAACAAAATTCTTTACATCCCATGTGAGTCAAGTCTTGTGAGTTGGACTATAATCATACAAAAGAACACTAATGACAGTTTGTCTACTCTTTTGTTTTGTTAGTGCTGCACCAAAACTCTGGAATATCCTCCCTTCCGCAATCAGACATACATCATCAATCAACAGTTTCAAAAGTTTCCGTAAGACACATCTATTTCATGAAAGTTTCCCAGTTACAGTTTAGTACATTATCTACATGGTTCCCAGATATAAGATATTTTATGAATTAGGATTATGCAATTATCAGTCCCTTAATCATATATATTTTTTTATATTGTATGATTTTCAGTTAAGAATTAGATTATGTTACTTATGAATCTGATTTTTTCTTTGATTATATCTTATTGTTATGCGCAGTTGAGTATATGCTTCATAGAAACTGCGCAATATAAATCCACAATTATATATAATTATACTCTTTTTCTATCAACAGGAGCAGTCATGACGTAACAGACTCAGAAAATTATGCACCCTATCCAGCAAGATCCATTTTCCTTGTTAATGCCTCGACAGTGGCCTTAAGGGCAGAGAGAAGGTCCACAGATATACCTTCGTCATGGATTCAACAGTTGTATTTTACTACACCTGCTTGCCATTGAAACAAAACAAGTGACCAATAACGAAAGACAAGAACAACTACTAGTATTTAACATACCGTGGTTTTCCTAACAGCAATGTTGAAATAAATGGTTACGTCGGTCAATGACGGCGTTTCTTTACCATATTATCATTCTTTGGTCTGGGAAATTGTTGAATTGTTGTCATGCGTCTGATCAAATGCAGTTGACTGATCTTAACTGAACTTGTTTGCCCAGTAGCATAATTTCGGAAGAGGGCGGAATTTGTCAGTAAACATCATACACATACCCGATAAGATTCCGTCATAAAGCTGTGCGTCACTACAAATTCCGCTTAAGCAACTTTTCGTATCCAACACCAATGAACACACTATTCCTCTCCAGTTACCTTTAATCCGTTCTTTGATCTATAGCAGGTTATATATATATATATATATATATATATATATATATATATATATATCCGTTGGGTATATATCCGTCGGGAATATGTAGTTTGTTGAGGATTGATGAAAAGTGCTCGATACCGTAAAGTCTGCCTGAAGATCGCCACAGCGTGAAATCGCCGATAGTGGACAAGACGCCAAAGCAACAGTTACTCCTATATATATATATATATATATATATATATATATATGTATATATGTATATACATATATATTTATGCATACATACATACATTCATATAGGCCCTATGTATATATACATTGATACATATAAACGTATATATTTATGCATTTATAGAATTATAAATATCTAAGTTCATAATGAAAAAGAAAGACAATATGGTTAACTTTGCGATTGTATGATAAGGCATCTCTAATACTGCATCTGCCTTATATGTGTAAATGGTTGGATGAGATTGGAGAGCAAGATCTTATTATAACATAAAAATCTAGAATACCAGCTGTGCTTATCGTTTGAATTAATCAACTTCATAAACTTTTTTGCGTCATTTTCACTTTTTGATAGATATTTCTAAAAACAGTGGCTGATAGATACGTTCATCCCGAAGAGAGAGGGCGAGAGAAAGTAAAAAAAAACCAAGATGGAATAGGGAGTAGAAAGCAAGGGGTTATTCAATAATTATAATTATTCTAAAACACTTGAAGCTCGTTCCATTATGACGCAAGATATCCGAAGATTTCAATGGTTGATTGAACAGCGGCGGTGTCATTGTCTAACGGTTTGCGCGCTTCACTGGAAACAATCTGGCCATGAGTTCAAGTTTGGATCATGCCTGACTCGGCACCCACGTGATACCTGCGTCATGGCTTACGTTTATCATATTTTCTGGTGTCTCTGTAGGTAGCGTCACGTAAAAACACACCCACAAAACCATACACACAAACATTTTTCATTCCATATTAGGAAGAATCAAGAGTTTGTTAAAATGGGCCTACATGTATGTAAGAACAAAACCTTCACAGCAAAGCAGAAAACAACATATTATCTGAAATGTCAAAGCATTCAGGATGAGGTTCACAATATCCGAACATCTACAAGTATTATTCAAACCGAAAATACATAGGAAAATTCAGATAAGACTCATGTATTGAACAATAGGGACATTTTTTGCATGATTTTATAAGATAGCATACAAGCACGAAATGCATACAACTGTTTCGAGTTATCAAGGCATCACAAAAGTTGCGAGCAAAATCTGCATCTTTGCATACAGTGTCATTTGTTTGTTTGTTTGTTTGTTTACTTTTATTTCTGCATTCAATCAGATGCAATTTGAATGCAAACTTCAAAAAGTACAAAGACAAAGAATAACAAGTGCAGTGAAATAAATCGATAACAGTACATAAATAGATACACATAGGTGATTGCATTAAGCAATGTAGATACACAGAAACATAAAATAAGATTAACAGTATTTTTCAGTAAACAACAGAGATCATTGAATGCAGGAGACCACCATCATAAGCGATTAAGCCTGAAATGGATGGAGGCCTCATAAAATGACTATCCAACGACATAACTCTCTTGGAGGAAGGTGATCAGGTGAGTGCAGTGCAGTCGTAGGTGATAGTGCAAGATGCAGTTGAAGGAAGAAAATAGAGATTGATAATAAGATGACAATCTATACTATAAATATTTGTTAGCTCAATTGGTTTGGAGAATATAATTGTATCAAATATCGTTTTAGTGCAGCTTTCAAAGAATAAGTACTTAAACAGGACTTTATATTATCCGGGAGATTATTCCAAATGTCCGGACCCGAATGTCTTATAGATTTATGTGTCACTAATAATTTGGGATTCAAAAGGTGGACATTTCTACATATACGTAGAATATCATTGCAGGGAGTTGCCGTATAGTGAATTAGAACTGAAAAGTTAGAGTCTGTTTCGGAGGTCCAACATGGGATCGAGTGATCCGAGAAAGAGAAGTGAACTACTCGGTGATCTTTTAAAGGTTGTATGGTGGGCCACAAACTGCACGACCTGTAAAAGAAGTGCAGTGAAAGACAATGAAACATGTATACACTAATATAGACACGAAATGCTGTCCATTTACTGACATTTACAGACACAGATAACACATATTTATGTGAGGATTTCGGATTACAAACTCTTCATCTGTTTACCATGTTATATGCAAAGTCAAGAGTAACCGCTTTCTTGTTTACATAATTTAGTACAAGACAAGTGCAGTTTTATGATTCTTAGAAAAAAACAAACAAATAAACAAATAACCAGTAATCAGTTTTTCAGTTCAGTTCAGTTCAATTGAGATTTATTTCCATTCCAAAAGTACGTATACATAAAACATTCATAGAAACACACACACGTATAATAAGTTATCATTAATTCGTAGTACACAAAGGACACGACATCATACATCATACAAGAGGGAGAGATCAACATTTATGCAGCAAAAAAAAAAAAAGTGGAAAGTGCTGGAATAAGTCACAGAGAGTGTATCACTGTGTGTGTGTCTGTGCGTTTGTGTGTGGGTGTGGGTGTGATGCAATGCTTTATCATTTTATTAAAAAATCATTAACTTTTCAGTTATTCTCCCCACACGTTCAAGTATATACAAAACAATGTTCACCATTCGTCCCCCTGATTCAACTCCTTGGATTTTTTTTTTTGTCATGAGGTAATTTCTTTTTTTTTAAATACACTGCTAATTTGTCCTCCATTGAATTTCTTTCCTATATGCAGATGATATGTCATACACCAGTGGTATATCAAGCGGTAATAGCTCTTTGAGCTGAATTCATTATCATTATGATTGTTATTATTTCCGTGAATTATCATCCTGCCAAACTACGAGTTGATGACATAGCCGGAGACAAGCTTGGCTGCCTCTCCCAAGAACTGATTACCGCATGACGTTGAAATATAACATCAAAAATTCACTACTGGAGGAACGACTAGCCTGCTGAGGCGTAATAAAGTGTGATAATGGTGATTTCTTAACCCATTGTGTGCTGGAGCAGGGTATATTAGGCGTCGAATCTGTGTGGAACCACCATAACATCTTGTTGGCAACGGCTTACTCCCGTGAGCCTTGGACTGATGCGGACGGAAGTGGTAATGAATTTACGTTGATGGATTTTGTTTTTATTGCATAGGGTCATTGAGCGGATAAGGGACGGCATAAAGCGTTACAAACGGAATCAATTTGTATATAAGGGGTTTCTGTGGTACGCAGATCCCATCAAGAATCGTACCGAACATCATCCCAGGCATACTTTGAGAGTGATCAGAAGCAGAACCCGGTAAGTTTGAATCAGTCTTTATTCAATTCAAGAATTGCTACTTTAAAAGACTTGTTTTTACACTGTCCTAAAGTGATTTGCTAACGTGAATTTAAAGCGAAAAAATAATAATGATAATTACTCGAGATGTAATTCAAATATCACTTGTCAGGTTCTCATCCAACAGCCTCGTAATCCCAGTGGTTGCTGATTAGTCTGTCATTGATGGTTCGATACAATGTAGAAACAAAACTGAATTAATTTCATTTGTGTGGTAACATAACAAATTGCGTTTGATTATTTTTAATTGATGAGAGAAAATCATTATCATTCTTTTTTTTTTTTGGATGAACGAATCACAGGCTAAATGTGTTATTGTTATTTGTGACATCCATTTCGTTTACAACATAATATAAAATATACTGTGTGTATATATACATATATATATATATATATATATATATTTGTCAGCTAAACCCAGAGTCAAGAATCGCAGTAATAACAAATAATAAAAATAGCATGTAATCTACATTTTCATTTGATATCAATCTCAAAGGGCTTTTACTTCTTCGACTTGGCAAGTATGGATATAAATACTAATAATGAGTGGCCAGGAATGAACGTGCATGATAATCCATCCGAAGAGTTTGAAATGCTTTTGAGGGAGGTTGCGAGATCTAGACTCAATATCTAAATGGAATAAAACCCTCATATTAGAACAGTATGTATTACTATTCCTGTCAACTAAAGACGTCATCTATTTCTTTATCCGTTTTGAGTTTGATAATCAAATGTATTAACTTATTATAGCATGTTACTTTATTCCACTCTGCATAACTCTCCAACAGGTGGACATTTCAAACTGTTCTGCCCATGGATCATTATCAAACAAAATATGTTCCACTGTAATGTGATGATGTTTAGCCGGTCGTTGGCTGGCATTTTAGTTTGACTAACTTACAAAGGTCTGGTAGGGGTATGCATATGTGTTTATATGTTTTTGTGTTGGGAGGACAAGCAGATATAATTCATAACCGATGTAAGATAATTCATTTTTGTGATATTTTGCGAGAGTGAATTTGTAGTAGCTTTGTAACATATGAACTGTAGATATTAATACTTTATATTGTTACCTGACATGAAAAGTCTTCAAAATAGAAAATGACATAATATCTTCCAAGCCCAAAAGAATTTAGGGAAAAGTTTGACGTGTATCTATAGGGACACATAGGACGTGGAATTTGTTCAAAACTGGAGGAGCTTTAATTGCTAATAATGCCTTGTTTGTTTTTCATGAAATCATCTAGAATTATATTCTTTGTCCTTTAGAATCATCGAAGAAACCATGAAGGCCTTCTACCTTATCCTCGCTCTCGCTGTCGTCGTGGCTTCGGTGGTCGCCGTGGAGGAAGAAGACGACTTCGAGCTCTTTGAGATGCTTGAGAAGCGATCACCGGAGGAGGGCGATCTCCTGGAGGAAATGGCGTACGGCAGTGAGCCCATGGTCAAGAGGGGACGATTCAAATGTAAGACTGTTAAAATCATATATAAGACAACGAAATTCAAGCCTTATAATAAGCAACGTCATATTACACAAACAAACTTTACTAACCATTAGTTGCAATATTCTGGTGATTTTCCAGGAATAGAGTCAGAACTGTAGACCAATTTTAAAAAAAAAGTATATTCAATGCTTGTAGAAGGAGGGGGGGGGGGGCACAAATGACTTATGATTCGTTTGACGAATGATAAGGACGTTCTGCACTTCTATGAAATCTTGAGATTAAATGAGAATAATCTAGAGGAATGTCATTACAGATGAAGTTTCTTCTTTTCTGACAATTCTTCGCCCCCATCTTGAGTAATTTTCATTGCTAATGACTTTACTTGATGATTATAATCACGAAATTGCATCCGCCATCCTCCCCTTAAAAAATGCGAGAATGAAGATATTACAAACAAAGATCTAAAAAGGTAAGGATATCCATCAAAATAAAAATAGGGAGGGGAAGAATAATGGAAAGGGAACAACAACAAAAGAAAACGGTTATTGTAGCAATGCATTGTTTGAAATACTGAAGGCATTTAAACAGCAATACGTAAGATTTACGATCTTGGACAAATTGAAGATTTTATTCTTCTTCTTCAAAATGACCGTGGGAAAAAATCAATCCCTTAATATAGATTGACAAAATCATCAGGACTTCTTAGTCAACAAGGAAAATTTGTTGTTGTTTTTATTTTGATTAACTTTACTAATTGCCATTGATGTTCAAGTTGATAATGAAGATGAAGTTTTGATGAAAAAGATTGAAGAGCTATACCAAACGACGCCCTTTAGTTTTGCTGTAGCGAACCTGAAGAGTTCATGGCTCAGTCACTGTGACAGTGAATACGAGTCGGGTATGATGCGCACGGATAAAACTTACTGAATGCATCATTACCGACGTTCATGAGCATTCAGGTGTTAAAAGATCCGCTGCGTCTTCTAGCGTATGTCTTAATTGGTAACGTCATGTTTTGATGTTTTGTTGTATAAGTTCACTCCTTCTTTTCGCTTATCCGCAAAGCTGCAGTATGATTCCCGAGGCATGCATATTACTTCGCGGTAGACTTTCTGGTATTGTGCACACAGACGTGAAAGACGCAGTGTGGTGCACGTTATGTTTGCCACATAGACACGATTTTGTTTTGGCAGATTTTATTCTACCCAGTAATCAAGACTGATCAGAGGAGACTACTAAAATGTAAAGCCTTTGCTACGTTGACTGAGAGTATTTATGATAGGTACACTGTAATGTAGAGCCCAAGTATTTACTCAACCTTTTTAGTCGTAAATGAAAAGGAAAATGATGCAAAAGATCACGTAAACTTATATGAGAACAAAATGAAATCAAGAAAAACAAAATTATAATGATTACATTCCAGTAATCCGTTTTTTCTGTGATTTCCACGCATGATGCAGTTAATAATCATGTCATGCAAGAATACTCAGCATCTGGTAGATTTATGGCAGTTTACAACGCATGAAGATACAATAACGGTCCTGATTTGGTATGGAAAACAGAGGATGTTAATCAACTTGAGCTTTCATACCAAATCAAACCAACCTAAACTGATTTTAGTTTATGCATAATTGCTTTCTTGATCACATCATGTATTTATAATCAACCGGAAAACTGAAGATGGAATTAAATGCGATCCTCCTAATGGTTCTAAGAAAAAAAAAATCTAGTGACAACCAATTTGTTCAAGAAGTCACTAGAATATCATTACACTTTTTTTTATTACTATGAAGAGCATAAGTAATGATGGTTATATTACTGGAGAAACTTGAGAGAAAAAAAACCACCACCACCACAACAACAACAACTAACTTTTTTTAAGCGGGTAATCAAGAATATGCAGTTACACCACAGACCTTTCAAACCAGTATTAATCCGTTGCATTTGTTTATGTCTTCTTTAGACTTTTTTTTTCTGAGTCTGACTTCTTTATTGGAGAAACCTAACAAAGAAAGAAGATGTCATGGTACATGTCAGTTGTGAGAACAATGTTTTTACCCTACACATTACTCCACTACACGTCCTTTCATGTAAAAATTGTGTTTCGGTTTCCATTCTTTAATACGTTAGCTTTGTAACGGATAACCATTATCAACATTTGCACATTTCCTGCAGTATGGTTTATGTGAAAAAACAACAACAACAACAAACCGCTACGTTTCTTTTTAACTCTCATCCCAGATTGCCAGAACAAGCGTGGAGACAACTGTGTGTGCGACAGGAAGTACAGGCGAAACAACAGGAGGCGCTACGTCAACTGCGTGCCAGCGAACATGGGCACACCCGTCTAAACCTCCTAGATCTGGTGGTAGATTTCCTCTGACACTGGATTTAGGTAAGGAAACCTTCTTCACTGTAGTTAAGTGTGAAATTAAAAGTCCCTTCATAGTACTGAAATTTGACACTCTAATCTAGCACTGCAAGGAAAAATACAAAGTTTAGTATTTCAGAGATCCGCCATGGGGTGTCTTTTGCCCAAATCAATCGAATAACAGAAGCAACAGTATTCAGATTTCGGTTGATCGTTGCAGTTTGATTATGATGCCAGCTTTACTAATAAGAATGCCGATACTCTAATATCATGTTGCTATACCTGCTTGGTATTAATTAATGTTTTTCATCTTATATTCCGCCTCTTGTATAAAATTGATATAACATCTTACATTATAATAACCATGTGTACGAGTGATCTGAAAATAATTGCCAGTGTAAGGATATGGATTCAGACACAAGTCTCATTACATATAAAGAAGACCGACGGTTTAACAGATAGAAACCATACACTGTAAGTGACATGTTATTTTTACCTCTCTCTTCTTATTTCAACAGATCCTGAACTGAATTACTTCATATGAACCCCGACGCTGACATACGGAACATCTCAATCTTTTCACACACCGCCAAAGATGTGACTGCAACGGAAATAGATTTCAATCTTCTTGCTATCTTAACTATACTAACGCGTATTCTAAATGTACTCCAAAATACAAAGAAAAAGTAAAAGCTTGTCATCTTAAAATACACCGTGTTTGCTTGATACCTTCTGAAAAAGACCCTTTTACCTGAATAAACTATTTTTAAGAAAATGTAATGCATATGACGTGGACTTCTTTCCATTTACTATACCATAATTATCTAAGTATGTACAGATATTATACCATACTTAAATGTAATGAGACTATCTAAGATTGTGCGTACGTCTTCCGTGGATTATGTTTCTTTGGATGTCATACCTGGGAGTGTGTAACTTGATACTTGAGTGTTTGCATTGGATGATTGGTGTCCGGGATTGGTGTACAGTTGTATGTTCAAAATAGTGTGGTCTAAACTCGAACAGAATGACATCTTAAAGGGACTGTACAGTAGTGGTTGAGGTGGGGATTCACGTTTTGAACATTCCTAAGTGAGATAATGAGAAACCTCTTATGAAATATGAAAGAGCATGTGATTTTAAGAAGGATTCTACGTTTATTTGATAAAAATTGGTTTTCAAATGGCTGAGATATCCCCAAAAGTGATAATAATAAAAGGCGACATGCCCCACCTTTATTAGGATCTCTTTGTTTCACCTTGTTTTTGGATATCTCAGACATTTCAAAACCGATTTTCATCAAATAAACTTCTGATACTCCTTAGAATTTCATGCTCTTTGACATCTCATAGTGGTTTCTGAATATCTCGCAAAACGTTAAAAGCAAATTCCTCACCCCGACCAGAACTGTACACACCCTTTAACTCTTCACTCTGGAAACTTTTAACCGTATAGCCATTTCTAGCATGGTAAGGGATATCAAACAGACCACGATTCCACTCTAGGCCTGGTTGAAGACTAACTGTTTCCAACATATACCACACCCACTGATTCTACAGTTTCATATTTCATATTGTTCGTACAGTTTGCCTGTTCTGTTCAGGGATACACCTTTTCACCATCAACCTCACCACCAAACAGAACGCAGTTGTCGCACCGGCTGATTTCTACAACAATAATATCATACACATGTCACGATAAATCTGCGCGCGTTTAAAGTTACGGTTTGGATTTTTCATTAGTTCTTGGTTCTTTTCATCTGTCATTCGTCTTTTACTGTCAAGTATCAGATGGACGACCATGACATCTTATCTGCGGATAACCAGAGGTATAATGGCACAATATGTCATAGCGTATAATAGTGCCGTGACAGAACCGACGTGTAATATAACGGTTTCCTATCACCTCTGTCTCTAGATCTCGTATTGCTTTCTGAAGTCTAGTCCTTGATAATAAAGAATACTTTATATACAAAGCAAACACATATCAATTTCTCGACATTTAATCGACACGTGTTCGTATCAAAATTAATAATCTTTCCCCTCGGTAGTAATACTTATCTCTTCAATTCTGATTCGACAGTGACATGCATCAATGTCAGTGTTAAGGAAATAACTAGGCCCACACACAATTTTATCATTTTCTCCATGGGTTTCTGTCCAACAAACCTGAGAACAGCAATCCAGTGCTAATAGATTTCCTGTCTTTCATGACATCTATACTCCCATACCCTGTTTCTCTTTCATTCAAAATGAAATCTCAATGTCATCTCCATCTCTTTCCAATCTACGTTTTGGTCGTTTTATTTTTTACGTCACAAGAGACAAAATCCAGTCAGGAAATTGAGCATGTCAGTCACGTGGTGTGACAAGAAGCTCATTCGTGCAGTTCGAAAAACCAGTGAATGCTACCGACTGGTTCTAGTTCGCCCCAGGTGATTTACCAACAGGAATAGTAAAGTGTGAAACTGGAAACATATGCCGTGTGACAAATTATTTCGTATAACCATTATCGGATTAACCTCATGAATAATATTCTTCCTGCGCTTCGTCGTGTTACAATACACGTATGAGCCCTTTTACAGAGGATTTTACACTGACAGGGAAATTCGAACAGATAAGGACAACACAAGACGTTATAAACACCTCATCGTCAAGATGGACATACTTTTCTTGAGCAGCACTGCACAAATGCCCATTCAACCAGCCGCAAATACATCTTTGAACACTCTTGATAAGAGAAATCTCGGCCGTCTGTTGCTCTTTGTCGTTGTCCCACTGTGCCCTATGTCACTACTTTCCAACGCTTTCATAATATATCTGATCCGTCGAAGTGAAGCCTTCGATGAGATTGACTGTTTTATGCATCAAATATTGGCCACATGCGACGCAGTGTTCTCCGTTTCTTATTTCATTTCCGTTTTGTGCGGCTTTCTTACTCCATATACATCAAATCACCATGTCATTGAGATGACAATAAGAATTTGTACTCAGGTACAGCTGTGCGATTTATTCGCAAGAATTGGTACAATGATCACTGTGAATTTAAACCAGTATTTAAAAATCACCAAGCCCCTTAGTTACGCACGTTTTATTACGAAGCGGAGGGCTGTGAAAATTCAAATAGCTGAGCTTGTAGTGGCTGTCGGTCTCTCTGTGGCTGTTAATCCGATGGGCTATTTTACGGTACCCGTTGTGTTTACAAATGCAGTACTCATGTCAGTTGTTGTACTGTTACTAACTATTCAAATTCTGACGGCGTGTCATATATTACACATAGCCTACTCGCAGTCGCGACGCATCTGGGCGGTAGAATCAGATAGCAGTGTGGACAGAAATCCAGACATTCCAACGATGAAGCCACGAAATCGTCCACGGCCTCGAGGATGGAGATCTTTCAAAGGTTTAAGGACAGTCGCCATCATTACGCTGTCTCATTGGCTGACGTGGACACCTTGGATGTTTCTCTTGTACTCCAAAGGCACGCCTGACTGGCTTTATCTTCTCGTATCTTTCTGCTTGATGGCCGGCTGCAGTTGGAATCCGATTCTTTATTACTCAACAAATGGACTATTTAAGGCAGCCGCTCGACGTGCAATCCAACAAGTGTATGGCAGTGCCTTTGGCAACACTAAAAGTGGATAGTTTAACAAAGCCTTGTTAAAAAAACACAAGTAGTTATACGTCCAAATATTGTAAGGTGTATTATCACGATATCGTTCAATCGACGAGAAAAATTATTTAGAGATGTGAAAAATGAGAGATCTCTTAATGATACGTTCAGTTAAAGAAAATAAGCAATCCTTTGCGACCCCAGTTTACCTATGTATCGGTGACGAGTGGGCAGTAATGGTTTGCTTGATGTACACATGACGCCGAAAGTAAAAACAAGGAGGCAATGGAAGCTCCTTTCAAAAGAAAAGTTGATGTCGGCTGAATGCCTTAATTGTCAACAATAACTTGGCAATCAAAATACCGGTAAGAGCCGCTGGATTTTATGCGGTTCAATATAAGTAGAAAATAAGCAGATGGTATAGTTTTTGTTGAGATGGGATGAAGGTTTTAACTTTTTTCGCAATAACTAAAAACTAATTATATGAAATATAAACGAGCACACGATTCTAAGCGGAATCAGTTCTGAAATGGTTGAGATATTCAAAAACATAGAGGTCTTAATAAACGGTGGGTCCTACCTTTTATCAAGACGACTTTGTTTTACTTTCGCTTTTGATATCTCAGTCATTGCGAATCGATTTCCATCAAATAAACTTTTCATTTCATCTTAGCATTGTATTATCTATAATATTTTGAATGAGAGGCTTCTAATTATCTTGAAAAAAAAAGTTGAAATCTGAATCCCCATCTTAACCAAACTATACCATCCCTTAAAAGTAATTTTGAATCACATCACATAATGAAACTTCTTTGGAGGGACTCATTTGCTCTTCAGTGAAAGAGGAATTAGTACACCAAGATTATATGTTTCAGAGTAGTTCCTGTTCCAGCTAATTCTGATATCCCTGACACATGTTAACGCACAGAAATTCAATCGGTACGAGAAACAAGTAAGAACAGCAGATTACCACTGGAAGGAGAAACATGTAGGAGCAAGTAAAAATCAGCAACACTTGCTACATATGATTTAAGGTGGTAAGTTGATTTCTGACTACAAAAACGTTATCAAATACCCACATCAGATGAAACGAAGATGGGCAGTTTCTGTATGTGATGTTCAAATGTCCCAAAAGATCTCTACTAATAATGATCAGTGCTAACATTATGATTAGCAGTATAGCAGAGAAGCAGTAGCGACATTACAATGTATTAGTAATGCAAGAGTGAAAGCAGTGCCAGCAATGTTAGGTCACAAACCATATCCATCGAAAACCCATTCATTACCCTTATTACCATGCACTGTAGTTCCATTTACTTGATTACTATAGTGAAGTAAACCCGTTGTCATGATCTTAAAGGTCCTGTTTACCTTTGGGAGCAGTGATTTAAAAAGATATCAAATTTAATGCAAATGTGTAGGTTGGTTGTATCACAAAACATCTTATCTTGTAAAAAATTTTTCTAAAAAGTCTAAAAATAAGGAGATATCAGTATTTCTCTTAATAAACTAGAGCTGTACGCGGTTTAGTGTAGAGCCATTTTTATTATGACTATTGTTAACATTTTTTATAACTTTTACAACATTAATTATACGGATTCAAATTCAAACACAGGTTGTTTCTATCCCGAACTCACATTTAAAAACATTACTATCTTAAAGCACTAAGAATAGGCTTTTATTTCATCTGCAGAATGGTAAATTATGCCTTTAATAATCGATATGTGCTAATGGTTGTAGAAGTGGTAATATAGACTACAAAATCCAGAGGATTGTGGATGAAACACATGTATAGCCTTCTGTAGGCTAAAGGGTGGCCAAAGGTGCGTAAAGATGTTTCCCTGCCACTCTACCTTATAAATGCAACATAAAAATCCTTGTATGTTATGATTTTGTAAAGATATCACAGGAGGTATGTATATAAGTACATTAAGATTAAAGGGATCGTATAGTTTTGGTTGAGACTTAACTTCAGGTTTTTATCGTTTTTTGGTGAGATAGTGAGAAATCTCTTATGAAGCATGAAAGAACATGTAATTCCATGAGCATTTCAACGTTTATTTGATGAAAATTGATTTTGAAATGGCTGAGATATATCCAAAACAGAGTGATACTAACAAAGTGTGGGACCCACACTTTATTACGATCGTTTTGTTTTACTTTGTTTTTGGATGTTTCCGCTATTCCAAACCGATTTTCATCAAATAAACTTTGAATTCCTCTCAAAATGGTATGCTCTGTACTATTTCATAAGTGTTTTCTTGGTATCTCGCAAAAAAGTTAAAGCCCAATTTTCATCTCCGCCAATACTGTACTACCCCTTTAAGAAAATTTGTTTCAAATTGTGTCTGAAAATATGTCACTATGCTTCAGTTACAAAACATACCGGACTGCCAACGAAATCGATATGAATTATTCTGGACGAAAATTATGAGTGACACACATTTCAAATGTTCCGAGTCGTATTTACATTTAGTTAGGGCATTTTAGAAAATCTCTGGACCATCTGTGGAAAAATTGCTTACCAAGAGCTTTCTTCACCAGTGTGTTCATAAAGGTGTCTACTAACACCCCTCGTCTAAAGGGGTGCACGTCACGAGACCGACACCCACGAGTCATACAGCCCACAAGTTATACAGCTCACAAGTCATACAGCCCACGAGTCATAGTACAGCTCACAAGTCATACAGCCCACCAGTTATACAGCCCACGAGTTCGACACTGAGTAAATGAAGCCCACGAGTTTGACATCAAGTAAAATAAGCCCAGGAGTTATACGGCTCACGAGACCGATACTACGCACAAAAGGCTCATGAGACCGACAATAAGCAAACACAGCCCACGAGACCGACACTAAGCAATAAATGCTCACGAGACCGACACTAAGCAAAGAAAGCCCACGAGACCGACAGTAGACAAAGAAGGCCCACGAGACCGACACTAAGCAAAGAAGGCCCACGAGACCGACACAGTGCGGTAACAGGATGAACAGCGCCACCTATAGACCAATAAATTGTATAGGGTGTCCTGATAATGGCATAAGGAAGATAATAATGAGAGATGGAAAAAGAAGAGTTGCCAGGGTGTTACCCCATCAGTTGCCCCCACCCACAGAAATGATCAGGATCCTTAATCGTGTTTGCGTGGTTGTGTGTTTGTGAAAAAAAAATGAACAAAAATCAGTGAAAGTGTGCAAGAAATCAAATGGTCGCCTTAGTACAAATACATATAATTTTATGTGCTTGTTTATAACAGTACTTTATGAAATAGACATTTTGTACCTTCACCGTCCCTTTTTTATTTTTTGAGGAGGTAGACGAATTCATCCCCCGATGCCATCCCTGTCCCTTTCCGCAAAACACAAATATGTGTACTTAAAAAAACACTGCCTGTCCCTTTCAACTTAAAATAAATACACGTACTAGGGGGAAAATGAAATACTTTCGACTTTCAGATAAATCAACTAGAAAACATTTTCAGCAGAGAAATAAAGTTTACAAGGAATTATATTTCACAAAATGGTCAATGTTCCAGTGCATCACTCCTGCTATACATGATCTGGATAGGGGGTAGTCACCTGCAAGGGTGTTGATTTAGTATAAATGATATATATATATATATATATATATATATATATATATATATATACATATAACGTAATCGTCTATTAAGGTAGCGTTAGGGATTCGGAAAAAACAAAATGCATCCATGAGAACAGCTATTGTATTTCACGAAAAATGTACTGTTTGGAGGAAAATAACACAAGCCACAAATCGAGGTGAATCCCTGCGATATAAAACGTTTTAATCAGTTGAATTACATACATTATAGTTACAGAGAAAATTACATATAGATCTTACTCCAAAACGTCTAAGCAGGAGGGTAGGATACCTAATATAGCCTAAGTAACTAGTGAATCAAGAAAGAGAAGAGGTAAAAAGTACATCCATCTTCTAGCTAAAAACTGGGAAAGCCTATCAAAAAAATAGCACGATTGCATTATCAAAGCTCTAAAATTAATCCATACATCGTTCTTGTCCCTTTTTATTAATTCAATTGTGTTTTTGTCTTCTTCTTTTTTTTGGGGGGGGGGCATGAAGAATACGATTCTATTTTTCAATTCCCCTACAAGTATGAATACACGATGTCGTTCATATTTAGATGGTTACCACCTTTCACTTGATAGCATGACGAAATTGCACCCGCCAGTATGTTATTTTCCGTTCATGGAATACCATGTACAGGTAATTGACATGTAGATGGCGCTGTTTATCCTGTCGGTCTCGTGGGCCTTCTTTGTCTACTGTCGGTCTCGTGGGCTTTCTTTGCTTAGTGTCGGTCTCGTGAGCATTTATTGCTTAGTGTCGGTCTCGTGGGCTGTGTTTGCTTAGCGTCGGTCTCATGAGCCTTTTGTGTGTAGTGTCGAACTCATGGGCTGTATGACTCCTGAGCCGTATAACTCGTGGGCTGTATGACTCATGAACCTATTATTGATGTCGGTCTCGTGGACCGTAAGACTCGTGGGTGTCGGTCTCGTGGGATGACCCCGTCTAAAGCCTTCTAGATCTGGTAGTAGATTTCCTCTGACATTGGATTTAGGTAAGTGAACCTTATAGTTAAAAAATGAATTTAAAAATCCCTTCACTGTACTAGAATTTGACACTGTAATCTAACATTGCAAGGAAAAATACGCATATCAACAAAGTTTAGAGGTTTAGATATCCGTGATGGGGTGTCTTTTGCCCAACTTAGTCGGATAACAGAAGCAACAGTATTCAGACTTCGGATCATCGTTGCAGTTCGATTATGATGCCAAGCTTTACCTATAAGAATGCTGATACTCTACCATCATGTTGCTATAAATGCTTGGTATTACTACTATTATTTTTTTCTTATATTCCGCCTCTTGCATGAAAGTAATACGATTGTATAACATCTTACATTATAATGACCTTGTGTACGAGTGATCTGAAAATAATTGCCAGTGTAAGGATATGGATTCAGACACATGTCTGATTACAGAAGACCGACGGTTTAAGAGATAGAAACCATACACTGTAAGTGACATGTTATTTTTACCTCTCTCTTCTTACTTCAACAGATCCTGATCTGAATTACTTCATATGAACCCAAACGCTGACATACGGAACATCCGCAATCTTTTCACTGACCGATCAAGATGTAACTGGGAAGCATTTCAATTTTTTTGCAATCTTAAACTACTAACGCGTGTTCTAAATACACTCCAAAATACAAAGAAAAAGTAAAAGCTTGTCATCTTAAAATACACTGTGTTTGCTTGATACCTTCTGAAAAAGACCCTTTTACCTGAATAAACTATTTTGAAGAAAATGTAATATATACGACGTGTACTTCTTTCCACATATCTAAGTATGTGCAGATATTATACCATACTTAAACGTAATGAGACTATTTAAGATTGTGCGTATGTTTTGCGTGGATCATGTTTCTTCGCACGTCATGCCTGTGAGTGCGTAACTTGATACTTGAATGTTTGCGTTGGTGTATGTTCAAAATAGTGTGGTCTAAACTCGAACGCTTCGACATCTCAACTATTCACACTGGAAACTTTTAACCGTATTGCCATTAGTATGGTAGGGAATATTAAACAGACCACGATTCCACTCTAGGCCTGATTTAAGACAACGTGCTTCCCAGCAGGGGAAAATCATACCACACCCACTAATTACACATTTCCATTTTTCTATGTTGTTCATACAGTTTGCTTGTTCTCTTCAGGGATACACTTAAATTTACACCATCAACTTCTGTATCATCTGAACGCAGTTGTACCAATAACTTTTGATAGCACCTTATGAACAGGTCACGATAATCGTCTCTTGTTTAAAGTCGTGGTTTAGATTTTTCATTAGTTCTTGGTTCTTTTCATCTGTCATTGGTCTTTCACTGTCAAGAATTTTGCTAGTATGAAATGGATGACCATGACATCTCATCTACTGATAATCAGAGGTTTAATGGCATAATATGACAATAGTGACGTGACAGAGCAACAGAGCCGACGTGCAATACATATAACGGTTTCGTGTAGACTCCGTATTGCTTTCTGTAGTCTAGTCCTTGAAGATGACGATTACTTTATATACAAAGCAAACACAGATCAATTTCTCGACATTTAATCGACACGTATTCGTATCAAAATTAATAATCTTTCCCCTCGGTGGTAATTCTTATCTCTTCAATTCTGATTCGACAGTGACATGCATCAATGCCAGTGTTAGGAAGTAACTAGGCCCACACACAATTTTATCATTTTCTCCAACAAACCTGTGAATATTTATCTAGTGCTGATGGTTTTCCTTCATGACATGACACGTTTCCCTTTCATTCCAAATGAAATCTTAGTGTCATCTCCATCTCTTTCGAATGTGTGTTTTATTCGTTTTATCTTTTACGTCACAAGACACAAAATTCAGTCGGAAAATTGAGCATGTCAGTCAAGTGTTGTCAAAAGAAGCTCATTCGTGCAGTTCGAAAAACTGGTGAATGCTACCGACTGGTTCTAGTTCGCCTCAGGTGATTTACCAACAGGCATAGTAAAGTGTCACGCAGGAACCATATGCCGTGTGACAAATTCTTTCGCATACCCATTATTGAAATAATCTCATGAAGAATTTTCTTCCTGCACTTCGTCGTGTTATAATACATCAGCCCTCTTACAGATCTTTACACTGACAGGGACAATCGAACAGATAAGTACAACACAAGACGTTAAACATCTCATCGTCAAGATGGATATACTTTTCTTGAGCAGCACTGCACAAATGCCCATTCAACCAGCCGCAAATACATCTTTGAACACTCTTGATAAGGGAAATCTCGGCCGTCTGTTGCTCTTTGTCGTTGTCCCACTGTGCCCTATGTCACTACTTTCCAACGCTTTCATAATATATCTGATCCGTCGAAGTGAAGCCTTCGATGCGATAGACTTTTTTATGCATCAAATATTGGCCACATGCGACGCAGTGTTCTCCGTTTCTTATTTCATTTCCGTTTTGTGCGGCTTTCTTACTCCGTATACATCAAGTTACCACGTCATTGAAGTAATAACAAAAATTTGTACTCAGATACAGCTGTGCGATTTATTCGCAAGAATTGGTACAATGATCACTGTGAATTTAAACCAGTATTTAAAAATCACCAAGCCCCTTAGTCACGCACGTTTTGTCACGAAGCGGAGGGCTGTGAAAATTCAAATAGCTGAGCTTGTAGTGGCTCTCGGTCTCTCTTTGGCTGTATATCCGATGGGCTACTTTACGGTACCCGATGTGCTTGTGAATGCAGTACTCATGTCAGTTGTCGTACTGTTTCTAGCCATTCAAATTCTGACGGCATGTCATATATTACACATAGCCTACTCGCAGTGGCGACGCATCTGGGCGGTACAAACGAATAGCAGTGAGGACAGAAATCCAGAAATTCCAACGATGAAGCCACGAAATCGTCAGCGACCTCGAGGATGGCGATCTTTCAAAGGTTTAAGGACAGTCGCCATCATTACGTTGTCTCACTGGTTGACCTGGACACCTTGGATGTTTCTCTTGTACTCCAAAGGCACGCCTGACTGGCTTTATCTACTCGTATCTTTCTGTTTGATGGCCGGCTGCAGTTGGAATCCGATCCTTTATTACTCAACAAATGGACTATTCAAGGCAGCCGCTCGACGTGCAATCCAAGAAGTGTATGCCAGTGCCTTTGGCAACGCTAAAAGTGGATAGTTTAACAAAGCCTTGTTAAGAAAAACACAAGTAGTTATACGTCCAAATATTGTAAGGTGTATTATCACGATATCGTTCCATCGACGAGAAAAATTATTTAGAGATGTGAAAATGAGAGATCTCTTAATGATACGTTCAGTTAAAGAAAATAAGCAATCCTTTGCGACCCTAGTTTACCTATGTATCGGTGACGAGTGGGCAGTAATGGTTTGCTTGATGTACACATGACGCCAAAAGTAAAAACAAGGAGGCAATGGAAACTCCTTTCAATAGGAAAGTTGATGTCTGCTGAATGCCTTAATTGTCAACAATAACTTGGCAATCAAAATACCGGTAAGATTTTATGGATTTTATGTGGTTCAATATAAGTAGAAAATAAGCAGATGGTATAGTTTTTGTTGAGATGGGATTAAGGTTTTAACTTTTTTTTCAAAATAACTAAAAACTAATTACATGAAATATAAAAGAGCACACGATTCTAAGCGGAATCAGTTTTGAAATGGTTGAGATATTCAAACACGTAGAGGTCTTGATAAACGGTGGGTCCTACCTTTTATTAAGACGACTTTGTTTTACTTTCTTTTTTTGATATCCCAGTCATTGCAAATCGATTTTCATCAAATAAACTTTTCATTTCCTTTTAGCATTATATTCTCTAATACATTTTGAATGAGAGGCTTCTACTTATCTTGAAAAAAAAAATGAAATCTGAATCCCCATCTTAGCCAAAACTATACCATCCCTTAAAAGTAATTTTGAATCACATCCCCTTCAACATAATGAAACTTCTTTGGAGGGACCCATTTGCTCTTCTGTGAAAGAGGAATTAGTACATCAAGGTTATATGTTTCAGAGTAGTTCCTGTGCCAGCTAATTCTGATATCCCTGACACATGTTAACGCACAGAAATTCAACCACAAATTCTAGCACTAAAGAATGGGTTTTTGTTTCATCTGCAAAATGGTAAATTATGCCTTAGATAATCATAATGTGCTAATGGTTGTAGAAGTGGTAATAAAGAATACACAATCCAGAGGATTGTGGATAAAACACTTGTATAGCCTTCTGTAGGCTAAAGAGTGGCTAAAGGTGCGTAAAAATGTTTCCCTGCCACTCTACCTTATAAATGCAACATAAAAATCCTTGTATGTTATGATTGTGTAAAGATATCACAAGAGGTATGTAACATGTATATAAGTACATTTAAGAAAATTTGTTTCAAATTGTGTTTGAAAGTATGTCAGTGTGCTTCAGTTACAAAACATACCGGACTGCCGACAAAATCGATATAAATTATTCTTTACGAAAATTATGAGTGAAACACATTTCAAACGTTCCGAGTCGTATCATTACATTGTTGTTAACGTGGTCGTTTTAAATAACATTCAGGGGGACATAAATGAGGAGGGGTGAAAATGGGTTGTTTCCGTATCTCACTATTATCCTCGGATTCGGAAATAGCATAAAGTCTCTAAGGCTAAGAACATTATTTATGTTTGGCAGTATCGAAAGGTTTTCGGTATGACTTCATGCAAACCAAAACAGTCTAACGGTTTGGCATAGGCATCCACAATAAACGATATTATCTTGTTTTAAACGAGGTCTACTCGCACAACCCTGATAGGATCGGCGGTTGCGAAACGTTTGTGCATACTGCCTATTGTGCGGTATATTCGTTCCGGCGAAACCAATCGATTGAATTCGGCCAGTATATCGGTTCCCCTGGATCCTGAAACGGATCGCCTGTAACACCGGCTTAGAATAGATTTCAATTGACCCCGCCCATATATCGGTTACTGAAAACTCGAGGCTTTGTAGGCTGTACATTATAGTGACTGTACAATTTCATTAATCTCTAATTTGCTATGTGTTTTGTCGCTAGCTTTCTTGACCAATTATTACTCGTGAAATATGTAATGTTAGTGATAATTGTTTTGTCTTCGTAGTGATTAAGTCAAAGAATATTCTTACAAGAACATTGTTAGAAGTGTGATTGATGCAGAAAATGTTTCTGCATTATCGATGAAGTCATCTTTCCTCTTTATTTCTCTCTTTCTCGGTATAGGAAGTGATCATCTTCTAAACATGAAAATAAATGGTCATCTTTCGGAGAACAGGATACGTTTTTTTTTTCTATAATGGTTAGTCTTGTAATTTTTGCTGTCAGTTTCAAGTCAACTAGTAGGATGAATGTTAAGTTGGATTGTGAAACTTATTGATTTCGTTCCCAATATAGTTTAAAAAGAATGTCTAATTATGTAAGTAGAAGAATGAATTGACGTAACTATATGACACAATAGTTGATATTTTAACAAAATATTGCTTCACGTGTTTAATGCGTTCCTACCCTGTATTTGAAGAGCTCTCAACCAAAAGGCGCTAAATCCATTGGTAAAACTGGATTTAGTGTCTTTTGGAAGAAATCTCCTCATTTAGTGTCCTTAGTACCAGCCCAATAATGAGTATGTGCATCTGAATATTGCCTTGTCGTACATTTGTATGTTCAGTGCTATGTATGCATGATGTTTATTCGTGTACTCACGAGTAACCTAAGTGGTAAAATGTTTCTAGAGATCCTACTTTTAGCGGGCGAGGAATAAAGTCAGGTTTTGTCGTTTCCTCCTAGACGATTGGTGCTGACATGTCCTTATTATTGTCTAGCGTTACAAAAAATGAGGTGTGTGTGATCGATCGTATCCATGTCATCCTCGAGGTCGTAACAGCCGATTTTAGAATCTTCATTACGGTGCAGCGTAATATTTGTAAGATGGAGATGCCTATCAAGATCAGCATAGAAAATTCACGCGACATAAGTTAAAACATAGGGGCACATTTTTGTAACGTTGAAACATTAGTAAGGTTGGCACTGTAACGAAAGATTTCATTTCAAGATGAAGCTAACAGTTTAGCTTTTCTCTCGAGATTGTATCTTCAAGGTTTCATGGGGCCCAACAGTGGTAAGTGAAATTGTAAAAAGAAAGTAAAATAAAAAAGGAATAAAAAAAACTACGCAAACCGAAATCACTCTGCATTATACATGAATATGACAAAGATTCGCTTAAACAGCAACCGGACAAATGGAAATCATCATCTTGCTACATCAAATTAAATAAAAATATTAGATCTGTCATCTTGCTGAGGTATGTGTGCGCATTGTTTGTCTGTTGATTCCTTGAAGGCAATCACAAAAAGGATGGTGTAACTTCTGTAGCTCCTCATCAGCCATTAGAGAATCAAGATCTGGAGCCTTGGCTAGCGGCTTGGGCTGGCGCAGAAGGAGCCGGGTACGTTTAACTGCAAAAAGCGGTCGCAATGAACATCTAGCGTGTGATACCATTGCAGAGAAAATATTTCTTTAAAAAAAAACAGGTAAGCCAGTGAGAAAAGTTAATGAAATAAGAATAATTATATCTGTGTGTCTGTCACTAAATAGGTCATCTGGATCTATAGATGTCCGAATGTGAAACTGTTGTAGTATAAGAGGACATGGAAACAGTTTATTATGGGGCATAAAAATCGACTCCTATTATTTGGTGAAGACTTGCTCCCAGACAAAAATATTTACCTACATATGCCGCATTTCTCAATGCTATGATAAAGATTGTAGATAAAAGTGTGTGGACGCTGGAAAAGGAAAAGCATACGATGTCTTAGAAAAAAAAGTGCAGTTGTCACAGAAAGAACCGATAGAACTCAAGCTAATGATAATTGCCAAAATTAAGCTGGTACATCTATTTGGGTTTTGTCCCTTTGTTTTGAGTGTGTTCATAATTAGAAAAGCGTATAGATAACATTAAAAACACTAAAAAGGGCACAAGTCTCCTTCTCTGAAGAATTTCATGAGTGCGAGATGGATGTCCATGATAATTATGTATACGTAGATAGTCAGTACGGGGTAGTGGCGTGATCTATTCCATATTTTGGCGACGTGACAGAACCGACGTGCAATGTAACGATTTCCCGTACACAGGTTAAGCTGTAAACCTTTCTATCGCCTTTATAGTCCTTCACGTTAATTACTTTACACTTGGAAGGAAAACACACACCAAATCTCCAATATATGATTATACATTTCAATGACAAGAGCTTGTATTAAAGGTAATGGTCTTCCTCTTTGTAGGAAAGGTTTTTTTTTTTCATTTCTGATGTGAAGTGAAATACATCTACGTGACCGTTTGAAATTTACTACATAAAATTTGAATTCATTTTGAGTGGGTTTTTGCCGGTATAGGCCAAAATCTGCGAACAGTAATACAGAACTAATGATTTCTCTGCCAACACGACATCTCCTCTCTTGACCACATCCCGTCCTTCCATTCAATGTGAAGCTTTTACGTCACATTTTTTGTCCAATCTGGATTTCATTTCATTCTGTTTTTACCTCAGAAGAGAAACTTGAAGCCAGGAAATTAAGCATGTCACTCAAGTGGTGTGTAATCAACCCTCTATCCTCTGTTATCATGTTTATACAGTTCTACACTGTATGTTTGTAGTTCCTCCTAGGCGATTTGATACCGCATTTCCAGGTTAAGATATGATGCTGGAGACTTTTGCCGTAAAGCAAGCACTGATTTGATGTCACTTTTAAGTCACTTCGGAAGAATTATTCTCTCTTAATTTTTGCCGTGATATAAAATGAGCCATCTGACTTAGGAAGTTACACTAAAAAGGACAATCCGCCAGAAAATAAGGACAACACCCTGTGGTTCTTGGTGCAATGATGGATACACTCGCCTTCAGGAGCACTGCACAAACGACAACTCAAGCCTATACTGATCAGGGAAACACTAATGTCAACCGTTTGTTGCTCTTTATTGTCGTTGCACCACTCTGCCCCATATCGCTGCTTTCGAATGCTTTCATAATATTTCTGATCCGTCGAAGTGCAGTTTTCGATGCAATCGACTGTTTTCTCTACCAAATGTTAGCAATAATCGACGCAGTCTTCTCCGTTATTTATGCCATCTATGTTTTATGTAACTTTGTACTGCAAGATGGAGTGAGTAAACATATCGCCATTGAACTAACAGGAGAATCTTGCGTTTACATACAGCTGTGTAATGTATTTACAAGAATTGGAACAATAATAACGATGAGTTTATACCAGTATCTAAAAATCATCAAGCCCCTTAGATACACACGCTTTCTCACAAAACGAAGAACAGTGAAAATTCAAATAGCTTGGTTTGGAGTAGCTGTATGTCTCGCTTCAGCAGTATATCTTCTGGACAATTTTCAGGTACCCGCTGTGCTTACAAGTTCAGTACTACTATCTGTTGTCGTACTGTTTCTAGCCATTCAAATCCTGACAGCTTTTCATATATTATACATTGCCCACTCACAGTCACGACGAGTCGAAACTAATAGCAGTGAGGACAGAAATCCAGAAATTCGAACGATGACGCCACGAAATCGTCCACGACATCGGGTTCGGAGATCTTTCAAAGGTTTAAGGACAGTCGCCATCATTACCCTGTCTCACTGGCTGACTTGGACACCTTGGTTTTTTATCCTGTACATCAATAGCATACCTAACTGGCTTGATGTACTCTTGTCCTGGTTCCTGATGGCTAGCTGTAGTTGGAATCCGATCATTTATTACGCAACCAATGGACTCTTCAAGGCAGCTACTCGTCGTCTGGTCCAACAAGTAGTGTATTCAAGTGCCATCGGAACGAGAGAAGTGGATAACTTCACGTGGTCTTTACGGGGAAAAGCGGCTCATATTATTCAAATATCGCACGATTTCAAAGGAATTGTAAGATGCCAGAACTCCATCTCTACCTCAAACACACTATTATAACTGAGTGGAAGAAGGACAAAAGTCGTTATACATACTGTTATTCAGAGCAATCTAGTTGATGATCCTCCAGTCGACATCTCCTACCAAAAAAACACAGTCATGAAATTTCGAAATCATACCGCAAAATCAATAACATGTCTCTGAAGGGAACATCACAGGAAAATTGTAGTGTGAGTTTTTAAAAGTTTTAACTGTGACTGTGATATCATTTTAATTCTTTTCTTCACCCGCTTTAGAGGCGTCCGGATAGTGGAGAAATCCGGATAAGAGAGAGAGTCGGATAATCCAGCTCGGACCGTATATGCCTTATCATTGTTTTTTTCTTTTATTCAAGTTAAGCTTTTCCGTAGACTTATTCTTACATCCAAAAAAAAAAAACCAAAAACCAAAAACAACTTTGTATGTGAATAGAGCTGATCAGGAAAGAATTTTTCAATTTGGGGAAATGTGAAAAGTGTGACCTTTCGTATTCTGAAAA
This sequence comes from Diadema antillarum, assembly GCF_040938485.1. Taxonomy (NCBI): domain Eukaryota; kingdom Metazoa; phylum Echinodermata; class Echinoidea; order Diadematoida; family Diadematidae; genus Diadema; species Diadema antillarum. The sequence goes on along the minus strand of NW_027270921.1, from coordinate 1,273,319 downwards.
TTATGGTTAGTGCTCTTCTTTTTTATGCTATGGATTGACTTTGTACGTTTATTTTGTATGTTTGTGTGATTTTTGACTCATTTGATGATTTTTTCATTGAACGTTATCAGATGAAGCAATCTACCTGTATTTACATAATTATATTTATGCTTGTATGATTTGTGCTGTAGGATTTCCATGTCTGATATTTCATATTACAGGGCCCTGTGGAAGCTAGCCCACTGTATGTGAACGGGCTACCCTGTCAATCTTAAATATGAGCAAAATTAATGTAATAGATAGAATACTGATTGCAAAATGTACGCAAACGTATTTGGATTTATATTTTCTTGAATGTTCATCGATATTGATAAAAGAAGAATGGCCCCATAGTCCCCAAACAAACGCCCTAGGAATAGTCACACAGTCGTTTAGCCGGCATGAAGCCGTGATGCGTTGTACAACACTCGTCATGCTCGTACATCAATGATCAGTCGCACAACTGGTCGTACCAGGTCTTACGTTCGTGTCACATCTTTCCTGACAAGCCTTGCATGCGACTTGAAGAACAATGTTTACTACCCGGAGGTCCCGCAGATGACCCGCACATGACAGTACCTAGCACGAATCTCGCCTGTAGTTTGCCCGGAGGTGCTCACGCAAGTCCGATTTAACCGCAACCAAGTTTTGAGCATGACGCCAAACTTCTTTTTTTTTTTTCGGGTGAGCCGCGGGAATGCACGGAGGCGTGTTTTTTTTTTTTTTGACGGCACAGATTGGGGACCCTAACCCTAACCCTACCTAACCCTAACCCTAACCCTATACCCTAACCAACGTGTTTCCATATAATATGATTAATACGCGCCATGCCCAATCTGTGCCGTCTATTAAAAAAAAAAAACGCTGCCCGAGAGGTCCACGCAGAACGCCAGTAGGAGGCTCCTTAGCGGCAGCACCTCGCAGGCAACTCCTACGCAGGTACTTCGTAGTCCCCGTATGCAGCCAAGATAATGACATTCCGTGGGACTTTGCCATTCCTTCAGAGGAATTCCTTCACTGAGTTGTCAGCCCCTACGCGACTGGTACAAAGGTCACACAGTATACGCGCAAGTAGAATTTAAGTAGAACTCGTCCAGCAAGTAAGGCACATGCACTGACTCGCCTAAATCCTTGTTCGCCCTCAGAAATTGCCGGTATGCTGGAAAATCCTACACGCAACAAGCCTGGAAAGGTGTGACAGGGCCTAGACATGGTTGCGGGTAAAAAGATTTGCAGTGCACACCTCCGGGTGACTACGAGTGAGATACGTGCTAGGTACTGTCGCGTGCGGCTCATTCCGGGACCTCCGGGTAGTAAAAATTGTTCTTTGCAAGTCGCACGCAAGGCTTGCCCGGAAAGGTGTGACACGGCCTTACAAACTAATGCGAGTGAATCGATTGCACCAAGTTGAGTCTGAATTTCGAGCATTTTGAAAGTTCAGCTGCGACCAATCAAGACCTACTCAGGTTCGTGTGACCACCTGCGAGTGTTTGCATGGCACCACAGTCATGATTGGTCGTCCAACATCACAGAAAAAAAAGTGTTGTACGTTTTCGCAAACTTATCGTAGATCAAGAAGGAAATGGGCTTAGGTACCATGTGGTTTCAAATCACCGTCTCGTGACGCAAAAAAAAAAGAGAAGAAAATTCCGAGCTGAAGTACAAAGTTCAATTTTCATTTATTTCGACAGTAACACAAACATCTCGCTTTCTTCAAAAACAGAAATGTGACAGTAACAGAGCTAAGTGTGTATGAAGAAAATATCAAACAGACCACGATGCGCTTGGCTTGGTTGAAGAGCAATGTATGTATATGTATATAATTTATATAGACACTGGAAAGCAAAAGAAAGTACCCACTTCTGTCAAAGGCTCGAAACAAAAATCAACTCCCTAGAAATAAACAATTTTTGTACACAGGTATGCTGCAATATCCATTAGCACAATCACATACCCAGTAGCAAGTGATTGTCTTTATAACAAAGAAAAAATGACATGCACATCATCTTGGTCACTGAATAAAAAGTCACAAAATGTAACACACTGAGCCTTACAAGCCTTACAAGACGTGGCATAATTTTCCTGATGGAAGCTTGCTTAGACCAGAGTGAAGTAATGTCCAGTCTAAAGAGCTAACTGATTTCATTCTGAGATTTACCATAATCAGGAAGGAAAGCATCCCTAAATACAGAATACGCTCATTACATCATTTTGACAAAACAGGTGTTCACTTTGACATATTGGTTGTTTAAAAATGTTGTCCATTCAGTGGCCATTTTTGCGTGGTGGAAAGTGCTTTTGTGTGGGACTTTTGATTTAGTGACCAAGATGCTGGGCATGTCAAGTTCTTCTTTGTTATGAAGACATTCACTTGCTTATGTGCATGTTATTAGTAAGGGGCATTGTAGCACACCTGTGTACAAAAATTGTTTATTTCTAGGGGGTGAATTTTTGTGTACGGCCTCTGACAGAAGTGGGTACTTTCTTTTGCTGTCCAGTGTATTTGTCATTATGTAAACCGTTTTGAAAATGTTATTCTTAGTGATAGATCACACGAACTGATTGTGCATTTCAATTTTCGTTGTAATTTTAGTTTGCTTGTTCTATTCAGGGATACATTCAAATATGCATCAACCATATCACCTTTAGAAATCAGCTGTCGCACCCATGCACAAATAATAACACTAATACACACGTTGCAGCAGATCTGCCCTCGTTTTAAATCATGATCGAGATCTTTCTTTGAATGGGTCAAGGTTCTTTTTATTGGGCACATATCTCCTACTGTCAAGAATATCACGAGTTAACGCGAGATGGATGTCCATAATATCTTTAATCAGTGGCATAGAAGGTCACGTTTGCATACTTGGGTTAGTGCATAAAAATTTTATTTTCAGTTGGTTTTCTCTTGATATAGTCCAGAAACCTTTGAACAGTGATACAGCGCTGATGATTTCCGTGTCAACACGACATCCCCTCCCGTAACATTCTACCCTTTCATTAAACATGAAGTCTTTTATTGTCATCTCTACTTTTTTTCCTATCTTACTTAAATATCATTTTTTTTTTCTCTAATTTGCCTCAGAAGAGAAAATTTGGCGTATGGAAATTAAGCTTGTCACTCACAGGGCGTGTAATCAAGCCTCTTTCCTCTTTTATCATGTTTGAACAGCTCAAACCGCATGTTTGTAGCTCCTCCTAGTGATTTATTTCCAATGTCCAGTCTAGGTATCATGCAGGAGACTTTTGCCGTATTACAAATACTGATGTGACGTCACTGTCAAAACTGCAATCTTCAGAAGAATTTTCTCCCTTCATTTTTGCCGTAATATAAAAATGAGCCATTTGACAAAGGAAGTTAGATTGAAAAGGACAATCCAACAGAAAAAGGATAATACCCTATGGTTCTCAGTGGAACGATGGATACACTTTTCTTCAGTAGCACTGCACAAATGTCAATTCAACCGGCCAAAAATATCTCGTGGAATAATACTCTTGATCAAGGAAATCTCAACCGGTTGTTGCTCTTTGTCATTGCTCCACTGTGCCCCATATCGCTGCTGTCTAATGCTTTCATAATATTTCTGATTCGTCGAAGTGAAATATTCGATGAGATTGACTGTTTAATGCATCAAATATTGGCAACATGTGACGCTGTCTTCTCCATTCTTTATTTAATTTATGTTTTATGTGGCTTTGTACAGCAGTACGAAGTGAATGAGCATGTCGTCATTGAACTGACATTACGATCTTGTATTTACTTACATCTGTGTGTTGTATACACAAGAATTTGTACAATGACTACTGTGAACTTATACCTGTATCTAAAAATCACCAAGCCCCTCAGGTACACTTGTCTTCTCACAAAACGAAGACTTGTGAAAATTCAAATAGCTGAGTTTGGAGTAGCAGCTGGTCTCGCTTCAGTTGTATATCTGCTTCAAAGTTTGAAGGCCCCCTCTGTCTATACAAATGCAGTTCTTGTGTCAGTTGTCGTACTGTTTCTAGCCATTCAAATTCTGACGGCATGTCATATATTACACATAGCCTACTCGCAGTCACGGCGCATCTGGGCGGTAGAATCAGATAGCAGTGTGGACAGAAATCCAGAAATTCCAACGATGATGCCATGAAATCGTCAGCGACCTCGAGGATGGAGATCTTTCAAAGGTTTAAGGACAGTCGCCATCATTACACTGTCTCATTGGCTGACGTGGACACCTTGGATGTTTCTCTTGTACTCGAAAAGCCGGCCTCTGTGGCTTTATTTACTCGTGTCCTTTATCCTGATGGCTAGTTGCAGTTGGAATCCGTTTATTTATTATGCAACAAATGGACTATTCAAGGCAGCTACTCGTCGTCTTATCCAACAAGTGTATGCAAGTGCCATCGAAAATATGAGAAGTGCATAATTTTACACAGCTCGTTACATTCTGAATACTGTATGCCTTCTCACGAACTCTTTCTGCAATATCAGACGTCACAGTTCTAAAGCACCACAAGCATTATGCTTAGCAATTTTCAATCACTGGCCATAAACAACGGATCTCCATGTGATGAAGAAAAACACTGATCCACTAAGATGGCATTTTAAAGAAATTCATGTGATTCGGATATCCTTTACGGGTGTAAAAAAAAAGGAACTGGTAGGAGAAAACGTAGATACAAGTGAAAGTGAACAACACAAACGTTTGTACACGAGTGATAAAGTTTCATAATGACGTTCATCAAAATATTCCTATGACCGCACTGCGTAGCATGAAACATATAGATGAATACGTCTTCAAAAGTACTACTTATAAAGCACCGATAAAGAACAAATCAAAGCATTGGTGGTAAAACTACTACAATAGATTAGTTAAGGTAGCAGCTATGATAATACCATTAATAGTAGAGCAACAGCAGTGCTAGGTACAATGTATAAGCGTTGAGGTAACCAACCGGATATTCACTGAAGTGTACATATAACACGTGTTCCTATTACTTGATGTCGAGCTCGTGGGTTGTATGACTTGTGGACGTTGAGTTCGTAACGTGCATCCGATGGATGTTGGAAATTAATCTTTAGTTTTATACTTTTTTCATATTTGGCACACGTCTCTTTCATACTGTCAAGAGTTCCACAAGTATGAGATGGTTTGATAAGTTTAGGTGTTCATGAAATCATTAAATAGCAATGGTATAATGACAAGTATTTTTATGGCGACGTGATACAGGAGTGTGCGATGGACAACCTAGACTGATTTCTTGAAGACCAATGATTACCACTTGAGGACTAGTCCTTTACGTTTACAAAGTAAACATCCATCAATTTCTGTAATTTACATTTTAATTAACATGCGCTCCTATCAAAAGTATCGATCTTCATTTTCAGAGGATACTTCTCTCTTCAAACCTGATTTGTCAGAGACAGATATTACGGTCTCTGTTTGAAAGTATCTACACAAAAATTGACTACATTGTTCTCGAGTTTCTGTCGGTATCGCTCAACAAACCTGTGAATAATCCATGCAGTGCTGATGGTTTTCCTATCCTTCACGACGTCTCCTCCGGTGACACGTTACCATTTCAATCAATATGAAGTCATCATAACATGTTCATTTCGTTCCCATATGGGTTTATTTTTATCCCTTGTGTTGTTTTCTTCTTTTGTTTTCCTCAAAAGAAAAAAAGTCTTGCGTAAGGAAATTAAGCATGTCACTCATATCGAGTGTAATCTAACCATTTGTCTTTTGTATCGTTTATTTCGTTTTATTGCGGTTCCTCCTAGGCGAATGAAATTATGGTTAAAGGTAACAGACTAGTGCCCGTATGACAAATACTTTCGCTGACCACTGTCAGAGTAATCTTTTCGTGAAGAATTTCTCCCTGAATTTTCGCCATGATATAACATGAGCAATTCCTCGCTGGAAGTTAGACTAAAAAGGATAATCGAACAGAAAAGGACAACACAATATCCTACAGAGCCCAGTGCAAAGATGGATGTACACTTCTTGAGCAGCACTGCGCACATGCCTATTCAACCAGCCGTAAATGTCTCTTGGAACAATCCTTATCAGGGAATGATCAACAGTTCGCTCCTCTTTGTCATTGCGCCATTGTGTCCCACATCACTACTTTCTAACGCTTTCATAATATTTCTTATCCGTCGAAGTGAAGTATTCGATGAGATTGACTGTTTTCTCTACCAAATGTTAGCAATATGCGACGCAGTCTTCTCCGTTTTTAATTTGATTTTCGCCGCATCTGGCTTTGTACCGCAATACAAAGTCAATAATGTGGCCATTCAACTGACGATTGGAATTTGTGCTTACTTACAGCTGTGTACCATATTCACAAGAATTGGAACAATGATCATTGTGAATTTATACCAGTATCTAAAGATCACCAAACCCCTTAGATACTCACGTTTTCTCACAAAACGAAGAGCTGTGAAAATTCAAATATCTGAGTTTGGAGTGGCAGCCGGTCTTGCTTCAGTTGTATATCTGCTTCAAGGTTTTAAGGCTTCTGCCGTCTATACAAATGCAGTTCTTGTGTCAGTTGTCGTGCTGTTTCTAGCCATTCAAATTCTGACGGCTTGTCATATATTACACGTAGCCTACTCGCAGTCACGGCGCATCTGGGCGGTAGAATCAGATAGCAGTGTGGACAGAAATCCAGAAATTCCAACTATGATGCCACGAAATCGTCAGCGACCTCGAGGATGGAGATCTTTCAAAGGTTTAAGGACAGTCGCCATCATTACACTGTCTCATTGGCTGACGTGGACACCTTGGATGTTTCTCTTGTACTCGAAAAGCCGGCCTCTGTGGCTTTATTTACTCGTGTCCTTTATCCTGATGGCTAGTTGTAGTTGGAATCCGTTTATCTATTATGCAACAAATGGACTATTCAAGGCAGCTACTCGTCGTCTTATCCAACAAGTGTATGCAAGTGCCATCGAAAATGTGAGAAGTGCATAATTTTACACAGCTCGTTACATTCTGAATACTGTATGCCTTCTCACGAACTCTTTCTGCAATATCAGACGTCACAGTTCTAAAGCACCACAAGCATTATGCTTAGCAATTTTCAATCACTGGCCATAAACAACGGATCTCCATGTGATGAAGAAAAACACTGATCCACTAAGATGGCATTTTAAAGAAATTCATGTGATTCGGATATCCTTTACGGGTGTAAAAAAAAAGGAACTGGTAGGAGAAAACGTAGATACAAGTGAAAGTGAACAACACAAACGTTTGTACACGAGTGATTAAGTTTCATAATGACGTTCATCAAAATATTCCTATGATCGCACTGCGTAGCATGAAACATATAGATGAATACGTCTTCAAAAGTATTACTTATAAAGCACCGATAAAGAACAAATCAAAGCATTGGTGGTAAAACTACTACAATAGATTAGTTAAGGTAGCAGCTATGATAATACCATTAATAGTAGAGCAACAGCAGTGCTAGGTACAATGTATAAGCGTTGAGGTAACCAACCGGATATTCACTGAACTGTACATATAACACGTGTTCCTATTACTTGATGTCGAGCTCGTGGGCTGTATGACTTGTGGACGTTGATTTCGTAACGTGCATCCGATGGATGTTGGAAATTAATCTTTAGTTTTATGGGTTTTTTAAATTTGGCACACGTCTATTTCATACTGTCAAGAGTTCCACAAGTATGAAATGGTTTGATAAGTTTAGGTGTTCATGACATCATTAGATAGCACTGGTAATGACAAGTATTTTTTATGGCGACGTGATACAGGACCGACGGGCAACTTAGACCGATTTCCTGAAGACCAATGATTACCACTTGTGGACTAGTCTTTCACGTTTACAAAGTAAACATCCATCAATTTCTGTAATTTACATTTTAATTAAAATGCGCTCGTGTGAAAAGTATCGATCTTCATTTTCAGAGGATACTTCTCTCTTCATACCTGATTTGTCAGAGACAAATATTACGGTCTCTGTTTGAAAGTAACTACACAAAATTGTTCTCGAGTTTCTGTTGATATCGCTCTACAAACTTGTGAATAATCCAGTGCTGATGATTTCCTTGTCCTTCACGACGTCTCCTCCCGTGACACGTAACCATTTCAATTAATATGAAGTCGTGATAACATCTTCATTTCGTTCCCATATGGGTTTATTTTTATCCCTTTGTTGTTTTCTTCTTTTGTTTTCCTCAAAAGAGAAAGTCTTGCGTAAGGAAATTAAGCATGTCACTCATATCGAGTGTAATCAAGCCATTCGTCTTTTGTATCGTTTATTTCGTTTTATTGTGGTTCCTCCTAGGCGACTGAAAGTATAGATTAAGGTAAGATACTGGTGCCCGTATGACAAATACTTTCTCTGACCACTGACTGTCAGGGTAATCTTTTCGTGAAGAAAAGCTCCCTGAAGTTTCGCCATGATGTAACATGAACAATTCCTCGTTGGAAGTTAGACTAAAAAGGATAATCGAACAGAAAAGAACAACACAATACCCTACAGTGCCCAGTGCCAAGATGGATGTACACTTCTTGACTAGCACTGCACAGATGCCTATTCAACCAACCGTAAAGGTCTCGTGGAACAATCCTTATCAGGGAATGATCAACAGTTCGCTCCTCTTTGTCATTGCGCCATTGTGCCCCACATCACTACTTTCTAACGCTTTCATAATATTTCTTATCCGTCGAAATGAAGTTTTTGATGAGATTGTTTGTTTTCTGTACCAAATGTTATCAATATGCGACGCAGTCTTTTCCGTTTTTTATTTAATTTTCGCCGTATGGCTTTGTACCGCAATAGGATGTGAATAATGTGGCCATTCAACTAACAATAGGAATTTGTGCTTACTTACAGCTGTGTACCATATTCACAAGAATTGGAACAATGATCAGTGTGATCTTATACCAGTATCTAAAAATCACCAAACCCCTTAGATACTTACGTTTTCTTAGAAAACGAAGAGCTGTGAAAATTCAAATATCTGAGTTTGGAGTGGCAGCCGGTCTTGCTTCAGTTGTATATCTGCTTCAAGGTTTTAAGGCTTCTGCCGTCTATACAAATGCAGTTCTTGTGTCAGTTGTCGTACTGTTTCTAGCCATTCAAATTCTGACGGCTTGTCATATATTACACGTAGCCTACTCGCAGTCACGGCGCATCTGGGCGGTAGAATCAGATAGCAGTGTGGACAGAAATCCAGAAATTCCAACTATGAAGCCACGAAATCGTCCACGTCCTCGAGGATGGAGATTTTTTCAAAGGTTTAAGGACAGTCGCCATCATTACGCTGTCTCACTGGCTGACGTGGACACCTTGGATGTTTCTCTTGTACTCGAAAAGCCGGCCTCTCTGGCTTTATCTACTCGTTTCCTTCTTTCTGATAGCTAGTTGCAGTTGGAATCCGATCAGTTATTACGCAACAAATGGACTATTTAAGGCAGCTAGTCGTCATCTTATGCAACAAGTGTATGCAAGTGCCATTGGGAATAAGAAAAGTAGGTAACTTCATCGACTGACCCTTTGCGAGGAAAATACCACTCGTTTTATCTGAATACTGCACGAAATTCAAACGAACTATTTCTGTCAAGTCAGACGCCGAAGACGAGTGCAATAAACATATTATATTATAGCAATTTCCAATCTCACAGGCCATAAAAGAACAATTATCTTCATGTGATGACGCATTCTTTGAACGGACCCATACTTGCTTCTCAGTGAGGAAAAAAAAATTATACACTAAGATGGCACTTTTGAGAAAATCCTTAGTTTTCCTTGGTTTTCTAAACAGGTGTTAACAAAAAAAAAAAAGGAACTGGTAGGAGAAACATGACAGGTTCAAGTGAACCTCACAAACTTTGTAACGTGTGATTATGAAGTTACTGTTACACTTCTGAACGCATTGGTATGAAACGCATTGATGGATGGTCTATCCTTATTTAATAAAGCATGAGGAAAATTTGTCTGTATGTTGTCCAAATGTCGGGAAGATCTCTACCAATATGGTCGAATAGAAACATTAATACATTAGTGATGAAACTGAAATAGCTTAAAGTCCAGGAAACAGCGATGGTACTTTAGAAGTTCAGTAAAAGCAGTGCTAGTCGTGTTACGCAGCCAATGGCCACCATAGATCACCATTGATCACAAGTTATCACGATCCTTATGACGGTAGCGTATTCAATTCAAATTCAATTCAAATTTATTCCGTTTTTTCGACAATAAAAAAATAACATGACATACATCACTCTTTCTTCAGTGATAGGAATCATATAAAAAAAAACAAAGTGAGTTTAACAAAGTAAAGCAGTCCTTATTATACTTACAGTAAAGATACATTGCAATGCCTGAAGTAAATTGAAATAAAGTGGAATATACAGCGTACACAAGGCGAAAAACGGAGGGACCCACTGAAAAGACGGAGCTTGTGGAGTGTGGGCCCCTCGGGAGAGAAAGAATCAGTGGATAATATTGGTAGCAATCCGCATCAGAACAGAACAAGAATGACTGAAGCAACAACAGCAGAAAATAATTGTAACAGCAGAAAAAGAAAAAGTAAAGAAAGAAGAAAAGAGAAAAAAAAGAAATTTTTAAAACAATTGACAAAGTAAAAATAGAAATAGACAAAATGAAAATAGAACTCAACTAATGTACTCAACTAATGTAAAATGGTAACGACTGGACGGAAGGCGGAGGATGCTAGCTTGAGCATAATTAGCCTTCGTTATGTCAAATGTGCCATGATGACATGTACAATATTCCCCTATAAGCCCCTCCATATCAAGTACAGAAGAAATGTAATATAAAAATCCTTGTGAAATATATGTTAAGAAAACCCAGAAAATATATAAGTACGCGTTACGAATAACGCACGTTTCTAAAAGTTTGTCACTAACAAACTAAGTACATTACAAAATCTTCCAAACAGTTTAATATCACAATTTGTTGTTAACGCGAACGTTTTAAAAGATATTTCAGGAGACAATAGTATGCATGTCGCGAGATGATGAAAGAGGAGGGGGTGAACATTGATTATTTTATGATCTCAGTGTCATCCTGCTCTTCGGAAACTGTATAAAGTTGCTACTAAGATTGAGAGCAGTTTTTTGGAAGGCAAGGCTTTGCCAATATGTCAACAGAAAGACTTTATGCCAGCTATGCTGAAAAAGACTTTGAAAGGCCGGCTTACTGAACAAATTTCAAAGCCCAGCCCATATACTGGTTACTCTTTTGTAAAGTATAGGCTAATGAGGACATTAAATCTGACATTGTGGATTGTACTTTATTGCGATGCTACAATCTATTGCTTCTTTTTGTATTATTAGCATGGTTTGTGTTAGATTTCTAGAACAATAAAAGTAAGAAAAAAAAAACCACACGTCTCATTATTGTTATATTGATGTTTAATCATGTTGTCTTCAGAGTGATTTCGACAAAGTATGTTGATTTGCATAAGAAAAATTATCCAAAATGTAAATAATGAGCATAGATTGAGGTATTCTGCATTAGATGAGGGCATCTTTCCTCTTTGATCCTCGCGTGCTCGGTACCGGAATTGAACATCTCCTTAATGATGAAAATAAATGGGCATCTTTTGTGGAAACAGCCGAGGATGATTTTTCTTTTTAGTCTCGTAGTTCTTTTTAGCACTTTCTGCTCACATAGTTTCTATATTAAACGAGACTGACAATAGGAATAAAACTGTGAAACTATGTCATTTTGTCCTCAATATACTTGAAAAAGACTTCTGTACTCGAAAAAATAGAGCACACGTAAATGATCTTTAGTTATATGTTATTCTAAGCGTTCATAAACTGTATCATAACATGTTCTCGAGACCAACGATGCGCGTTGTGAGTGTGTGAATGTGAATATGAATTGCCGTGTGTTTATGTGTGCTGATTTCTCGGTGTCTTCATAGCAGTGCAGCGCACCTTTTCGATTCAATTGATATGATCCCTACGATGGAAAATCTTGGTAGAATATGGTAAAACATACAAACACTGAAGAAAACGTTAAACCGTTCCTAATGTTAAGTAATGTTAATCATTTTTTTTCCTGAACTAAAACATTTATGTCAACAAAAAGTGCAGAACAACATGTGATGCATGACATCATAATTCCTAGATTGTTTAAAATGCTTGGAAATAACCCATACATTACACGAAATTGAATGTTTCAGTGAGGAAGATTCGCTTGATAAAGAAAAAAGAAACCGAAGCTGAAAGAATTAGAATTGTAATCTGACTACGTTGTATTTAATCTAAAAAAAGGGTCATTTATGGAAAACCCCTGAGCATGCTTCTTGTCACAGCATGGTGACTTCTGAAGACAATGATGGAAAAGATAACACAACTTCAAATGCCCTTTACCTACGGCTACAAGATCAATATTTGAAGAGTTTTTTTTTTTTCGCAGAAACCGATATGTCCATTTATGAAGATTTTGAAGTATGGTCTCTGCCATAAAGAACAAAATAATACCTTTTAAATGATATATTGGTCACTACATATAGAGGTGTTTTTAAGTTATGGTCAAAAGAAGCAAAAGCTTTCTCATTGTTCTCTTTATTTTTCTTGGCCTTTAATCGCAAATATCTCCATTTGGCAAATATGGACTTACAGGTTTCTGCGAACAAACCCTTCATCTTATCACGAGCCTTGACATGTGGATGGGGCTGGCGCAGATTTGTTTTTTTTTTTCACATAGTGACCACGGCGGCGTTGGAGGCCCTGTGACACCTTCCTAGGCAAGCCTTGCGTGTGATTTGCGGATTTATCTCATCTGTAGTCGCCCGGAGGTGCGCACGCAAAACCCTTTAACCCTCAGCCTTGCATGTTTAGGCCCTGTCACACCTTTCCGGGCAAGCTAGGTGGGATTGTTGCGTGTGGGGATTTTCCAGCATGCAGGACAATTTTGCAGGCGGACAAGGATTCGGGCAAGTTTCGAATGCGTCTTATCTGCTGGACCCCACATGATGACTTCTGAAGACAGTGATGGAGAAGTACAACTTCAATTGCCCGTTACCAAAAAGATCAGTATTTTATCACGAGCCTTGAGCCCGGAGGTGCGCACGCACAACCCTTTTACCCTCAGCCATGCATGTTTAGGCCCTGTGACACCTTTCCGGGCAAGCCTTGCATGCGACTTCCAAGGAAAAATTTGTACTACCTGGAAGTTCCCGCAGATGACCCGCACATGACAGTACCTAGCACGTATCTCATCCGTAGTCGCCCGGAGGTGCGCACGTGAATCTTTTTACCCGCAACCATGTTAAGACCATGTCACACCATTCTGGGCACGCTACGCGGGTTGTTGGGTATAGGGATTCTCCAGCATACCAGACAATTTCTGAGGGCGAACAAGGATTTGGGTGAGGTTTGGATGTGTCTTACTTGCTGGACGCGTGCTACTTAAAATCTACTTGCGGATATTCTGAGTGACCTGCTTGTCAGGCGAGTGGGGGCTGACAAAACTCAGTGAAGGAATTCCTCTGAAGGAATATCTATTTGGCAAAGGTCCCAGAGAATGTCATAATCCTGGCCGCAGCCGACTCTCTAACCAACATAAAGGCAGTAACTGAACCTCAATATGCATGCGAGTTAACTGCATGTAACTTGCGGCAGCTACTGGCCTCCTACTGGTGTTTTGCGTGGACCTCTGCAATCCCCGCAAGTCACCCGGAAAAAGGTTTGAGAATGCTCAAAATTTGGCTGCGGGTAAGTCGAACTTGTGTGCGCAACAACGGGCGGCTACGTGGTAGGTACTGTCACCGTGCAGGCCATCTATGGCAAGTGGGGACCTCCGGGTAGCAAGGCTTGCCCGAAAAGGTGTGACGGGCTCTTGAGCACGCTCAAAGTTGATCCGGGTGAGTGCCGAAGAATGCCCGCAAATGTCCACGCTGAACACCAGTAGAAGGGCCGTAGCGGTAGCCCCTCGCAGGCAACTCCCACGCAACTAGCTCGTAAGCTTTCCCGACAAGCCTTGTGTGTGATTTGCGGAGAGCAATTTTTGCTCTACGGAGATCCCCGCAGATGACCCGCACATGACCGTACCTAGCACGTATCTCGCCTGTTGTTATCCGGAGTTGCGAACGCCAAATTAAGGCCCTGTCACAACTTCCCGGACAAGCTACGCGGGCTTACTGCGTGTGGGGTTTTCCACCACGCTGCGCAGGACAATATTTGGATTTGGGCGGGTTTACGCGTACGTCCTACGTTCTACTTACGTTCATTCTGTGTGACCTGCGTGTCAGGCGCATGGGTGGCGAGTGAGGGCTAACAACTCGGTGAAGGAATCCATCTGAAGGAATTTGATATAGCAGAAGTCCTACAGAATGTCATTATCTTGGCCGCAGAAAGGCAGTAACTGACCCTCAGCATGCACGCAATTTGCTCGAATAACTCGCTACACGCGACTTGCGACAGCGACCTGTGACTTGCGGCAGGTACGGGCTTTCTACTGGTGTTTTACGAGGACCTCTGCGGGCTATTCCCATAATTCACCCAGAAAACTTTTGGTCATGCTCAAAAATTTTTTCCCCAAGTCAACCCACAAGGCTTCCCCAGACATGGTTTGAGCATGCTCAAAACTTGTTCCCGGTGAGTCGCGGGGGGTTGCCCTCAGAGGTACACGCAGAACACCAGTAAGAAGCCCTTAGCGGCAGCGCCTCGCAGACAACATCCACGTAGGTACTTCGCAGCTGTAATGCAGGTATTTTGCAGCCCCCGTAAGTCGCTCGTAATTGAAAACGGATCGGTTTCGAAGCTCTCACGCAGGTCACATGGAATACACGCAAGTAGCAGGTAAGTAGCACTCGTCTAGCTGGTAAGACTTTAGGGAAGTGCACCAGGAAAAACCTGATATCTTTATACCCTTATATTTTGCTTCTTTTGTTTATCTGTTATCACTTTATTGTCTTGCAAATGCCGAGTTTATGTTAATGATAATAATGATAGTGATAATGATAATAATGATAATAATAAAAACGATAATAATGATGATGATAATTATAACAATAATGATAGTAATAACAAATTAATTGATGATTTAAGCTGGCGTTTGAGAAAGGAGAATCATTGTCCCCAGCCTGACATCATCATCTATATCAAGACTCAATGCTCTATCTTTTGGATGGATTTTAGGGGTCACGAAGGAAAATTTGGCTCCAGATTAAAAATGTATATTTCGATCATTTCATCAGATTATATGGTTTGCTTACTTTGCCGGCCCAACCTTCTGGCAAATTTCAAATGACTTCGGTAGACTAGTCGAGTGGACAGTTTGTAAATATAACGTCAGCGTTTGCCAATATATTTTGCATGGACGGTGATTGTTCGCATTTTTTAAATTCTTTTTTTTAAAAGAGTTTACAGGTATAGACCGTGACTGAACTGAAAATGATATCGCAGTGATGCTTACAAACTACTATTCCTTCGCGACGTCAATTGATGTTAATGCATTTTATATGCTTCCCTTGCTAGCTGTGTTTTATTTTGTTGTGTGTGTGCGTGCGCGTATGAGTGAGTGTTTAATGATTGCCACATGCATGAAGACAATAATGAGGCACTGTAGATGTCTGTCGGGCTTTAACAGCACGAGCGCACACATCATCTGCAAACAATGGAAAACGGGCTAATACTGCCGACTCCTTAGGCGACTAGTGACTGTCACCATGTGGTATCAAACTACCATACCGCGTCACAAAACGAGAAGAAAATCATGAGACTGTATGTAACACTGCTACTGAATAGAATAAGCTACATGGTCATGTAGCTGAATTCATGTCAACAGCTCGGGGAATTCATTAAGTCCAGGCTTCTTTTAAGTACATTTCCTTATGAACACTTGTCTGCCGTAACGTGAAAATTGGAGTCGCCTGTTCTTGAAATTGAAGCATTTTGTGTAATCAGTTCATCTTTACGCGGTAAAAGTATACATATGGACACGTTTTCCACGGTCATTACACTGCGATTACCTATGATCCTTGTTAGCTTTGCATTGCAGTTATTCTCCGTAGCTTGAAGGTGACAAATTAACATCAGTACCTCGACTAACTTCACTAGATAGCTCATTTGGAGAAGAGCGAGGAGGTTTCATAACGAACATTGGTTTGACGCTAATTGAGTTTCCGATAGGCGTGCTAATCTTTTCTTCACCACCAACGAGCTTCCCATGAGTTCAGCGTATACGCTTTCCTGATAATGGATACACTCTCCTTTCGCAGCACAGTACCAGTGTCAACTGAAACAGTTGCAGAAGTACCACGGAATTACGATATATTCGACGAAAATCTTGTCTCGTTGTGCATCGCTGTCCCTCTATGCCTTGCATCGCTGGTCTTTAACTCCATAACAATTTATCTGATCCGCAGGAGTCAAACATTCGATGAGGTAGACTGCCTCATGTATGAAATGTTAGCAGTATGCGACATGGTCTTTTCTGTGACGTACGTCGTTTACTTTTCTACCGACTACACAGCCAATGATAATGAGAAAATTAAGTTAGCAAGTCAAATAACACTCCTCGTCCTGACTTGTCTATACTTCACCAGAATCGGGACAATAATTACTATTAATGCACACCAGTACTTAAAAATCACGAAACCCCTCACCCACGCACGGTTTCTTGATAAACGCAAGGCTGCTGCTATTCAAAAGGCGGAATCAATGGTAACGGTTATCTTGTCTTTAGCTGCATTCCTTATGGACCATTATGATGTACTTGCAATTTCCGATGTACTTGTAAACATCATAATAACGTCTCCGGTAATCTTTTTTCTCGCAATTCAAATTATCACAGCATGTCATATATTTCACATAGTGTACATGCAGTCGCGACGCTTCCACGACATCGAAATGAACGATAGCGGGGATCGAAGTCGAGAAATATCAGCTGCTAATCCGCCAAACCGTCCACGACCTCGGCCGAAGAACTCCTTGAAAGGTTTACGGACAGTTGTTACAATAACGCTGTCATATTGGCTGACTTGGGCACCTTGGCTGCTTTTCTTCAACTTCCAAGACAGACATCTCTGGCTGTATGTCTTCTTGTCAGTTTCGGTGATGACGAGCTGCAGTTGGAATCTGTTCATCTATTATGCAACAAACGCAACATTCAGGGCAGCTGCTCGGCGTCTTATTCAGAGAGCAACTGTTCATGATTTAGGGACTGTGGGTAACTTTTAGAGCCAAATTTGTCCCTTGACGGCTATGTTTACCGTCGCATTCGCTAGATAGAGGTCCGCCAACATAATTCACACCTGAAATTAAAGTTTGACACTTTGATAATCCCACGTCCTCATTTGAACCCTTCATTCTGTATGGCATAGGACCTACGGTGTTTTGAAGTGAGACATTATACGTTTGATTTCCAATTTTCTATGCAAACAAATTATTTTTTCAAAGTTAAATCCAATGTGCCCTCCTTCAGATTGTAAATATTATAGTACTAAAACCATCTCAGTCATATCAGTTTTTGAAGCCTAGACCGATCATATGATTTCTGAACAGGACATTGGTAAATCTTTTGATTAAAAAGAAAGGCCACATTTTTATCGCAAGATAAAGAATATCATGTCTTTAGTCAGATATTGAGCGCGTGTGACATTGGCTTTGGTATCAGTTTTTGAGGCCTCGATGGACAATCTGAACAGGACATTGGTAAATCCTTTAAAAAAGGGGACACATTATTATGGCAAGGTAAAAAATATGTCTTTGGTCAGATATTAACCGCGTGTGACATAGCGGCGACATAAGGGTTGCAATTGTTTTTCTATCAAAGGACATGGTAAGCCTGGTTGACTTTTTGGGTGCTGTTCGTTATTCCGAAGGTTCGTTATTTCGAAGATTCGTTAGTCCGAAACACACAAATACCCTATACCTAGAGGTTCGTTAATCCGAAAATGAAAAAGGGTTCGTTAATCCGAACTTTTTTGGCGTTATTCCGAAGGTTCGTTAATCCGAAAATAAAATATGGTTCGCTATTCCGAAGGCTCGTTTATCCGAAAAGGAAAGAGGGTTTGCTATTCCAAAGGTTCGTTGATCCGAAATGATATGGTCCGTAACAAACCATCGAAATAACGAGCTTTGTTTCATTTTCGAATTAATGAACCTTCAGAATAACAAACCTCATCACTTTTTCGGATTAACGAACCTTCGGAATAACGAATCTTCGGCATAACGAACTTTCGGAATAACGAACCATCGGACTAAAGAACCTTCGGAATAACGAACCTTCGGAATAACGAGCTGTAACCTTTTGTATGCTGACAGTTGAATAGTAACTCAATATGATAAGAGCAATCGTGTATGAACTGTAAGCCCCGAATATTCGGGAGGTTGGAAAGGAGGAAAGCGAAACAAAAACGGTTGGATCAATCAAGATAGCTACTAAAAAAAAAAGATAAAAAAGAGAGAACAAACACACACAAACACACAACCACGCATACGTAAGGGTAAACCATAACAACGACTCTATTTTGGTTTCGAAATATGGACAAATTATTGCAAATGTTGCGAAAAAGATACTGCAGTTTATTAGTGTTTTATACAAGAGTATTCCAATAAGACACCAATGAAGTGAAAAAATAGGCAATCCACGAGAGATCGGGACCTCCGTCGCTCTTTGATATTAGAGACAACTTAGCTGTGGATTCACTGACCAGCGTGTCGACATGTCTCAAAAAGTAGGACAATGGCAAAGCGACAAGAATTTTACAGAATACCTTGCAAATCTATTTACGCTCAACAAGACTTTCATTCAGTGAAAAAAATCTTTCAATTTGCGTTTAAAAGAATAAAAAGACAAGCAACTTGCTATTCTGGCTGAGGTCGTTCCAGTATCTGGACCCTATGTACAATAATATTGTATAGCTTTGCTTTGCTTTTTTTTCAACGTCAAGTACTGATGCGTTGCAAGGTGAAATGCGTTACTCCAGCGTGTGATGTATGTAACTGGCTCTCCATAGTACTAGTAGGCCTACCACAAGTACTTTTGTTTCATTAATTGCTCATATCGATTTCGCTGCATGCTTTGTAAAGAGCTGATTGCCTGTCATGCAGAGGACTTATCGTCTGGATGTGGGATTGGTTGGTCTTCATTGTTTGATTTGAAACGAAGAGCTGTCTCGCTTATTTGGCATCTGTAAATAGTAAGCACTCATCTTACTCGATTTGATATCAACGTGTCAGCATTACTTGCTAGTGGGAGAGACTTCAGGTGTAACAACGACGGTAACACTGTTGCATTAGCGGAAAAAGGTCATTTCTTCGGACACATTTCTAAGACTTTTCTGTAGTGTGTGGACACTAAGAAAATGACATTATTACATCCAACGTCCTTTATATTAGTCAATGTGACTGATCTACCTTTCTTCCGAAGCACAGACCCAACAGATAGAAGTGAACAGAATGGATATAAGCCTACTTATTTGTTGTGTATATACATCGCTGCATCCTTCAGTGGATCATCATTCGTATCAAACACAATAACCATCATCCTTTTGCGTCTCACCAGAGCTTTTAACGAGATAGACTCGATTTTATATCAACTGTTGGCCATAGAAGACATTCTAATACCTTTGAGTGAGGGTCTGTACTATTCAACTCGCGTGATGTATATGTATCGTCCTATCTCTTCTTACAGACTTCTGTACATCTTGATTGGCCATGTATCAATTTTTTGTTACTTCCTTAAGATTGGCAATGTTGCCACTATCAACTTTTGCCAATATCTTACCATCACGAAACCGTTTATGTTTATTCGATGGGTAAAGGTAGAGAATATTTTACGACTTCAGATGGTATACCTCATCATTTCATTTTTATTATCAATGGTCATGTTCCTGCTGTCATACTTCGATGTGCCCTCAATAACTACAACAGCAATCCCATTAGTGTGTATCGCATTCTTTCTCGTGCTTCAGCTCTCGACGGGACTGCACATTCTACATACTGTCGTCAAGCAGACACGTATAAATGTTTTACACGTGAATGTGTACAGGAATAGGCTTCATCAGGTCCGAGAGGACGAAGGCAATATCCGCCATCACCTACAGCGACGTCGATTTTCCTTTAAGGGCCTCCGGACACTTCTGATTCTGACATTATCCCACTGGCTAGCATGGACACCGTGGATGTATTACCTTTCTGTTCGTAGGAGTGGGCCGCCGTGGTTGCTTCCAGTGATTACACTCTCCCTCACTACTAATTGTTGCTGGAATCCATTTATCTACTACGCAACTAACAGACAATTTCAAACACTGTACGAAATATTTGTCGTAGAATGTTGCCACATCTAACTATACAAATTCCATCGAATAAATCCGAGATGTAGTCTTGGCTCGGTGACGTGTCTACGTATGTGTCCATTGTAAACATAGGAAACCTGAAGACTGTTCAGATCCTTAGTTAGCGATCTGGGAGGATTGGAATGGATTTGACATCGATTTCTGACCATAGGAGGCACTGCTAACAAAATATCTGGTATTGCAAATTATGATAACAAACCCAAGTTGAGTTTAATGATGGACTGGGTAAGCCGCTCTTCGCTTTCATCTGGGGAAAAAAGAAGAAGAGGTGGCTCCTCAAATAAAGTCTGGAAAACGAGCTTGCATAATCTCCTGCCATGGTGTATTACAAACTCCTCAGGCAACATTACTAGGTGATTAACATACTCCTTGAGTCATAAAGGCCGTGTACGTCTTGCGTGTGACTTGCGAAGACCTATTTTTACTACCCGGAGGTCCCCTCAGAGAGATGACGCGCACATGACAGTATCTAGCACGCATCTCTGTCATAGTAACCCGGAGTTTCTTGCTCAAGTCATATTCACCCGCAGCCAAGTTTAGGCCCTGTCACATCTTTCCGGCTGGCTTGTTGCTTGTGGGGATTTTTCAGCACCCAGGACAATTGTTGCATGCGGACAAGGATTTGGGCAAGTTTCGCATGCGTCTTACCTGCTCAACCCGCGTAGCTGACGTTCTACTTCCGTGTGACCTGCGCGTCAGGCGCATGGGTGGCCAGTGAGGGCTGACAACTCGGTGAAGGAATCCCTTTGAATGAATGGCAGAAGTCCCACAGAATGTCATTGGCTGCATACGGAGACTGCGAAGTACCTGCGTGGGAGTTGCCTGCGAGGTGCTGTCGCCAAGGGCCTGCTACTGGTGTTCTGCGTGGACCTCTGCGGGCAATCAATGTGACTCATTCGGGGGAAAAAATGGCCACACTCTAAAACTTGGTTACGGGTAAATCAGACCTGCGTGCGCACCTCTGGGCAACTACTGGCAAGATATGCGCTAGGCAATGCTGGTAGGTCCGGGTAGCGAAGGCTTCCCCAGACACGGTGTGACAAGGGCTTGAGCATGCTCAAAGCATGTTCCGGGTGAGTCGCAGGGGTTTGCCTTATGTCCCCTTATGTTTCTCATAGCTGAAAATAGATCGGTTTCAAAGCTCTCACGGAGGTCACACGGAATACATGCAAGTAGCAGGTAAAGGCCGTGTCACACCAGCCTTGCGTGCGACTTGCAAAGGACAATTTTGACTACCCGGAGGTCCCCGTAGATGATCCGCATATGACAGTACCTAGCATGTATCTCAAAAGTAGTCGCCCGGAAGGTGTGCACGCATATTTTTTTTTACCTTCAACCGTGTTTAGGCCCTGTCACACCTTTCCGGGCAAGCTGCTCAGGCTTGTTACGTGTAGGGATTTTCTAGCATACCGGACATTCCTGAGGGCGGAAAAGGATTTGTGCGAGTCAGCGCATGTGTCTTACTTGCTGGACGCGTTATACTTGCGAGTATACTGTGTGACCTTTGTACCAGTCGCGTGGGGGCTGACAACTCAGTGAAGGAATTCCACTAATGGAATGGCTGAAATCTCACAGAATTTCATTATCTTGGCTGCATACGGGACTGCGAAGTACCTGCGTGGGAATTGCCTGGGAATTACTGCCGCTAAGGGTCTCCTACTGGCGTTCTGCGTGGACCTCTAAGGGCATTCCCGCGACTCACCCGGAAAAAGTTTTGGTCATGCTCAAAACTTGGCTGCGGTTAAATCGGACTTGCGTGAGCACCTCCGGGCAACTACGCGCTAGATACTGTCAGGTGCGGACCAACTGCGGAGAGCTCCGGGGAGTAAATTTGTTTCCCCGCAAGTCAAGCCGCAGAAGTTCCCCCGTACGGTATGACAAGGCATGAATGAAAATTGCAAACATTCTTGTTCGCCCGCTGAAAATCTTCTACGTGCTGGAAACTACCTCCTCGCCACAAGCCCGCGTAGCTTGCCCGGAATGGTGTGACACTGCCTTAAATAGCACTTGTCTATTAGTAAGACGCAAGTAGGGAACTCGCTAACATCCCTGCCCGCCCGCAGAAAATTGTCTTGCGTGCTGGAAAATCCTGTAGCTTTCCCGGAAAGGTGTAACAAGGTTTTAACGGACATGATGTCTCATTCAAGAAAAAAAAAAAGACATAAAAGAGGTTACCATTTTCCTTTTTCTGACATGATATAAGTACTTCACCCAAGAAGTGAAGGTCTCTTTTCCCTCTGTCTTCTACGTTCTGCATGAGAAAATTGACATTGCTCAAGGTGTTGTGAACATCTACAAAATATGCTCGACTGTTACACAGATCGAATCCCGTGGGTGTGATGACGTTGATGACATACCAAGCAGGTTTTTTTCTTTTTGACACCATCTTCAGTGAGCCATCAAAAATCATGAATTCAGGAGAGAATAGGAGAGAGTGAGAAAAGTATAATGTTTGAAGTGCATTAATAATGAGAATGACCTGATCCGGTCTTATCATTGCCTACCCTTCGGGAAATGGGAGTAGATAGAGATGAAAATGATTTTGATCCTGTCACCGAGCGAGCACAGATCCAGTGCATATTGGGTTTATGTAGGATTTATTCGCACATTTTGGTTGATGGATTATGCTTCAATATTTTGTGTTATAGCAGCACAGCTGTCTTCTGCCAAAATAAGATGTGGGGTTTTCGATTTCGGTCAGTCGTTTACAGGGCATCACACTATGAGGAACAATTTTTACTATCCGGAAGTACCAACAGATGACCCGCACATGACAGTACCTAGCACGTATCTCACTCGTAGTCGCCCGGAGGTGCGCACCCAAATCTTTCTACCCGCAACCATGTTTAGGCCTCATCACACCTTTCATACACCCTGCATACAGGGACTGCGAAGTACCTGCGTGGGGGTTGCCTGCTAGGAGCGTAAGAGCCTCCTGCGTTCTGCGTGGACCTGTGCGGGCAATCCCCGCTACTCACCCGGAAAAAGTTTTGGCCATGCTCAAAACTTGGCTGCGGGTAAATCGGACTTGCGTGCGCATCTCCGGGCAACTACGGGCGAGATACGCGCTAGGTATTTTCAGGTGCGGACTAACTGCGGAGAGCTCCGAGTAGCAAAGTTGTTTCCCCGCAAACCAACCCGCAAAACTTCCCCAGATACGGTATGACAAGGCCTTGAGCATGCTCAAAACTTGTTCCGAGTGAGTCGTAGGGGTTCGCTCGCAGAGGTACACGAAGAACACCAGTAGGAGATCCTTACCGGCAGCACCTCGCAGGCAACTCCAACGCCGGGACTTCGCAGTACCCGTAAGTCGCTCGTAACAGAAAACGGATCGGTTTTAACGCTCTCACGCCGGTCACACCGAATACACGTAAGTAGAATCTAAGTAGCACGCGTCTAGCAGGCACAGGTGACACAGGTGCGAAACTCGCAAACATTCTTCTCCGTCCGAGGAAAATTCTCCTGCGTGCTGGAAAATCCCTACCAGCAACAAGCCCGCGTAGCTAGCCCGGAAAGGTGTGACACGGCCTTTAAACTTTCTGCGGGTAAATCGGACCAGCATGCGCACCTCCGGGCAACTACGGGCGAGATACGCGGTAATTACTGTCAGGTGCGTGCCCCCTGCGGGAGCTCCAGGTAGCAAAAACAACAACAACAAAAAATTCCCCGCAAGTCAACCCGCAAGGCTTCCCCAGACACGGTTTGACAAGGCCTAGAGCATGCTCAAAACCTGTCGCGGGGGGTTGCCCGCAGAGGTACACGCAGAACACCAGGAGGAGTCCCTTAGCGGCAGCACCTCGCAGGCAACTCCCACGCAGCTACTTCGTAGTCCCCGTATGTCGCTCGTAACTGAAAACGGATCGGTTTCGAAGCTCTCACGCAGGTCACACGGAATACACGTAGCAGGTAAGCCTATTACTCGCCTAGCAGGTAAGATGCAAGTACTGAACTCGCAAACATCCTTGTCCGCCCGCAGAAAATTCTCCCGCGTGCTGGAAAATCTCTACTCGCAACAAGCCCGCGTAACTTACCCGGAAACGTGTGACAGGGCCTTTAGGACTTGTCTGGCAATTGTTGATCACATTGCAGAAACATCAAAAATTTATAAGTGGAGAAGAAATGAAACGGCCTCTACAGTACATAGATCATTTGCATAGGTATGATTCCTCTAGTCATTGTATAGTGTGTATGAGGACATACAAACAGGAATTTTAGGGCATAATTAAATCTAAAAAACTCGATGTATACTTGCCTCCAGACATTAGGTTGTCTGTTTTACAGATTTTGCATAATACATCTTCCTATATACATTACGTTGACAGAGATTGAAATTTTAGATAAAAATGTCAGGACTCTAAAATAAAAAGTGAGCAGCACAAAGTCTCAGAAACAAGGGCAATATTGTCACCAGAAGAAATTGTAGCGCTCAGGTGGAAAGCAAAAAGTTGCCACAATGTTATTAGTACATGAACTTGCAGTATAAGCCTTAAATAATTTTAAATGCAAAACAAAAATATAGTATATAACAAATGAAATCAGGGAATATTACACCCAGAATCAATTTCCTAAAGGTCACTACAGTTGTCCTGTACAACCTAGCCCCTCATTTCTCAATTCTGCATGTTGAGGTCACTGCAAAGTCCTTATCACCAGAAACATGTAAACACACACACACACACACATATACAAAACAACATCAACTCTTAACAGAGAAAGCCACCAGCTAGCAGGCTTAAGCCAAATATTGTTAAGATTTTGGTATAATATATTATTATATTTTTGGTTTATCAAAAGAAGTAAACTCTAATGAATAGATAATTGGTGTGCTTCCTTAAGTTGGCTGGAGAGGCCAAAAGGGCCATAGTGATTTTGATTGCTTCTTTTCAACCCGATAATTTAGGGAAGCGCACCAGGGAAAACCTCATATCGTTATACTCTTGTATTTCGCTCGTCATGACATGCTCGTTTTGTTTATCTGTTATCACTTGTATTGTCTTGCAAATGCCGAGTTCATAATAATGGTGATAATAATAATAATAATGACAACAATGATAATAACAATGATAATAATAATAATAATGATAATTATAAAAATGACAATACTGATAATAATAATGATAATAATAATAATAATAATAATAACAATAATGACAATAATGATAATTTACATGCGTACTAGGACACTGTAATAGCTAGCTGGCGTTTTAGCAAGGATTGTCCCCAGCCTGACATCATCTATATCAAGACTCAATGCTCCATCTGTTGGCAAGATTTTAGAGGTCACGAAGGAAAATTTGGCTCCAGATTAAAAATCTATATTTCGATCATTTCATCAGATTATATGGTTTGCTTACTTTGCCGGCCCAACCTTCTGGCAAATTTCAAATGACTTCGATGGACTAGTCGAGTGGACAGTTTGTAAATATAACGTCAGCGTTTGCCAATATTTGCATGGACGGTGATTGTTCGCATTTTTTGATTCTTTTTTAAGAGTTTACAGGTATAGACCGTGACTGAACTGAGAATGATATCGCAGTGATGCTTACAAACTACTATTCCTTCGCGATGTCAATTGATGTTAATGCATTTCATATGCTTCCCTTGCTAGCTGTGTTTTATTTTGTTGTGTGTGTGCGTGCGCGTATATGAGCGAGTGTTTTATTGCTTACCACACAAAGACAATCGAGGCACTGTAAAACGAGAAGAAAATCATGAGACTGTATGTAACACTGCTACTGAATAGAATAAGCTATGGTGATGTAGCTGAATTCATGTCAACAGCTCGGGGAATTCGTAAAGTCCAAGCTTCTTTTAAGTATAGTCATTTTCTTGAACACTTGTCGCGGTAACGTGAAAATTGGAGTCGCCTGTTCTTGAAGTTTAAGCATTTTGTGTAATAAGTTCATTTCCTTTACGCTTTCCACGATCATTACACTGCGATTACCTATGATCCTTATTAACTTGGCATTGCAGTTATTCTCCGTAGCTTCAAGGTGACAAATTACCGTCAGTACCTTGACTAACTTCCCTAGATAACGCATTTGGAGGAGAGCGAGGTTTCATAAGAGATGAACATTGGTATGACACTTATTAAACTAAATGAGTTACCGATAGGCGTGCTAATTTATTCTTCACCACCAACGAACTTCCCATGAGTTTAGTGTATACGCTTTCCTGATAATGGAGTCACTCTTCTTTCGCAGCACAGTACCAGCGTCAACTGAAACAGCTGCAGAAATCTCACGGAACGATATATTGGACAAAAACCTTGCCTCATTGTGCATCGCTGTCCCTCTATGCCTTGCATCGCTGGTCTTTAACCCCATAACAATTTATCTGATCCGCAGGAGTCAAACATTCGATGAGGTAGACTGCATCATGTATCAAATGTTAGCAGCATGCGACATGGTCTTTTCTGTGACGTACGTCGTTTACTTTTCTACCGACTACACAGCCAGTGATAATGAGAGAATTAAGTTCGCACGTCAAATAACACTTCTCTTCTTGATTTGTCTATACTTCACCAGAATCGGGACAATAATTACCATTAATGCACAGCAGTACTTAAAAATCACGAAACCCCTCACCCACGCACGGTTTCTTGATAAACGCAAGGCTGCTAATATTCAAAAGACGGAGTCAATTGTAGCGGTTATCTTGTCTTTCACTGCATTCCTTATTGACCATTATGACGTTTCCGATGTATTTGCAAACGTCATAATAACGACTCCGGTAATCTTCTTTCTCGTGATTCAAATTATCACAGCATGTCATATATTTCACATAGTGCACACGCAGTCGCGACGCTTCCGCGACATCGAAATGAATGATAGCAGGGATCGAAGTCGAGAAATTTCAGCTGCTAATCCGCGAAATCGTCCACGACCTCGGCTGAAGAACTCCTTGAAAGGTTTACGGACAGTTCTTACAATAACGCTGTCTTATTGGCTGACTTGGGCACCTTGGCTGCTTTTCTTCAATTTCCAAAAAAGACATCTCTGGCTGTATGTCTTCTTGTCAGTTTCGGTGATGACGAGCTGCAGTTGGAATCTGTTCATCTATTATGCAACAAACGCAACATTCAGAGCAGCTGCTCGGCGTCTTATTCAGAGAGCAACAGTCCATGATTTCGGAAATTCTGGTAGCTTTTAGAACCAAATTATTTTCGTCCCTTGACGGCTATTGTTATCTTCGCATTTGCTAGTTAGAGGTCCGCCAACATAATTCACACCTGAAATTAAAGTTTGACGCTTTGATAATCCCACGTCCTCATTTGAACCCTTCATTCTGTATGGCATAGGTCCTATGGTGTTTTGAAGTGACACATTATACGTTTGATTTCCAATTTTCTATGCAAACAAATTCTTTTTTCAAAGTTAAATCCAATGTGCCCTCCTTCAGATTGTAAATATTATAGTACTAAAATCATCTCAGTCATATCAGTTTTTGAAGCTTGGACCGATCATATGATTTCTGAACAGGACATTGGTAAATCTTTTAAAAAGAGAGGCCACATTTTTATCGCAAGATAAAGAATATCATGTCTTTAATCAGATATTGGCTTTGGTATCAGATTTTGAAGCCTCGATCACTGTTGATGGACAATCTGAACAGGACATTGGTAAATCTTTTTAAAAAAGGACACATTTTTATGGCAAGGTAAAAACCTTGTCTTTGGTCAGATATTAAGCGCGTGTGACATAGCGGCGATATAAGGGTTGCAATTGTTTTTCTATCAAAGGACATGGTAAGCCTGGTTGCCTTTTTGGGTGCTGTTCGTTATTCCGAAGGTTCGTTATTCCGAAGGTTCGTTAGTCCGAAACACACAAATACCCTATACCTAGAGGTTCGTTAAACCGAAAATGAAAAAGGGTTCATTAATCCGAACTTTTTTGGCGTTATTCCGAAGGTTTGTTTTTCCGAAGGTTCGTTAATCCGAAAATGAAATATGGTTCGTTATTCCGAAGGCTCGTTTATCCGAAAAGGAAAGAGGGTTTGTTATTCCGAAGGTTCGTTAATCCGAAAATGAAATAGGGTTCGCTATTCCGAAGGTTCGTTGATCCGAAATGATATGGTCCGTAACAAACCTTCGGAATAGCGAGCTTTGTTTCATTTTCGAATTAATGAACCTTCGGAATAACAAACCTCATCACATTTTCGGATTAACGAACCTTCGGAATAACGAATCTTCGGCATAACGAACCTTCGGAATAACGAACCTTCGGAATAACGAACCTTCGGACTAAAGAACCTTCGGAAAAACGACCCTTCGGAATAACGAGCTGTAACCTTTTGTATGCTGACAGTTGAATAGTAACTCAATATGATAACAGCAAGCGTGTATGAACTGTAAGCCCCGAATATTCGGGAGGTTGGAAAGGAGGAAAGCGAAACAAAAAACGGTTAGATCAATCAAGATAGCTACTAAAAAAAAAAAGATAAAAAAGAGAGAACAAACACACACAAACACACAACTACGTATACGTAAGGGTAAACCATAAGAATGACTCTATTTTGGTTTCAAAATATGGACAAATTATTGCAAATGTTGCCAAAAAGATACTGCAGTTTATTAGTATTTTATACAAGAGTATTCCAATAAGACACTAATGAAGTGAAAAATAGGCAATCAACGAGAGATTGGGGCCTCCGTCGCGCTTTAATATTAGAGACAACTTAGCTGCGGATTCGCTGACCAGCGTATCGACATGTCTCAAAGAGTAGGACAATGGCAAAGCGACAAGAATTTTACACAATACCTTGCAAATCTATTAACGCTCAACAAGACTTTCATTCAGTGAAAAAATCTTTAAATTTGTTAAAAAAAAAGACAAGCAACTTGCTATTCTGGCTGAGGTCGTTCCAGTATCTTGACCCTATTTACAATATAAATATTTTTGCTTTGCTTTGCATTTTTTTTCAACGTCAAGTAGTAAATGCGTTACTTTAGCGTGTGATGTATGTAACTGGCTCTCCATAGTAGGCCTACCACAAGTACTTTTTTTCATTAATTGCTCATATCGATTTCGCTACATGCTTTGTAATGAGCTAATTGCCTGTCATGCAGAGGACCGTTATCGTCTGGATGTGGTATTGGTTGGTCTTCATTGTTTAATTTGAAACGAAGAGCTGTCTCGCTTATTTGGCATCTGTAAATAGTAAGAACTCATGTTACTCGATTTGATATCAACGTGTCAGCATTACTTGCTAGTGGGAGAGACTTCAGGTGTAACAACGACGGTACCAACAGTGTTGCATTAGCGGAAAAAGGTCATTTCTTCGGACACATTTCTAAGACTTCTCTGTAGTGTGTGGACACCAAGAAAATGACATTATTACATTCAACGTCCTTTATATTAGTCAATGTGACTGATCTACCTTTCTTCCGAAGCACAGACCCAACGGATAGAAGTGAACAGAATGAATATAAGCCTACTTATTTGTTGTGTATCTACATCGCTGCATCCTTCTGCGGATTATCATTCGTAACAAACACAATAACCATCATCCTTTTGCGTCTCACCAGAGCTTTTAACGAGATAGACTCGATTTTATATCAGGTGTTGGCCATAGAAGACATTCTAATACCTTTAAGTAAGGGTCTGTATTATTCAACTCGCGTGATATATACGTATCGTCGTATCTCTTCTTACAGACTTCTGTACATCTTGGTTGGCCATGTATCAATTTTTTGTTACTTCCTTAAGATTGGCAATGTTGCCACTATCAACTTTTGCCAATATCTTACCATCACCAAACCGTTTATGTTTATTCGATTGGTAAAGGTAGAGAATATTTTACGCCTTCAGATGGTATACATCCTCATTTCATTTATAATATCAACGGTCCTGTTTCTGCTGTCATACTTCGATGTGCCCTCAATAACTACAACAGCAATCCCATTAGTGTGTATCGCATTCTTTCTTGTGCTTCAGCTCTCAACGGGACTGCACATTCTACGTACTGTCGTCAAGCAGACACATCGTATAAATGTTTTACACGTGAATGTGTACAGGAATAGGCTTCATCAGGTCCGAGAGGACGAAGGCAACATCCGCCATCACGTACAGCGACGTAAATTTTCCTTTAAGGGCCTCCGGACACTTCTCCTTCTGACACTATCTCACTGGCTAGCATGGACACCGTGGATGTATTACCTTTACGCTCGCAGGAGTGGGCCGCCGTGGTTGCTTCCAGTGATTACACTCTCCCTCACTACTAATTGTTGCTGGAATCCATTTATCTACTACGCAACCAACAGACAATTTCAAACAGCTGTTCGTAATATTTGTCGCAGAATGATGCCACATCTAACTACAAATTCCATCGAATAAACCCGAGATGTTGTCTTGGCTCAGTGACGTGTCTACGTATGTGTCCATTGTAGACATAGGAAGCCTGAAGACTGTACAGATCCTTCGTTGGTGATCTGGGAGGATTGGAATGGATTTGACATCAATCAATCAATCAATCAATCAATCAATCAATCAATCAATCAATCAATCAATCAATAACGTTCTACTTCCGTGTGACCTGCGTGCTGACAACCCGGTGAAGGAATCCCTTTGAATGAATGGCAGAAGTCCCACAGAATGTCATTGGCTGCATACGGGGACTGCGAAGTATACCTGCGTTACAGCTGCGAAGTACCTACGTGGGAGTTTCCTGCGAGGTGCTGTCGCTAAGGGCCTCCTACTGGTGTTCTGCGTGGTCCTCTGCGGGCAATCCCTGCGACTCACCCAGAAAAAAAGTTTTGGTCACGTTCAAAACTTGGTTGCGGGTAAATCAGACTTGCGTGCGCACCTCTGGGCAACTATAACACAGGCGAGATATGCGCTAGGTACTGCTGGTAGGTCCGGGTAGCAATTTTCCCCCCGCAATAGAAGTCAACTAGCACGGCTTCCCCAGACATGGTGTGACAAGGCCTTGAGCATGCTCAAAACTCGTTCCGGATGAGTCGTAGGGCCTTTGCCCGTAGATGTACACGCAGAATAGTCCCGGTATGTCGCCCGTAGCTGAAAATGGATCGCCTTCAAAGCTCTCACGCAGGTCACACGAAATACACGTAAGTAGCAGGTAAACAGCACTTGTCTATCATTAAGACGCAGGTAGGGAACTCGCCAACATCCTTGTCCACCCGCAGAAAAATCTCCTGCGTGCTGGAAAATCCCTACTCGCAACAAGCCCGCGTAGCTTACCCGGAAAGGTGAAAAATTGCCTTAAAGGACATGATGTCTCATTCAAGGAAAAACATTAAAAAGTTATTATTTTCCTTTTTCTTACATGATAAAGTATTTCAACCAAGAAGTAAAGGTCTCTGTGCCCTACGTCTTCTACGTCCCCCATGAGAAAATGAACATTGCTCAAGGTGTTGTGAACATCTACAAAATATGTTCGACTGTTACACAGATCGAATCCCGTTGGTGTGATGACGTTGATGATATACCAAGCAGTTTTTTCTTGACACCATCTTCAGTGAGCCATCAAAAGTCATGAATTCAGGAGAAAATAGGAGAGAGTGAGAAAAGTATAAGGTTTGAAGTGCATTGATGATAAGAATGACCTGATCCAATCCTATCATTGCCTACCCTTCAGGAAAGGGGAGTAGATAGAGATGAAAATGCATCAAAGTGACCCTGTCACCGAGCGAGCACAGAACCAGCGCATTTTGGGTTTATGTAGGATTTATTCGCACATTTTGGTTGATGGATTATGCTTCAATATTTTGTGTTATAGCAGCACAGCTGTCCTGCCAAAACAAGATGTGGGGTTTTCGATTTCGGTCAGTCGTTTACAGGGCATCACACTATGAGGAAACGGTAACGGAGTCGTGACATTGTACTTTCAGAGCATTGTATGGCCATACAGGCCAAACCACGTATAAAACAGTATCAACACAATCTAACGTCATGTTCGTGCCTTTTGCAACTCATTGATCAATAATGATTACCGTCTATCTACGCAAATACACAACGATTATTACGGTGTTTTTGAATACATGCCTATAATAGCCATACAACACAACAAAATATATATGTACTCTCTGGTAGGAGTCGAACCCAAAACCTCCCAATTGCTAAAAAGGCATCGCACACTAGATCCTCCGCCCGATAACCAGTGATAGGTTTGATCTCTTATGTCACCGGTCACAGCATATTCATATGAACCTATTACTTTGTTTTTGTTACAAATGAGTGACAAATTGCATTTCATCGATGTAAATACATAGCAATTATTCACTGTTTGTTTAATAGTACACAATAACCATGATAAAATCATGGGCATCCATGATATACTTGCGTGAGAGTCGAACCCACTACCTCCTGGTTGCTTGATAGGCGTCATTATTTCCACCACAAGAATGAGATATTATCGTAAAGTCATCTCAAATACTGACTTGTCAATCAGTTGAATGCAATTTATGACTGATTATTTGCGAAATGTCCTGATTGAATTATGCTGACATCCGTGACTATAAATTCAGAGGAAATTGCATTCATGTATCACGTGAAGCTACGTCTTTGGAAAGATTCATTGGAAGTTTCCAATCACAAAAAAAAAAACCATAAACAGTTATCATTGAGTAACATCCCCTGTTCAATTCTATCGTGCTTTCTATAACTTAGCTTCTTTTTTTTTTAAGAAAAGAAAAGTGGATTATCGAGAAACAACATGAAGTAGAATACAGAGTATACTGTCAATTTAATTAAAGCGAATAGTTAATAATTATAGATATCGTGGGTCAAGTCAGTTCGGCTAAGAGGTCTCTTCTTTTCTATGTTTGGATGATTGATGACCATTCTCGAAGTCAACTGACAACAGTTACTTTGCCTCCAACAATGCCTCTGGTTTGATCTTGTAGAGATTAAATGAGGGCAGACTTATGATAGTTAACAATAAAGTGCATGGTTTAATGAATATAAATCTATGCAAATTTGAAAGTGCTTAACACAACATCTGTTTCCTTCATCAACAGTATGAAAATGTAGCGTTTGGATTTAAACTGTACAGGCTTATTGAAGATCTCCATATGTAACATTGCGAGAGCAAATCATTATGAAGCGGTATACTCGATATTTTATGAATGCATAATATATGCATATATGCCATATCATAATTCTAATGGACAAAATTCTTGAGTTTTCTTTGTGGTGAAAAAAAAATCATAAGGTAACGGCTGGGATGATACCCACATATTCATCTTTGTAATTGTAATATTATTGTTTTCTCCTGTTATGTGTATTTCTTCTAAAATTCTAGACGTAGTCCGTGTGTAAAATCTAATAATTTTAGTTGAAGAGTTGTGAGATGTGATGACGTATTTTCCGTTCGAAGGTTGGTATAGTTAAAGCATTATATACGTCATGTACATAGTGATTAGTGTATAATTCTTTTGCATCCATTGTACTCATAATAACATTTTGAGTTAAAAAAAAGAACTGTGCGTGTAGGCATTCCTAGCTCAATTTAGGCGGACAAGGTCGGGCAGAGATTCTACATAATGAAGCAGGTCCGGGAAGCAGGAGAGTCGTTTCTGAAAGAATAGAAATGTAGGATAGACATACAGATATCAGAATGTTACATTCAATGATGGCAGACCGCGCGCTGCTTGTTGCCGTTATATAATGATAGTCCCGACGTTCTTTTTTATATTCTGAAACAATTACGAACAAAATGAAAAATAAGAGCTCGAATTTTTCTACGTTGGGAAAAAACTTGACATTTACACACAGTTTTGTCTTGAGTATGCATTTATGTTTGTCTGATAGTATCTTTGCCTGCTATCTAAAACCCGGTCCTTACATTAACATTTTGTTCGCTCCGAAGATTTACTATGACGTTTCGCTATGATAATCTTTCGCTGCTGTTGAATACTCTGTTCATATCACAACATATCGGGACATTAGTCATCTGCTACAAAAGACAATAAAGTGCATAATTAGTCAAAGAATTAAAAATGGATTTGAATTGAGTTACATTGGAATGAATGGAATTGGAATGATTGACAGTGTCTTGCTCTGTGTATTCCTGCCAATTTTGACAGTGCTTGCGTGTGTGACCTAGGACATTTTATTTTAGTGAAGAGTTACGAGATGTAAGGAGGTATTAGCCACACCCCCCCCCCCTATTATCAGGGTACGCATGATTTTCTTTTTGGTGTTTCTGGATTTTATTGATCAGAACAAAACATTTTCTTTTTCATAAGTCGCATGGTATTTTTCCACATCACAAAACCACCATTCACCAAACATCGACAACAGTCAATGACGGTAGAAATTCAAAACGTCTATTTCTTGGACTATATATGTGATATTACGTGAATTAACATCAATGCAATTCAGAATCCTATACAACAAAAAAAGGAAAGAAAAAAAAAGACAAAAAAAATAGTCTTTATTACACACAAAAGAAAATCACAAAAACACATAACGTGGGCTTTCCTAAGTTATTACACAACTGCCGAGTTTAATGCACTCATAAAACAAAATAAATTTCAATCATTTTTGGATTTGTTTAGTCTTTTTCACATCAATGCCAGAAGTTTAAATAAGAATTTTGATTCCATAGAATCATTTCTTTCCTCTTTACAAAATTTTCAATTTAGTATAATTGGCATATCAGAAACTTGGCTTAATACAAATTCACCACCAATGTTTAATTTAGAGCATTATCGAATGTATCGTTCTGATCGTTACTTAGGCAAGGGAGGTGGGGTTGCTTTCTACATTAGAAATAACATTGATATAAAAGTCAGGCATGACTTACACATCGAGGGTACGGAAGATATTTTTGTTGAAATTGTGAACAGTAAAGCAAAAAATATAATAATAGGTAATATATATAGGTCCCCAAGAAATAACATTGATTGTTTTTTAGAAAGTTTTGATCAAATTCTGAGTATTATTTCTCAGGAAAAGAAAGACACTTTCATAATGGGAGATTTTAATATTGATCTTTTAAATAATTCTGATAATCATACAATGCAGTTGCTAAGTTTGTTGGCAACTTTCTCATTTCAACCACATATCAACAACCCAACAAGAATTTCTAGTACATCAAAACCTCTTATTGATAACATATTTTCAAATGTAATAAACACAGAATTCACAAATGGTGTATTTTATTATGATATATCCGATCATTTACCTGTTTTTACCATCAACAACAGTTCTTTGCAAACAAAACAATATTTTGAAAATAAAAAATCTCAAATGTATTATAAGGAAACAGAAAGTAATATAAATTCTTTGATATTTGATTTAGCGCAGGAAGAATGGGGCGATGTATTTGATGAAAGCAATGCTGATACTGCTTATGAAAAATTTATCAGCAGATTATTGTATTATTATCAGACAAATATTCCTTTGGTTAAACGGAAACCTTTAAAGAAAAATAGACAACCCTGGATTACCAAAGGTATTATGCGGTCTATATCAACCCGTAATAAGTTATATAAGCAAGCAATAAAGAATCAAAGTAATAACTCCTTTATGAAATACCGGAAATATAGAAATCAATTAACATCAGTAATAAGATTGTCCCGAAAATTGTATTATTCAACTAATATAGAAAAAATAAGGATAATCTTTTTTCATTGTGGAAAACTGTCAATGCTCTTATGGGAAAGACGGTAAAAGAAACTACCAACTCTATCATCATTTACAATGAGGAAATTACTGATTTTACCACAATTGCCAATTCATTTAATGATTATTTTATAAATATTGGTCCTAGTTTAGCATCTAATATGAATTCATGTAATACTCATTTTACTGATTATTTACCCAATCCTTGTGAAAATTCATTATTTCTCAATCCTACCAATGATCATGAAATAATCAATGTTGTTCAGAATCTGAAAACAACTAAATCGAGTGGGCATGATGGTCTTAGAGTTCATTTTTTACATTGCAAGCCCCCTAACTCACGTATTTAATATGTCTCTTTCAACAGGCATTTTTCCGAACTCATTCAAAGTTGCAAAAGTTATTCCCATTCATAAAAAAGATGACTTTAAATTAATGAGTAATTATAGACCAATTTCATTATTACCAAGTATATCCAAAGTTCTTGAAAAAATTGTGTATAAAAGGTTATATCAGTTTTTACAAACCAATAATTTATTGATACCCAATCAATTTGGATTTAGAAGTGGATATTCTACTGACTATGCAATCGCTCACATGTGTGATAAAATGATTGAAGCTTTTGCTGATAAAAAGCATGTTATAGGTATATACATGGATTTGTCGAAAGCATTCGACACCATCGACCATGAAGTATTGATACATAAACTTAATACGTATGGAATATGAGGTCACGCTTTGCTCTGGTTTATAAATTATTTGCAAAACCGTCAACAGTATGTTAGTTTTCAGTCTTATGAATCACACAAACTTGATATTAAATGTGGGGTACCTCAAGGCTCTATTTTAGGGCCTCTGTTGTTTAACATTTATATAAATGATATTATAGGTTCTTCTCCGTCTTTGAATTTTATACTTTTTGCTGATGATACATCCATTATTACATCAGATTATGATATAGGAACACTTGTTAATCGTTTGAACACTGAATTATTGAATATATTGAATTGGTTTAAATTAAACAAGTTATCTTTGAATGTTAATAAGACAAATTTTGTTCATTTTAGAAAACCCTACTCACAGGATCTTAATGTCAACATATCAATTGATGGGTTTTCTCTTTGCGAGAAACAGGTTATTAGATTTTTAGGCATTACAATCGATTCTCATTTGACATGGAACGAACATATATCCTGTTTACAAAGGACCCTATCAAGAAATATTGGTGTACTCTGGAAGTTGAAAGATCTCTTATCAGAACGATCCCTGATTATTTTATATAATTCTTTAATTTTGCCTCATATATTGTATTCAAATATTGTATGGGGAAATTGTAGTATTACTAAACTGAATTCATTGTATTTACTCCAAAAGCGTGCTATTCGTATTATTACTAATTCCACATATTTATCTCATACAGATCCTTTATTTCATCGTTTGCATACTTTGAAGCTTCAGGACATCCGCATTTTACAAACAGGTATATTTATGTACAAGTATGCAACAAATCAACTTCCCTCTTTATTTCATAATATTTTTTCACTTTAATAAATTCGAATATACACACATATCCAACTCGCCGTTCGACAGATTTTCATCTTGTTAACCCCAAAACTGTTTTAGCTCAGAAATCAATTAGACATTACGGTCCCGATGTCTGGAATAACCTACCTGATCAATTAAAGCAGTGTACTTCACTGTTTTCCTTTAAAGCTCATTTAAAAAAGTATTTATTATTGAAATATGTTTCCAGTTAGTAGTCTTTGATCAATGTACTTTTTCTTCTTTTTTTCTGAAGTCTCAGTAAGCCCTGATCCATGCAAAGTGTTTTGTTTTTTTTTTTGGATTTTTTTTTCATTCCCTCCCGTTCCTTTCTTTGATAATGATATTGCATACATTCATTAAAGCGTATACCTTACCCCCAAAATAGGCATGCTACAGCATTTATTCTCTCTTGCACTGTCACCTGCACACACGACGCACTGTCACTCGCACACACCTACACTTTTATTGTCTACTATACCATGCAGCAGTCAATGGTGCTGCGTGCTGTTTTTTTTTCTTGTTTTAAAGCGCCAAGTCACTATTTTTCTTTTCTGTTTTTTTTTTCTGTAGCAAAATGTGTTTTGTGTATTAAGATTAAGAGTTTTATGAGAACATATATAATTGGTGTTGTATTACATTGGTACCACATATTCAGATAGGGCCTCATCCACGTCAAGCTCTGCTTATGATGACGGTCCCCTGTATTGATTTCTCCTTTGTTTATAGATACAGTGTGCCTTAATATGTTATTTTGATTCATAATTATGCCACTTCAGATTGAATGTTGTTACACAAATGATTTTTCTTTGTATTGATTTGTATGTATCTGTATCATTTTGTTTTCATTTGCAATTGTATTCGGAGAAAGAAAATGCAGAAATAAACCAAACAAACAAACAACAAACATTTATTTCTGCCTTGGAGATCCCCTAACTAAAATCTTCAACACTGCTCAATGCAGCCCGTATCTCAGCTGAGCTGTCATTCAAACACCTCTCATTTAACCCGTTCCATACTGAATTCTGAAATGCCCATAGACTTAATACGCAGACCACCACGTTCCCGTACGGAACGGGTTAAGACCGACACCCCACCTCATTATAATACCTAAAGAAAGATTCGTGTGTATGTGTGTGTGTGCGTGTGTGTGTGTGTTCGTGCCGATATGTTATCAGAATGGGATCCCAGAACTCATAAGAAAACAGAGAAAAATGAAAATCTCATGACACAACTGTTTTATCAATCTGTCTATAATTTCGAGATATTTTACAAACCCTTTGGACAATTTCTCAGGATTCCAAGGGGAAGGAAGACAGACACCGCCTTTCTTTTAAAGGATTATCCTGGTGAAAATTCAAACACGCTCAGTTTTGTTTTTGTTTTTGTTTTTTTTACAATTACTGGGCTGGACTTTGCAAAAAGTACCCCTTACTGACATTTAGGTCCCTCCGACCCCTGCGTGCTAGGTAGGAGGAGGAGATGCAGCTTCAAAAGAATTACATGTAACGTCATTCAATCCGAAAGTGAAATAAAAAGGGAATTCAGAGATGCCGAAGTCAAGAGAGTAGCTATACGTTGGATTTTGCTGCGCGTCATCCAAAGGAGGGAATCGACCGAGCAGTGGGAGGGTGTGTCCCCAATGCCTCTCTGGGAAAGGTGATAAGCGTTTTAAGCTACCAATCTGGTGCATACTTAATATACTACTTTCGTCTAGCTATTCCGATCAAACAAAAAATAATCTTTAAATGTGACCATTTTTGTGCTTAGAAAGCCATGTTGTGTGTGCGCGAGTATGCGTGTGTGTGTGTGTGTTTGATTATTGTGGTTTGGGATCTTTATTCATAGGGCATTGAAAAAAATAAAGCTTGTCAGACGTATCATCAACATCATCATCATAATCATCATCATCATCATCATCATAGACGTCGTTATGATCGTGATTATATTGCAACGGGGCCATGAACGCGAACGTATAAGTGTTGTGTATACACATGTAGATGCCATACTGGAGGTCTAGTCCGATCCCTAAACAAACAAACAAACAAACAAACAAATTGCAGACTGAAAGAACTTGTAATGTATTTTCCCTCCCCGCTGTTCTTCTTTTACTTTATCTATCATTTTAAACCCTTCCTTTGCATCTAGTATGATGTGTGTTTTGCTCTGATTTCCTTAATACTTTCTCCTTATCATTTAATATCTCGTCTAGTATTCCTTTGCATATTCTATATTATAGATTATTACCTATACGAGGGAGTTTTGCCAGGCAATTCCGGTTGTTATTTTGCAGGGTTAAAGGTCAGGAGTTGTTATTTTGCAGGGTTAAAGGTCAGCAGTCAATATGCTTTTCGCCACGTCGCTGCGTAACAGCACTACCTCCGTGGTAACAGTAACAGTCAGTGCAATCTTCCGGTTTGGGGAGGTGGGAAGAGAAAGAGTGGAATCTCTCTCCCCACCTCTCTGCTTTAAACGTAAACGTTCCGACCGACCACGAAAAGAAAACATTCCAGGACGTCCAGGGTGTCAGTTACACGCACCGCAGAAGAACGCTGATAAATCAACTCATACAAGGTCGACCACTTACAGCAGCACTAGGCAATGACTAACCTAGTCCATTTGTGATCAGTGATTGCACAGTAACCATTAGTTTTACAACTCTCAAACTTTAAACAGAGAAGTAAAAATAAAGTGTAAGAACGTTCAGAAGTTTGAAGTTTGCCTGTTACAACTACATGTATCTTTGAAGTTGGAGTTGAATGATACATTGATGAACAATTTTGCAATTATTCAACATGTTGATGGTGTACAGGTAGTCAAATGTGGCTTGATCTGTATCATATATAGTGTATAGCCGTATTTACATATTTTCTAAATTTACCTAGGGGGATAGGTAATAATTATGATATTGACTGGCCTTTCTTTCGGGAGGTACCAGATAAATATTGCCCGCACTGAAAACATATTGCCCTCGTCTTCGACTCGGGCAATATGCTTTCAGTTTGGGCAATATTTTCTGGTACCTCCCTCAGGGCCAGTCAATATTATATAAATATGCAAAGGAATATATGTGGGGGTGGAATTGGTGTATTGTACAAGTCTACTCTTAAGTTGATGATGAAAAATTCTGTTCTGTCTTTTTCCACTTTTGAGTGGGCACACATTACTGATTTGTCATGTTCGGTCAATTTTTTCATTGTGTATAGACCACCACCCTCTTCAGTAAATAGACTCACATCTTCTAAGTTTCTGAACGAATTTGATGAATTTGTAAGTGAGATATCCTTGTATCCGGGGAAATTGGTGTTATTAGGAGACTTTAATATCCATTGGGAAGACATGTCTAAAAGCGATGTGCTTCATATGAATAATAGTACAGCATCTGCTGGGCTTATCCAACACGTCCAAGGTCCAACTCATAATCTGGGTCACACCTTAGATTTAGTTTTTACCCGAGATGATTTAGTAATATCAGATTGTAATACATTTGAAACATGTATCTCTGATCATCATATGATCCGTTTCTCACTGGCTAAACAGAAATCAGAGTTAATTTCTATTACTTCTTCATTACGCAATTATCGCAAAATTGATAAAGTTCAATTTGCTAATGCTTGGCAGGAATTAGTGTCGTCTCAACCCGCAGGATTAGATAGCGAGTCCTTGTTTGATTGGTATGTTTCTGGAGTTACTAAGGTACTCGATACCTATGCTCCATCTGAGACAAAATCTCGCCCTTTGAAATCACGTATGCCTTGGTTTAATGAGTCCACACTTGTAGCTCGCCAACTTCGTCGTAAAGCAGAACGAAAATGGCGGAAAACAAGACTTGATTCAGATCGTAAACTGTTCATTGCAGCAAATAAAGATGTATGTCGGCTTATTAATGTCTCTAAAGAGAAATTTTTGAAAGACAAGTTGAGTTCATGCACTGTCAAGGAGGTATATCGCATTATCCACTCACTTTTGAATAAGAAAGCAAGTTATCTCCCCTTGTGTGATTCTGCATCCATATTAGCGAATCAATTTTCTTTGTTTTTTGTCGGAAAGATAAGAAAAATTAGAGATGAAGTAGATGCGTGCAAGAGAATCACTGTAAACCAATTTTGTGATACTGTAAACGTAAATATTCCTCTTTTTGAGAATTTTCAGTTGCTTACACAATCAGATTTATCCAGAATCATTATGTCATCTGCTACTAAATCTTGTCAACTTGATCCCATTCCAACATGGCTCCTGAAAGAGAACCTCAATCATGTATTACCATTGCTTACAAACATAGTCAATCAATCTCTTTCCGCAGGTGTTTTTCCCAAAGGAGCACACTCGGCAATAGTAAAACCACTTTTGAAGAAACCCAGCCTGGACCAAAACGAATTTAAGAATTATAGACCAGTGTCAAATTTAACATTTCTAGGTAAACTTATTGAGAAAGCAGTTTGTAAACAGTTAGTTCATCACATTGAGTCTAACAATCTTTTTGATTCTTTTCAATCTGCTTACAGGTCTCTGCACAGTACTGAGTCAGCTTTAGTAAAAGTGAAAAATGATATTATGTTTGCCATTGATTCAAACAAGGTTGTTTTTGCTGTTCTTTTAGATCTGTCAGCCGCATTTGACACGATTGATCATCAAATTTTTCTTTCCCGTTTATATAAACGAACAGGTGTTAGGTCAACAGTTTTGTCCTGGTTTCAGTCATACCTTTTGGGATGGTCTTCTCAAGTTGACATTGCCGGTAATTTGTCAAACCCCACTGTGTTAGAGTTTGGACTTCCCCAGGGATCAATAGTAGGACCCATAGGATACTCAATTTATACTCTTCCAGTTGGCGAGATAGCCCAACATTATGATGTTAATTATCATTTTTATGCTGATGATATACAGTTATATATTTCTTATGACCCGAAGACTCCAGGAGCTTCTTTTAATGCCATCACTAAACTTGAAATGTGTATTTTAGATATTAAGAAATGGATGGTAGCAAATAAGTTGAAACTGAATGATTCGAAGACTGAGTTTTTTGTAGCAGCTTCAGCCCACAATCTGCGCGGTCTTTCAAACATTCAGCTCAATGTTGGTTGCACACTAATTAGCCCCTCAGAAACAATAAGAAATCTTGGTGTTATTTTTGATTGTCGAATGTCAATGTCTCAACATATTTCTCAAATTTGTAGTACTGTTACGTTTTATTTAAGAAATATTGCTAGGATTAGGAGATTTATTGATCAATCTGCATGTCATAACGCAGTGCGTTCTTTAGTTCTATCCCGTATAGATTATTGTGACGGGCTTCTCTCTTCCATTCCTTCAACTCAACTGGATCGTGTGCAGCGACTTCAAAATTGGGCAGCCCGATTAGTGTTTCAGGTTTCTAGGGACTACCCATCTCAGCCACTTCTGAAGTCGTTGCACTGGCTTCCTTTGAAGCAACGGATAATTTTCAAATAAGTTTTGTTTGTTTATAAAATCCTTAACGATCAAGCTCCGAAATATTTAGACGCCTGTTTGACTTTATATACACCTACTAGAAATTTGAGGTCATCTAGTGATCCGCTTCGTCTCACATACTCTGTTACTCGCACCTTAGCCGGTGATAGGACATTTACTGTGTCTGCTTCAAAGCACTGGAACAATTTACCACTTACCGTTATACAGTCTCCATCAGTCAGTGTGTTCAAAAAAGCCTTGAAAACACATCTTTTCAGTAGCAACTAGTTCGTAGCTGTATATATAACATTTATCCAATTATACATACTGTCGTACATGTTTTGAATTGATTGTAAGCGCTTTGGGCCTTGTGGGAAAAGCGCACTATAAATAATAGTAATAATAATAATAATAATAATATATATATATATATATATATATATATATACATATATTGATGCCAAGTCTACAGCTTATGAAACAAGATGAGCTATGATGTGTCAGTAACAAGACTGTCGGTATACAATTATAGCCTATATCCAGGCAAAAGTCACGTGTCTATGATATCAGTTCTCTATATAAACGTGTGAGGATTTTATATTTGCACATGCTCACCATCATACATTTCCGTTATGATAGTATGAATTCATTGTTCTGCATTTTATATTTATCGTCTTAGTCGCGGCGTTATTGCATTGCTTCGTCAAATGTGGGTAAATAATATGTTTCAATTTAGTTTAGTTTCACTTTTCTTATAATGGGTTGCATTTTTTATAAGGATATGAGCACAAGGGTATCGTACAATGTGAGCTGCCATTCAAAAGAAAGAAAGAAAAACACGTATATACCTCATAACAAGCTTAATAGAGCTGTTCATTACCTTAAAATCAAGAGATGTATCACGACGGGACCTACATAAAAAGTG
This sequence comes from Diadema antillarum, assembly GCF_040938485.1. Lineage (NCBI taxonomy): Eukaryota > Metazoa > Echinodermata > Echinoidea > Diadematoida > Diadematidae > Diadema > Diadema antillarum. Next base: position 1,229,515 of record NW_027270921.1, on the reverse strand, counting down.
TGTTTAACTAGAATCCTGAGTATATTATGGAAATAGGAAAAAGGAGATCGGATAAAAATGTTTCAACAATACCGGAAAAATGAATGATAATACGAAATACGTTATAGCGTTTGAAGCATTAGTTAGAGAAGAGCAGCTTAAAAGGGGGGGGGGGGGTTATTCTAGAATATTAGCTCCGTTTACAAAATGCACGTATCAATTTGACAGTCTGTCATGCCCTGAGCCAATTTGCATGTCATGCAAAGAACTGGTTCTCCGGATACACTCTTGGATTCTTGATGGCTAGCTGACTCGCTAAATTAGCTTCCCTTATGATCTCACATTACTAATACTCGAGTATCTCACTGATATTTGCCATTGGGAATGACATCAGGTGTATCGACAACGGTGCGAACATTGTTGCATGTGTTCAAAAAGGAGATCCATTGCGGCCCATTTTCTGATTTCTTGATGTCGATACATGGAATATGACATAATTATATTCAATGTCTTTAGTCAATACGACTGATTTACCTTCGTTCCGAAGCACAGACCCAACTGATAGAAGTGAACAATATGGATATACTTATTTGCTGTGTATATACATCGCCGCATCCTTCTGCGGATTATCATTCGTTTCAAACGCGATAACCATCATCCTTTTGCGTCTCACCGGAGCTTTCAACGAGATAGACTCGATTTTATTCCAGCTGTTGGCTATAGAGGACATTCTCATACCTTTGATTGATGTCCTGTATTATTCGACTCGTGTGATATATACGTCGCGTCCTATCTCTTCTTACAGACTTCTTTACCTCTTGATTGGGCATGTGTCATTCTTTTGTTACTTCCTTAAGATTGGCAATGTTGCCACTATCAATTTTTGCCAATATCTTAACATCACGAAACCGTTTACGTTTATGCGATGGATAAAAGTAGAGAATATCTTACGCCTTCAGATGGTATACCTCATCATTTCATTTATGTTATCAATGGTCATGTTTCTGCTGTCGTACTTCGAAGTGCCCTCAATAACTAAGACAACAATCCCATTAGTGTGTATCGCATTCTTTCTTGTGCTTCAGCTCTCGACGGGACTGCACATTCTACATACTGTCGTCAAGCAGACACATCGTATAAATGTTTTACACGAGAATGTGTACAGGAATAGGCTTCATCAGATCCGAGAGGACAAAGGCAACATCCGCCATCACGTACAGCGACGCCAATTTTCCTTTAAGGGCCTCCGGACACTTCTGATTCTGACATTATCTCACTGGCTAGCATGGATGCCGTGGTTGTATTACCTTTTCGTTCGCAGGAGTGGGTCGCCGTGGTTGCTTCCAGTAACAACACTCTCCCTCACTACTAACTGTTCACTGAATCCATTTATCTACTACGCAACCAACAGACAATTTCAAACGGCTGTCCGTAATATTTGTCGCAGAATGATGCCACACCTAACTGCAAACTCCACCGAATAAGCACGAGATGGTGTCGGACTTGTCGCAGTTCTCTTATCTCGGTGCTGTCTAGACTTAATTAGCTGTCTACTGTTAGGAAATACGACATAAGAAACCTGAAGACTGGGCAGATGTTTGGTGGTCTTCAGTGAGGATCTCAATGGATTTGACTTCGTTTTTGACCTTGAAAGACACTGGGCAACAAAATGTTTGATTTGTGAACAGCTGTGTATGCCGTGTCATGGTCGATTTCATGGTCACGTAGAAACGATCAAATGCGGTGATATTTCCACGAAGGAATTTCAAATACAGTACACTTAAAATGACATTATGAAATCCATGATATCCGACTTTCTTGAAAGAGTGCTTTGTTTTCATGTTTTGTTTTGTTTTGTTTTGTTTTGTTTTGTGGGTTTTTTTTCTTTTCTTTTCTTTTTTTTTTTTTTTTGGGGGGGGGGGGTAATTTTGAAAATAACAAGAAGGAGAGTTCCGGTGTGTCTGATAGACTTCAAAGTCATCACCGTTTTAGGATTATGTAAATGGAATTTGTCAAATTGTGCTGGGATTTTTGAATGATTCTGCAGATAAATGACGGTATAAAAATGCTGTTTTATCGTCATCGTCATCATCATCTTGTATGATAAGGGTTAATGTCCTTGTTTCACTGAAATGATGACAAAAAAGAAGCAGATGGCAACTGACCATTTAGTAAGCGAAATATAAAGTGAATTTTGCGAAGAAAATAAATGTCATCTACCTTGAGTGTTTTTATTCTGCGGAAAAAGGATCTGAATAGTCCTGGTAACTTGAGCCAATGAATACACATATAACTTTCTTTTCGTAAAAGTGTATGATGTACTGTCATGACTCTTTGAAGTTTTCCAAACAATGTTGCCATACGAGATCTAAAGCGCAAGTGAAATAATCGTATATGGACATAATATTGAAGTTTATGAAACATGACAACATCATATGAGACACTTTACCAGAGATGTTTTACATATCCCAAAAAATTTAGTGCTTTTTGTTTTCCAATAATGTACCATCCGCACCCTGATATTTGAATGCTGAATTCACTTCTTATTCTTCTAGTAGGAGAATGAAGAAAAAGTGTCTTTTTGAAGTTTATTGATAATCTATTGCTCTTCATCGTGTAGATGATTTCGTTAATTCAGTATTAAGAGTTTTCAGGAGTGACTAAAAATCAGAATTGGCACAGAATATACTGCAGTGATATAGATGAGTTTAAAATATCATTTACGTACGCTAGAAATGTAGGAGTCCTGATACACTGTATTCCAAATATACTACTATTATCAGATGTTTTTGAATAGGCCTATGATAGCCATACAAACAGCAACATAGGCATGTACTCTCTGGTAGGAGTCGAACCCCAAACCTCCTAATTGCTAAAAAGAGGCGTTGCATATAGTTCTAGACTAGAACCTCCGTCCGATAACCAATGGTTTTGATATCTCATGTCAGCGAGCACAGCATATTCATTTAAACTTAATATCACTTGTGTGTCGAGTCGTTTTTATTGCAAATGAGTGACAAATTGTCCTTCATCGATGTAACTACACACCAATTATTCACTGTTTGCTTAATAGTACATGATAACCATGATAAAAATCATGGGCATTCCTAATATGCTTGCGTGAGAGTCGAACCCACACTGGTTGCTAGATAGGCTTCATTTTATCCACAAAATTGAAATACTATCCTAAAATTATCTCAAATACTGATTTGTCAATCAGTTGAATGCAATTACATTGTTTTTCATGACTGATCATTTGCCAAATATCTTGATTGTTATTATGTTGACATCCGTGACTATAAATATAATGGGTGATTTCACTAAGATTTATCAAAACAGCATAGTATGTCACAAGATTTTTTGGAAATATTTTTATCTGCTTCTTTGTTACCGTTAATATCTAAACCCACACGCATAGTTAATGAATCCGCTTCTCTTACTGATAATATTTTTGTAACATTCTTCCTCCTCCCGATTCTTTTGTAGTACCCTCAGATATCACCGATCATTTCCCCATCTCGACTGGTTTTTCTAAAATGAGACAGTTGATAATAAATACAACCGTTTTTAAACGAAGAATCACACGTGAAAATATAGCCAGGCTAGGTGCTAGTTTAGACACTGCAGATTGGTCCTGTATTTTTCATACAAATGATGTTAATTTGTATTTTGAATATTTTATGAAGATTTTTATCCAACATTTGGAAATTTGTATTCCAAAATGTAGAGAAAAATCAGCTAATTGCAAAAAAGTACCTAGGCTCCCATGGATTTCTAAATTGCTTTTGCGTTCAATAATAGAAAGAATAATTTATATTACAGATTTAAAGTGAAATGTACTGAGCAATCAAAATTGAAATATACTAGTTATAAGAATACTTTGATGAAAATTATACGTATAGAAAAAAAATATTATACTAACCAATTACAACTTTACAGACATGATATGCAAAATACATGGGAAGTCTTAAAGCGAGCCATAAATATATCAATTTACAATTACTGCAAGAACTCCCAAAATACCCCCAACATCATTAAAGTTAAGTATCTCTGAATCTAGAGTGTATGGATAACATTGTACATCATGGTTTTCCACTTGAAGAAGAAGTGGGTTAATATTTGAGTGCAATTCAGTGGATTAGTAAAGTTTTTACTTACTTTTCAATCTTAACCTTTGACCTGATGGGTCACATTTTTGTATGTCAGCTGGCTTTGTTGAGCTGTTGCAATTCTTTCGTTAAGATTGATTTAACGATGGAATAGAATGCTCTGAAATGTTCTTATTTTATTTTTAAACTCTCTAGGTGTTCCCTTGATCCAATCTATTGGATGGATTGAAAGACTGCCTCTAAACAACTTAAAAAAAAAATCAAAACTAGTGTTGTTCCTGTTTACCCAGAATTTGGGATCAACAGGGACAGCACCATTTTATCAAAAAACATGTTTTTTCCCCTAATATTTAATTTTTTCCATAATATCAAATTAATGGTATCTTAGGTGGACATAAAATCCCTACACAAGACTGAGTCTTTGGGCTGCTTGAAAAAAGATACAATCATGAGAACATTAAAATTGTCCCTATTCACCCCGTTTTAGGTACATTGTAGTCCCATCGTTCTTTTCTATAGTCTGCATCAATTAAGAACAAACTAAATAATAATAGCTCGAATTGTTCTGCCTTAGAAAAAAAGCTTGACATTTACATGCAGATTTTGTCTTGCGTATGCATTTATGTTTGTCTGGTAGTATCTTGGACTGCTATATAATGTCCCTTTGCTGGGTCCTTATACATTATATTTTGTTTGCGCGAAGATTTATTATGACATTTCGGTATATGCTATAATCTTTCGCTGTTGTTAGATATTCTGTTCATATTACAATGCATCGTCACGTTAGTCATCTGTTACAAAAGACAATGAAGTGTAAAATCAGTCGCAGAACTGAAAATGATATTTGAATTGAATTACATTGAATTGAATAGAATGGAACTGAATTGACGATGTCTTCTTATGTGTAGTCCTGTCAATACTTGACAGTGTATGCGTGTGTGACCTAAGACCTTATAGAATTACAGTTAAGAGTTGTGAGAAGAAAGGAGGTATTAGCCCCCTTCCCATTACTTAGGGTACGCAATTTCTTTTTTTTTATGTCTGGATTTTATTGATTGGAACAAAATATTCCCTTTTTCATAAGTCGCTCGGCATATTTCGACATCACAAAACCAAGCGTTTTTGACAACAGTCAATGACAGAAGAAATGCAAGACGTCTGATCCATTTTTGGACTATACAATCCATAGCGTGCTAACTTCGACACAAGTTAGAATCCTGTACAATAAAAAACAAACAAACAAACAAACAAAAAGAAAAAACCCGAAGAAAAGAAAAACAAAAGAGGCGTAGGAAATGGAGTTGAAAAAGAGTAGGGCCTACCCGTAACATAATTCACCTGAAATCAACAGTTTGACACCCTTAACAACTTGCGTACAAATGTGAATTCAACAAGAATTCAAAGATGCCAAGATTAGAGAACAGCGGGGAGTGAGATTTTGCTGCGCCTCATCCTAGGGAAGGAATCGACCGAGCAGAGAGAGGTGTCCCCGACCTCCCACGGTAGGCTGCAAATCGTGCTGTCTGGTGCGTAGTGATCACAATTTGGTTTATTCTTCTTCTTCTTTTAATGTCTAAAAATGTGACTATTTGGTGCTTGGAGATTCATTCATTTTTTATTGTCGTTAGGGATCTTTATCTATGAGACATGAGAAAAAGCTTTTCAGACGTATCATTATCATCATCATCGACTTCGTTATGATCATGATTATTGCAGGGAGAGATGCATGTGAACATAGGTGTGTTGATATCATAATTTACTTGTATTGAACTTCTACCCCCTCCCGTAAGGTACCGATATACTTTCAATATTGCTCTGATTACCTATACTTTCTCCTTTAACAGCTCATATAATTTCTTATCTCGTCTCGTATTCCTTCGCATATTCTGCAATATTAATATCAAGTCTACAGCATATTTATGAGACAAGAAGAGCTGTGATGTGTCTGTACAGAATGACCATGTGGTACAATGTAACCTTAAGTAAACATCTGTCCTGTCTATATCAGTTCACTTTAAGTGCCTAATTTCACGTGTTTACCAGGATGTAACCTAAAAGTAAACATCTGTCCTGTCTATATCAGTTCACTTTAAGTGCCTAATTTCACGTGTTTACCAGGATGTAACCTAAAAGTAAACATCTGTCCTGTCTATATCAGTTCACTTTAAGTGCCTAATTTCACGTGTTTACCGGGATGTTCGTTTCCATTATGAGAATATCAGGCCATTGTTCTGCATTTTACCATCTAAATTGCGGGTGTGTGTGATTGCTTCTTCAAATGCTGATAAATAATCTTTTCAATCCAGCTTATTTTCATATTTCTAGTAATGGGTTATATCGTTAAAAGGACACAGTCCTCACGAAATTTAAAAAAATATGTTGTTGTTGGTACCCCCAATGAGCTACTTTCACCGAAAACAAACTTTCAAATCACCAAATAAGCTCGTAAATTTTGGTTGAAAAGTGTAAATCTGCATGGTGAATATGCTAATGAGCAAGTCCTGGCGGAGAGTCAGACGTCACCGAGGCACAACTCTTCCCAGCCGTGTTCTGCTCGTTATCCGTACGCTCCCTAGTTACCCGGATGCGTGAAGACGTCGGTGGCTACTACGTGTATTTGACATTGTTTCTACGTTGTGTGTGTGTGTGTGTGTGTGTGTGTGTGTGTGTGTGTGTATTGTGTATTATATTCGCACAGTACACGTGTGGACGGTACAACTAGATCTACGGTAGATACCCCGTACGCGGTTTGCCCTTCACACTTTTCCAGTCTATCACAAGCGCAGCTGCAGCCCTGTCGCCGCTCATGCATGTTCTAGTACGTACAGATTGTAGGTAGAGACGGTTCTACACAGCGACAAGCCTGCTAGTACACTATAGGGGCAACCGCATTCAGCGTCGTCTGGTCAGGCTATCTACATCAATAGTTTTGCTCGAATCGTGCAGAAAATTTCCCAGGAAAATCCCTTTTTCCGTCCCAGACCCACATAAGTATCGTGAAAGGTGAACTGTATAACTGTAAATCTCGGTACAACGATGCCGAACATAAGAAACTTAGGGCCTACAAAATCTCGATATCGTGTTGTGACCTACCTGTGCGTGGACCATTTGAGAAGCGATGTTTTTACGTGGACCGGCATGCTGTGGCCCTCGGTTATAAACCGAGAAAACTCCTGAAGCCAGATGCAATCCCGACAATTTGCTCACATGAGTTATAAAACAGAAACACCTCGAGCATCGACTTCGAAGAGAACCGAGGGAAAAAAGCGTAGAGAGGTAAGGAAAGTGGCTAGCTATGTTTCATTTACCATGGGGCTGCAGCCGGGGTTGGACTGCAGTACAGTGCCACTTAACCCCGGGACGCTCCGTATACAGTTACACACTGTGGGACGCTCCGTATACAGTTACACACTGTGGGAGCGTCCTGAGTCAATAGAGTGCTATATCGGTAAGCTTGAAAAACATACACAGTCTGTCACAGATTTTCGCACCTCCGTAAGTTTCGAATATCACGAGGAAAAAACGTACTTTTATAGTATACATAAGATTCTTATCTAATTAATACCCTTCGTTCACCTTGTTCTTGTTCACACTGGTCCAATGATCTTGAAAAAACGTTTTTTTCACGGCCATATACGAGTCCGTAGTCCTAGCTCCCCATCCCATTCACCATTTTCGAAATCAGTATGCAGTACACTGCGCACGTAAATATTCATGTGCTGGCGGAGTCGCAATGCGTTTAGCCTTCTGACAAGGCCTGCGCGCGCGCACCCACCCAGAAAGCAACGCAATATACAGCGAGAGGGTTTGCCAACAGTATGATAAGGCCTTGCCACAAAGCTACACGACTTGACGGCCAGCGCATGCGCACAAATCTCAAATCCATTGACTTTATAAGATGTAGTTCTCCCGACTTCCTCTCGACCGAGTCGCATTTAACTCATCAAACCGAGCAGAAAGGGACTATTGCAAGAACCAAAAGTTGAACGCAGTCAGTCTTCAACATTACATCTTCACCTGTAAGTCTTCATATTGCAGAATTTTTGCGATTTCATATTGATTTTTAGGCGCTATACTTCGCCTGTCATGATCATGTCTGCTACAATGCGCAGCCCCAACACTGCGTGTTGGGGCTGGTCGCAGTTGTGCCACTGAGCTAGCTGCTGCCAGTGCCGACTACTGGACATGCACGGCAAAGTGGAGCGAAATCATATCCCTACGACCCCCTGTGTTTACCCTTCCAGGCTGACGTCGAGGAAAGGCGATATCTGACTACTTACAGAAATATTGAGATACAAACAATATTTTCTTTGAAGAATTCGACTCTCTCATGCACAGGTTATCTTCGGCAAAATCAGCTAGACGGAGTACACTAGTACTGTGTACATTAGCATGGTAAGAATTCGCGCGCGAGAGTGGTTTCTACGCTAAGAAGTATGCAACACGGACGGAAGCCAGAAAAGGACCGTGCCTATTTGATGTCAAGTTCATGGTATGTTTGGTTTAAAAATACATATAAATGTATGTTAAAATATTAATTTTTCATGAATTATATATATCTAAGCTTTAAATGTTTTGTTTGAGATAATAAAACCACAAACTTTCACATTATTTGATAAAATTGCAACTAATCATTTCAACACTTAAATTGGTAGAGGCACGGCTGTCAACTTGGTGAGTAGGGCATGCATGACGTACCATCTTTTTGCCGGCTCTTACACGATCGCTTGCAGGAATTATTTTTCAAAAATCGTATACGGAGACAGTTTTTCATTTCCACGCGTATAAACTGGTGAAAGGTTATGTTTTTTACTCTTCTTGATTATCATTACAGTGAAAATCTCAGGACTGCTTCCCTTTAATGATATAAGAACAACGTACAATGTAGGTTGTCATTTGGAGAAAAAAAAAAGAGTACTATAACAGGCTTTGTGCAATATAACAAATATTACACATATTATGACGGGACCTGCAAAAAAAAAATGAAATGAAAATAAAACCAAGAGTGTTTACCTATAATCCTGAGTAATCGGTAGTTGTGAAACAAGGAGATCCAATAAAATGGTTTCGACAAAACCGGATAAATGAATAATAATACTAATAATTAATATAGAAAATAAAGGGGGGGTCATTCAAGAATATAAGCTCCGTATTCAACATGTACATAGAGATTTCACAGGCTATCATGCATGATGAGCAAATTTGCATGTCATGTAAACAACTGGTTCTCCGGATACACTTAAATTTTTGACGAAGAGCTGTCTCGTTTAATTGGCTTCCATGAGCACTCCCGATGATCTCACATTACCAATAGGCCTACTCGATATCAGCGTCTCAGCAACGCTTGCTGGTGGGAGTGACATCAAACGTAAAGACACATCAGGAAAATTGTATCATTTGTGAAAAAAGGAAACCTGATACGACGCATTTCCCAGACTTCTTGATGTCGCTACATGGAAAATGGCATCATTACCTTCAATGTCTTTAGTCAATGCGACTGATTTGCCTTCGTTCCGAAGCACAGACCCAACAGATATAAGTGACCAAAGTGGATATACTTATTTGCTGTGTATATACATCGCTGCATCCTTCTGCGGATTATCATTCGTGTCAAACACAATAACCATCATCCTTTTGCGTCTCACCAGAGCTTTCAACGAAATAGACTCGATTTTATTTCAGCTGTTGGCTATAGAGGACATTCTCGTACCTTTGGGTGAGGTTCTGTATTATTCGACTCTCGTAATGTATACGTCCTATCCTACATCTTCTTATAGACTTCTTTACAGCTTGATCGTCCATGTGTCAATTTTTTGTTACCTCCTAAAGATTGGCAATGTTGTCACTATCAATCTTTGCCAATATCTTAGAATCACCAAACCTTTCATGTTTATACGATGGATAAAGGTAGAGAATATCTTACGCTTTCAAATGATTTACGTCGTCATTTCATTTATATTATCAACGGTCCTGTTTCTGCTGTCGCACTTCAGTGTTTCCTCAATAACTACAACGGCAATCCCATCAGTGTGTATTGCATTCTTTCTCGTGGTTCAGCTCTTGACGGGACTGCACATTCTACATATTGTCGTCAAGCAGACACATCGTATAAATGTTTTACACGTGAACCTTTTTAGTAACCGCCTTGGTCAGGCGCGAGAAGAGAAAGGAAACGTCCCCCAAGTACAGCGACGCCAATTTTCCTTTAAGGGCCTCCGGACACTTCTCATTCTTACAGTATCTCACTGGGTAGCATGGCTACCGTGGTCTTATTACCTTTTCGTTCGCAGGAATGAGCCAGTGTGGCTGCTTCCAGTGATTACATTCTGCCTCACGTCTAACTGTTGCTTGAATCCATTAATCTACTACGCCACTAACAGACAATTTCAAGCAGCTGTTCGTAATATTTGTCCCAGAATGATACCACATTTAACGACATATTAGATCGAATAAACCCAAGCGGGTGTCGATCTTTTTAGTTCTCGTCTGTCATTGCCGTATGGACATAATGTGTCCATTATATTACATATGACGTAGAAAACCTGAAGACTGCGCAGATCCTTCGGTAGTGATCTGTGAGGATTGGAATGCATTTAACAACAAATTTTGACTATGAGCAAGATGATGAGACCAACCGGTAACAAAATATCAATTTTGGTTTGTGCACATTGTGAGAAAAATCCAATGCTGAGTTTAATGATGGACTGAATAAACCGCTCTTCACTGTCATCTCGAAAATAGATGACCCTCAAAGAAAGTCTTGAAAGAAAGCTTGCATAGTTTCCTACCATGGTGTATTTCAAACTCATCAAGCCAACATGACGAGGTGACTACTCTGTATTAGGCTTCTGGATTCATAACGGTTATGATGTCTAGTTCGAGTAGAATAAAACACAATATGAGGGTATAATTTTCCTTTTCCTGACATGATATAGTTATATGGACCAAGATGATCGCGCCTTAACTGTTTCGATGTCATGAAGACAGTTTGGAAAACGAAGACAATCATGTCTATTGGCCCTATGTCGTCTACGTTCTGCGTTACAAAGTTGGCATTGCGCAATGTGTCATGAACATAACCAATATTATGCATGACTGTTGCGCAGATGGAGACCCTTACATGTGATGACGTTGATGACATGCAAAGCAGGTTTTACTTGATACCATTTCCAGTGATCTATTAAAAGTAATGAATTCAGGAGAAAACAAGATTGCGTGAAAACAGTATGAGTGAGGTGCATAAACAATGAACATGTCCTCCGATCCTATTGCCTACCCTTCTGGAAATGGGCGTATAGAGATGAAATGTCAAAGTGATTTTGTCATCGACCGAGCACAGACCCAAGATATATTTGGATTTCTAGAGAGAACTGTTTATCAATTTGTAGCTTTTATTAGCACATCTTGGTTGGTGAATTAGGCTTCAATGTTTGTGGTATAGCAGCAATGCTGTTCACCTGCCAAAATAAGATGTGGAGTGTCCGATTTTGCTCAGTCGTATACAGAGCAAATCCATCATGAAAAGACGGTGATGGAGTCGTGACGGTTTCATCCCACAAGACCGACACCCATGTCATGAGTCCTATAATAGCTCACAAGTCCTACAGCTCACGAGTTCGACACTAGGCAAATAAAGCCCATGTGACCGACACTAGGTAAAAGCAGCCCAGGAGCTGGATAGATACTACACGGGGTTTAATGTGTCGGTCTCGTGAGCCTTATTTGCTTAGTGTCGAACTCATGGGCTGTATGACTCGTGAGCTGTGTGACTTGTAGGCTGTATAACTCGTGGGTGTCGGTCTCGTAACGTGCTCCGGTCGTGATATACTATTAGTCAGTTCCATAATATCGCATGGTCATAGCAGGCCAAAAACCACGCTTCGAACAGTATCAAAACCTCTTCGTGTCTATTGCAACTCATTGACAAATAATAATTGCCGTTCATCTTCGTAAATACACACCGATTATTCGGTGTTTATGTGTAGGCCTAATAGCTACGAATCCCAGGATGAGATCATGAGTATATAATATTCTCGAATGGAGGTCGAATCCGTAACGTCCTGATTGCTGGACGGGCTTCATTTCCACTAGACTATCGAACCTCGGCCAAATAATCAGTGATGCATCTGATCTCTTTTGACAGCGGCTGCTGCAAATTTATTTTGATTATTGATTTTAACGACGAATTGTTTTATTACAACTCATTGAAACATCACCCTTCATCGACGTAAGATACACGGGTTAATTCAGTTTTTTTTTTTTTTTAATACATGTAGTAGTCATGATAATATCCATGGGCATCCATATTCACGTGGGAGTTGAACCCGCGACCTCCTGGTTCCTATGGGCAGCTAGACGTTATATCCGCTAGACTAAAAATCATCTTAACATCATATTAAATACTTACTTGTAAATCGGCTAGTGTAATCGGCTCCTTACTAGTGCATTACGTGTATATGATTTTTGTCATTAATCATTTGCGAAATATCCTGACTGTATCATGCTGAAAGTGATTTCATTAAGCTAAACCAAAAGAAGCTGCATCCATCACTTGTAACGCGATGCCTATCATTTGGTTCCAACAGAGATATCCTAAAAATATTTGTGTGATGTCTTCTAATAAACACAAACAAACACACACACACACACACACACAATATAAATCTATCTACTGTAACAGAGTAACATCCCTTGTTCAATTCTGTGGTGCTTTATAACTGTTGATATAACTTTATATCTTTTTTTTTCTTTTCATTGGATTATCGAGATACAACATGGATCAGAATACAGAGCATATACAGTCAATTAAAGATGAAACATACAGCCCACATACGTCGTGGGTCATGTTAGCTAGGCTAGCTAGCTGTCACTTCTTTTTTGATGATTAATTACTAACCTCGCTGACGCCAGCGAGTTTGCCTTCAGTCATGCCCTTGGTTTGATCTTGTTAATAACAATGAGTGGTATACGCGTCTTTGAGAGTGCTTAAGCACAATGTTTCCTTTATCGAGACCATGAAGATGTAACAGTGATAGTTGGTGCATCTAACATGGCACACGCACGTATTTATTACATGCATATATATCTACAAAATCACTAAATTTTCTTCATGATGAACAAATTAAAAGCTAACAGCTGGAATAACGCCTTCATAATTTTATTCATCTTTCTTTGATTTCTCTTAACAGTGCTTGTTATGCGTATGCTCCTCTAGATCGTTGACATAGTCCGTGTGTAAGCTCATATTTTAGTGAAGACTTGTGAGATTTGACAAAGTGTTAGCGGTTCGGAAGGTATAGCTAAAGGTATTGATATACAATGTACGTTATAATCAATGTACAATTCTTTTGCATCTATTCTGTTTAAAATAACTTTTTGAGTTGAAAAAATAACTGTGTGCATAGGCCTATGTAACCCAACTCAGGCGCATAAGGCCGAGCTGAGATTCTACACAATGAAGCAAGAGAATCGTTTCTAAAAGAATGGAAATGTAGGATGATGAATAGTGGTATGAGGATGAATACATTGAATGGTTATACAGACCGCTGCTTGCTGGCGTTTATAAAATGATAGTCTTTTGTATTCTGAAACAATTACGAACAAACTCAAAAAAGAAAGCTTGTTGTACCCTGAAAAGGGCTTGAAATTTACATAGAGGCTTGTCGTGTGTATAATTATGTAAACCTGTTTGTCTGCCAGTATATTTGCATGCTAGAGTCTTTTCAGTGGGTCCATGCATTACTTTTTGTTCGCTCCAAAGGTTTATCATGATGTCCCGCTATATTAATCGTTGGTGTTGTATAATTGGTTACATATCAAAATGTGTCGTCACATTATAGTCACTGATTATGTTGCAAAAGACAATGAAGTGCATAAAAGGTGGAAGAACTGAAAATGAAATCTGCATTAAATTACATTGAAATGAATGGAACCGAACTGAATTGACAGTGTCTTGTTTTGTGTATTCCTTCCAATATTCAACAGTGCATGTGTGTACAATCTAAGACATCATATTTCAGTGAAAAGTAGGGTAGGCCTAGCATATGCGGGCTTTCCCCACGATTTTTTTTTATTTTAATTTTCTTTCTTTTTTTTTTTTTGCCTCGGAGACCCCCTAAATCCAGAACAATGCTCAATGCACTTCCTACCAACCTCAGGGATTAGCCACATCGATCATCGTCATCGATAAAACACTTCCATTAGCTTGGCTTGCATTATAGGAAGGAACCGTGTCTGGTGCAGCTCTTTGTTCCAAGTGTTCCATGTACAGGTTTGCAACTATGACCCCGTTTACAGTGCGGGGCCGGGCTCGGCCGCGGCTCGGCCGCGGCCGAGCCTCGCAATTTTGTCCGTTTACACTGCTGGGCTCGGCCGCGCTTTTAATTCAAATCTTTCAATATTTTGTCGTAATGGCGCTCTGCTTGTAAGCAAACGCAATTTGGTATTGTCTGGTTTTCAGACCCTTTGCCAAATGAATTCCGTGGCGACGAAGTCGCCGTTCGGGCAAAGGCCTTCGCCGAAGGAAAAAGAATCCTTTGCAGGACAAAACCACCTTAAACTATATTAGTTTTCGACGTTGAGGGGGTTAATATCCTGAATAGCGAAAGATACAGGCAGAGGGTTTGGAAGCCAGACTAAAATTGGCCGCACAATATTGGCCGCGCATTTGGCCCAGTTTGCGTTTACACCAAGAAAAGGCCGGGCTCGGCCGCGGCCGAGACCACCTCCAGAGTGAGGCCACATGCAAGGACAATTTTGGCCTCGCATTTGGCCTTCTGCGCGTTACACTGAAGCGGGGCTGGGCACGGCCGCGGCTCGGCCGCGGCCGAGCCTCGCACTGTAAACGGGGTCTATGGGGGATACCGGACTTCCCATGGCTGCACCAACGTCTGCTTGCAGAATGGTTCTTCCAAAGGAGAATTAAATGGACATCAGAGCCAGTCCAGTAGATCGATGACATCCTCCGGAGTTAAGTTTGTTGGTTTGTTTTTCACGGAGAGTTACATCCTCTCCAGTTTTTGTTTGATGATAGTATAGCCACAGTCACAATCATATAAACACGTGTACAGATTGCCAAAGACCTACATGGTGATCCGGGGAGTTCCGGCATAGTTTCGCCCTGGATGGAGCGTAGACGAGCGTTAATGACTGTGTACACGATATCAACATGGCATCTACATGGCGCTTACACGGACCATGCCGGACCCACCGGGACTACACCGTCCACGCCAGGAGCGCGCGGTGTCTACACGGACCAACACGGTATCTCGCGGATTACTCGGCAAACACGGCATTTCCCGGATGACGCCGAATATTTTTGATCACCAAAAGTTGCCGTGTTGACCTCCCAATTGTCCAAGGATGTCCAAGGCGTCAACGCGGATCTCTTTCCGGATCACCTCGGATCAGATTCGGAGTGATCAGGCATGTCTATGTGACTGGGGCTTAAGGTCCTCACTTAGTGGCATCTTAGTGAATAATGACACCACGTCATGGAAGAAGCTGTCTCAAGGAAAAATAACTCTTGGATATGTAAAGAAAAACTCTTTATCAAAACGACTATTCTATATGTGACCCTGCATCACAAAACCAACAAAAAATCGCCAAATATGAATTTTTAGTTCAGGGCAGATTTTGAAAGAGCAGACTCTAAGCTTTAAAATGATGTATAACTTAATTCAATGGTTCCCCCTGACCTATCTAAATATTGGAAAGAAAGCACATACACACTCAGGAAAAGTGTGAACTGAGAAAAGAGGCTCTGAAGTACCAGGGTCTATTCAAGCGCTTAATCTTTACCAAGCCGTGCTAATTGTGATGAAAAAGACAAAACACAGGATGTAATCAACCGGAGCAACAACAATGAAGGGATTATCAAATTAAGCTGAAACTGAGCATGATTTATTAACACATTCTGTCCATGATTCATGCCAACTTTCAAAGCAATAGCTTTATCCTTTCAAAAGTTATTAGAATTGAAAGTGAAGAGTATGAAAGGATTTCAAGAAAGGAAAAGCGGCCTCTAAGACATACTTGATCATTCTACTCTCCCCCAAAAAGGTAGTGGAAAAACTGCTCAAAACACACTTTCCCATTCATGTAAAATGATCTCAAACTTAAGAACAATGTAGAGAAATGATAGCTCTTTCAGAAAATATGAAAAACTAAAGATTGACTCGGTTAACCCATTTCACCTTTTTTGAGCCCTCACGTAAAACCAAGGGGTGCGACTTTTTGTTCGTTTTGTGATGCACGGTCACATAGTTCCATGTGAATGCGTATGGATTTTATGGTTGCAGTAGTTGTTCACAATGATGTACTTTATTACTACTGGGAATGTGAAGTCATTGTTCTGCATTCTTTCATCTAAAATCGCGGTGATGTACCACTGCTTCTTCGAATGCGGCTAAATAATGTTATTCAGTTCAGTTTATTTTCATATTTCTTATTAAGGGTTACATCAATAATAAAGGCACACGTATCTTACAGTGCATTGTCCTTTGAAAAACAGAAACTAAAATAAGTATATAACCATGATAATGATAACAGGCTTATAGAAATTGCTCATTACTGTACATAATATTATGCATAAAAGAGAGTGTGTTTCAATGTAATTCCAAATGATTTTATGCTGTGAAAAAGGAAACACGATAAAGCTGTTTCGGAAAAACCGGATAGAGTAATAATGATACTAAAATATAGAAGAAAAATGAAAAAAAAAATGATATGCTAATAGAAAAAAAAAATCAACCAGTACGAACAAACGTCATTTTCATTCTATCTCAGAATAGTTATGCCTGTCTTACACACTTGGCATTTTTGTATGCAAGAAAATGTTACGAACATTACAAATAATCAAATTGATCAATGTAGAAGCAAAAACAATGGAAATGGGCAATCCTCGAGCAACTGAAGTCCGCCGTCAGCTTTAAAGGAGGAAAGAGAAGAAGAAATTGTACCAGAGCGACATCTCACCTTTCCTATGTAGTATTGATAAAATGATATCACACATGACATCGCAAATTTGATGTGTTTATGATATCTATTCAGTATTTTTTTCATTTGCGTTTAAAATATTAGACACGAGCAACTTGAAAAGGGGAGGGGTTCATTCCAGAATATTAGCTCCGTTTACAAAATGTGCGTATCGATTTGACAGTCTGTCATGCCTATTTGCATGTCATGCAAAGAACTGATTCTCCGGATTCACACTTGGATTCTCGATGAGAGCGGTCTCGCTAATTATTAGCTCCCATGAATTTATGATCTCACTAGTACTCGATATCAACGTATCAATGACATTTACCATTGGGAATGACATCAACGGTGCGAACATTGTTGCATTTTGTTGAAAAAGGAGATCCGTTACGATCCTTTTTTTATTTCTTGATGTGAATACATGGTAAATACCATCATTAGATATAATGTCTTTAGTCAATGCAACTGATTTACCCCCGTTCCCAAGCAGAGACGCAACGGATAGAAGTGAACAAAATTTACATACGTATTTGCTGTGTATATACATCGCTGGACCCTTCTGCGGATTATCATTCGTGTCAAACGCGATAACCATCATCCTTCTGCGTCTCACTGGAGCTTTCAACGAGATAGACTCAATTTTATTTCAGCTGTTGGCTATAGAGGACATTCTCATACCTTTGAGTGAGGTTGTGTATTATTCAACTCGCGTGATATATGCGTATCGTCCAATCCCTTCCTACAGACTTCTTTATATCTTGATCGGTCATGTGTCATTTTTGTGTTACTTCCTAAAGATCGGCAATGTTGTCACTATCAATCTCTGCCAATATCTTAGAATCACAAAACCGTTTATGTTTATTCGATGGATAAACGTAGAGAATATCTTGCGCCTTCAGATGGTATACCTCGTCATTTCATTCATATCATCAATTGTCGTGTTTCTGCCGTCATATTCCGGTGTGTCCTCAATAAATGCAAGAGCAATCCCTTTGGTGTGTATCGCATTCTTCCTCATGCTTCAATTCCTGACTGGATTGCATATACTACACACTGTCGTCAAGCAGAGACATCGTATAAACGTTTTGCAGGATAATGTGTACAGGAATCGGCTTGGTCAAGCCCGAGAAGACAAAGGCAACGTCCCCCAAGTAGGCCGACAGCGACATCAATTTTCGTTTAAGGGCCTCCGCACACTTTTTATTCTGACATTATCTCACTGGCTAGCATGGACACCGTGGTTGTATTTCCTTTCCGTTGGTAAGGCCGAGTCATCGTGGTTGTTTCCCGTGATAACACTCTCCCTCACTACTAACTGTTGCTGGAATCCATTTATCTACTACTCAACCAACAGACAATTTCAAACGGCTGTCCGTAATGTTTGTCGCAGAATGATGCCAAATCTAACGACACATTCGATCGACTGAACACGAGAGGCGGTATGAGGCTTGTAAAAACTCCTTGTCCAACGCCTATTCTGGAGACACACGACGTAAGAAACCTGAAGACTGCGTCGTGGTCACACACATGAGGAATTCATTGATAGGCGACTGACTTCAGTTTTCGGACATTGAGAGGCACTGCTTACATATCAGGAGCATCATAATTCCCAATTGTTAACGTTCCATGATTGACTGTATGGTAGAGACAGCTGCTGTACTCTGTCAGCTGAAAAAGAATGGCCCAAAGGAATGCACACACGGAGGAGTGATTGCATATACTGCAGTATCGTACGCTTCAAACTCCTCGTCAGGCGATATGACAAGGCGGTTGAAGGGTCCAAGTTTCGTATTGGATACGACGTCTCATTTAAGAGGAAAACTTAAAGGGGGTTCTTCTCCTCTTTCTTCAGTCATACGTATAATGTAATTATCACTTGCTGTCGGGCGGAAGCTCGGTGGTCTACTGAAGATGACGCTTGTCTGGGGATCAGGAGGTCGTAGGTTCAGATCCTGCTCGAGTATGTACGCCCATTATTTTTTTTTTTATCGTGGCTGCAACTATACTGCTTCAGTGCTTTAATACGTCAATTTAGGGCAATTTGTCAATCAGTTGCAATAGAAAACATCCCGACAGCAGAATTTCATGAATTTGAATAATTACGCAGTATATACCCGCTGCTTGCTGTAAGGATTAGAATCAACACTTGCTGTAGGGTGAAGCTCGGTGGTCGAGTGGAGATGACGCCTGTCTGGAGATCAGGAGGTCGTTGGCTCGAGTTTTCTATCATATTTGCTTTCACAAGAAAAAAAAAATGCAGTCGGAATCCATTTTAACGTGTATCATTGCAAGTAAACATATATAACGGGTTTGTTCCCTTTGTGTATAGCCCTTTATAGCCTACTGTATATTGTACACGATATTTTCAAACCATTGATAAAGACCCTGTCACACCTTTCCGGGCAAGCTGCGCAGGCTTGTTGCGAGTAGGGATTTTCTAGCACGCAGGAAAATTTTCTGCGGGCGGGCAAGGATGTGGGCGAGTTCCGTACTTGCGTCTTACCTTCAAAAAAAAAAAAAAAAAATGGCCTAGACGCGTGCTACCTAGCTGCTATATGCGTGTATTCCGTGTGACCTGCATGCGTGAGAGCTTAGAAACCGATCCGTTTTCAGTGATGAGCGACATACGGGGGCTGCGAAGTACCTGCGTTACAGCTGCGAAGTAACCTCGTTTGAGTTGCCTGCGAGGTGCTGCCGCCGAGGGCCTTCTTCTTGCGTTCCGATTAATGTACCACTGCGGGCAATTAACCCCCGCGACTCACCTGGTACGAGTTTTGACCATGGTAAAGGCCTTGTCACAACGTATCTGGGAAAGCATTGCGGGTTGATTTGCGGGGAAAATGTTTTGCTACCCGGACCTCCCAGCAGTTGGCCCGCACCTGACAGTACATAGCGCGTATCTCGCCCACAGTTTCCCGGAGGTGCACACGCAAGTCCGACCAGCAGCCAAGTTTGAGAATGACCAAAACTTTAAAGTTGTGTCGCCGGGATTGCCCGCAGAGGTCGACGCAAAACACCAGTAAGAGGCCCGTAGCTACCGCAAGTCACAGGCAGTTGACCCTTTTGAAGTTCGTAAGCTGCCCATGGATCTATATGCTTTTGCGACGGAAGCGCGTGTCATCTGCTTGACTTTCTGTGGGACAATTGCCATATCAAATTCCTTCACAGGAATTCCTTCAACGAGTTTTCAGCCCTCACTCGCCATCTATGCGCCTACACGCAGGTCAAACGGAATGGACGTAAGTAGAACTGAAGTAGCACGGGCCTAGCAGGTAAGACGTATGCGAAACTCGCCCAAATCCATGTCCACCTGCAAAAATTGTCCTGCGTGGTCGATAATCCACACACGCATCAAGCCCGCGTATCTTGCCCGGAAAGATGTGACAGGGACAAAACTTGATTGCGGGTATATAGAGGACTTGCGTGCGCAATTCCAGGTATTACGGGTGAGATACGTGCTAGTTACTGTCATATGCGGTTCATCTGCGGGGACCTCCGGGTAGCAAAAATATTTCTTCGCAAGTAGCACGCAAGGCTTGCCCGGAAAGGTGTCACATGGCCTTCTGATAAAATGCTGAATCTTTATGAACGCTAAGCTATAGCCAGTCGTCATATTTGCTAACAATACACGTTGAGCTGGTAAAGTGCATTAAGACAGGGTCACATCATTTTCATAAGGGACCACAGAGTCGTATAATATCAGCTCTAGCAAAAATCAGGACCCATAATACTGGCCACAAGTACTAAACCAAAAGCAATGAAAAAATATAAGAGATGAAAATGTTACAGTTTGAATTGAAGGATTGAATATGCAGATGTCCTTCCTGTAGTTACTCCATATTTTTATGTATATTGCATATAACTAGATTTGCATTCATTTCAAATAGTCGAATAGGAAATTAAAAACGCCCCTAAGAGAGAAAACGGACAAATCAGTCAATGGCATTTACATAGTAACCGTATAACTGAATCCCTTTCCACCTCCCTGCTCTATAAATATACTGCAGTATACGATTGTTATTGTAAATACTGTCTCATAATTTGTAATGTACAGTGTGAATGGAGTGTGTTCAATGTAATACTATATACTGTAAAGTACTATGACAACAAAAAGGTTCACTTCGTAGGTTTTATAAAGAGTTGTCATTATCGCAGTACCATTTGAGAAATGTCATGACTGCATTTTGCTGACAGTGATGTCATAAAACTGATAAATTGTCATGGCGTTTGACTCCCGTCATGTTGACAGCGTATTATGTGACTATAGGGCGACAGGAAATTACTTTCATTTGTCAAGCGAGGCTTTCTCTGCGCTAATATAACAGACATATCATAGATGGATTCACTATAAGAGCTTTCTGTAAGAAAATACCACAATGAGTGAGTAACATCCATTGTCTAATTCTGTACAGTGCTTAATTTCAACAAGTTTTCTTTTTATATTTTTCATTTCTTGCTGGATTTTCGAGACATACACCATGTTATGAACACAGATACTCAGGTTTTGCATGCTGAACAAACAGAGGAATAACAGCTCGAATAGTCATATATTGTACCTTTTAAAAGCTTGATAATCCTTGCAATTGTTTTAGGTCTCGTGTACGTGTATAACCTTTTGCCTTTATCGTGTTTCTTTCGTGGCGCCTCCATATTTCGTACATTCTGTATTGATCACTCCGTTAAGTTTTAGTTCAATATTTCGCCTGGTATAACCTTCGGCTTCTAATAATAGTTGCATACTCTATTCATCCTACACTGTAGGGGAGACCGGGTCTAGTTGTTACAATTTTCACATTTTTAGGTCTGTACAAAAAACGAATAGAGGAATCGGCTTCATTTTTGCTTTGAGGATACCTTATTTCCTCCTTTAATTAAAAACAGTACAAACTTTGGAAGTCCAGATAATATAAACAAGATATTACGTAATCAATAAACACAAAATTTTGTAACAACTTTCCCCGATGTTGGGGTAAGTTGTTACAGCACATGGGGTACTTTGTTACACCGTAGAAAGTCAACTCAAATCGGGTAATGCAGATCTGATGTGTTAGGTAATTCTTAATATCAACCTGTCTGGGTGTGCATGTTAGCCTATGCTGGGGTGTATGAGTGTGTTGGGTGTGTGTGTGTGTGTGTGTGTATGTGTGTGTTTGTGTGTGTGTTTGTGTGTGTGTGTGTGTAACCATAAATTCAATTGAAAGTGCATTGGGGTAAGTTGTTACACCACTCGATTCTGCAGACGGGTCAAGTTGTTGTAACAACTTGACCCAGTACGTTTTCAAAAACTTTTCACACGTGTGGCCAATAAACAATCAAACATCACGTGTTGCTACTTTCACCAAAAGACAGCCAAAACACGCTTCTTTTAACCACATACTCATCACTTACTGGAGAAGAATGGATTTGGTGTAATAAAGAAAAATCGAATTTTTCAAAATTTCACTCGGAGAGGTAAAAAAGTGTTTTTTTGGACCTATCTTCTACATGTGACGTCCAGGCAACGCCAGATTTCGCATGCAGATATCGTTGGCTATATACGTTTTGATTTGATATTACTTGTAACGCCCTCTTTTGATCATAATAGAGAAAATGATAGCGTAACAACTTGCCCGTGTAACAACTAGACCCGGTCTCCCCTATTGTATATATAGCGACCCCTTCTTATTTATGGAAGTGAAGTCTGATGGGGATATGAAAATTATAGTACGTAGAGTCTTCATACTCAGAGTTTGCATACTCAATACTGTAAAAATTTACTGAGATTAACAAAAAAATACTACACCCTTAAAACATCCGAGTCAGAACTGACCTGGAACTGGGTCCGTTGGGGTCAAACACCGTTCCCGAAAAAAAAAAATGACTAGGAATTTGGTCATGAAGACCCCGAATGGGGTCATACCCTTACTCAATTCATGACTCTGAATGGGTCATATTATCTGACCCTGTTCCTTGTCATATCTGACTCGGAACGGGGTGTGACCCCAACGGACCAAGTTCCGGGTCAGTTCTGACTCGGAAGTTTTAAGAGTGTATATATGAAAAGCCTGGCTCTGGGAGAATAAGGTATAGGTTTGAGATAGTCTGTACTGTTAAGGAAAGAATGCTTAATTATTGGTTAAAGACTATTACTAAAAAAGAAATTAAATATTCAACCATTGTACATCAAATAACAAAATTTGCATAATTACGAGATATAATCACCGCCATGGTTGTTGAAAGTTTATGATACACTTAATGAATTACGAATGTCTTTTGTTACTTAGCTTTGATAATGTATACATTCTTCGTAGTTTAAGTCTTCAAAAAAAAACTTAGATTAGTAAGATGACGTAAATTAGTACAGAACAGTGGCAGTCGAAGATAAGAAAGAGTATGTTGTACCAGTAACAGGATCTTCAACATTGTTCAAAATGAATTTTTGTTTATAGATTCATATTTGTTAAAAATTCCTAGCTTGTTCAGACACACTCTTTTCGAATTTCATTGTGCTAACCACAGATTGCCAATTTAACTGGTAGACGTTGGAAAGAGCATAGTCATCGAGTTTATAATTCCACGTAATTCTAATAGACTCGGTGATAACTTTCACTATTTATTTGAGTGCCATACATTGAGTAGGCTAATGCAAGAAAAAAAAATTAAAGTCTAATATGGAATAAGACCGACTAATATAGAATTAGACACGAACAGATTTTTCCCAATTATTCAAATACAGAAATCGTACTGAGTTTGTTAATTTAGCTAAATTTTTTGTAGTGAAATAATGAAGCTCCACAAGAAATAATTATTGCCTATATTGTTATTTGTTTGATTTTTTTTAATGTTCATCGGTATTTGCAATGTTTTGCTTCATATTATTGATATTGTTTTTATCTCCGTTATTGATGACTTTTTTAAAACTCGGATTTGTTTTTACTGCTTCTCTCTCTCCATCTCTCCTTCTCACTCACTTTCTCTATTGGATCCTGCACCATTGTGTATACTCTGTAAATAGCATGATATCCGTAGTATTCACTGATTCTATCTGTTATGTTTGTTCAAATTAATTTAATTTGACTTCAATACCCAAACTTTGAGTACCGTAACATAAGAAAATATTAAAACCATTGTCATTGTCATTGTCAGTATATGGTCAGACTATCTTTATACGCATTGATTGATACAAGCTAACATCGCCCTCGCAGTCGATGATTATTTGCTTATCAGTCTTACTTGACCAAATTGCACTAAAAACCATAGAAAAGTACTGAAAAGAGTACTCAGTATCTATACACGTAATCATAAAAATTGGCCCCAAATCAGTTGCTGTTTATATGGGAAGCGTGTATAGCCTATCGACGTTGACCAACTTTCATATTGTCAAACTGAAACTGAAGTTACGAGTCTAATTTTTATACACTCGCAGTGGCGCAGAAAAAATAAGCGACTAACATCTCGTACATGCGTAAAATAGTAGCTAACTTCAGTTTTAGATTGTGTAGGCAGCTACCTCGGCTGCGACACCAATGCATACTAGTATGTACAGACCAAAGAGATATTGTACAGAGTGACGTACATGTACCCGCCGCATACAAAAACTGCCTAGCCTGGCCTCGCACCGTATGGATGCGATATATCCACGTCCGTCCGTCCCACAAACGCTATGCACAACCAAAGCGCTAGCACAAATTTCAACAGCACACACAACACGAAGCTAGCTCTCAACGTTTTGTACGACTCAACGACATGGAGGTCGACGCTGCGATACCAATGCTTCCCGTGTTAATAACGGATTTGATGTAAACTTGTAAGAGTGAATTTCTACAAATAAGCTATGAAGGATTTTCCGTGATTTTGATGCATTTCGGTAAGCTGAATTTGAGACATCACTCTCCTTGGATATGACAAGTCATAAACTAACAATATGCACCTAACGCCCTGTCCTAGTTAGCGTTAGTGTTAGACTGTCTCACTTTCTAACGTTAGCTCTAATGGTGGCTAACGTTACAGTAGGACCTACCCTACTAACGCTAACGAGTTAACCCTCTAGGCCTAGACCCCCTCTAACTTAGACTTCTAACCGTGAGAGTCTAACCGTTTAATAGTAGTAATTTTTAATAGAATCTAGATCTATATAATAGACACGTGTCGTGTGGTCTAACGTTACTTTGGCCCAAATAGGCTATAGAATCTATGATATGCCATATCATAGACATAATGTAAGGGCCCTAATGTTAGGGTAGGGCCCCTAGGCTAGGGCTAGGCAGGGCACGAAGTTTGTTTGAAGAGCTCTGCAGGCCATAGACCATATACGTTGTATATAGATTATAGGCATATTACGCTAGACTAGAACTCTAGCAGGCTATTTCCTTTTTGAACGTTACACTCACTGGCGTTCTAAAAGACATTCACAAGACATCTAAGTAATAGTAATATTGTGAAAATGATAGACCTAATTAACGCAGAGAGTCTAGATGGTCTATATTACCTCTAACCATTAGTGATGATCTTGGAAGTTGGACATACGTTTAACATTAGTAATACGACTAGTGTAGGCCCTATGTGCAAGTTAACTCGACCTAGGATAGTGGGCGCGCATTTCATGAAGTGTTTTGGTCGGATAATTTTCTGACATTCTGACACACCGTTATACAGCAATCTGTTAGAATCAGTAGTTTCTAGATGAAAATTAAAATCAAGTAGAGTCTAGATCAAGTAGATCTATCTTGGTGTTACGATAGATAAGCATTTATCATGGTCTTCACACATCGTAAAAAAGGTGTCAAATACGATTGTTTGCATTCGACGAGTTCAGCACTATTTATCCAAGAGACTTTTAAGAAAGTTATATTATTCTTTAATACTGCCGCATATAGATTTTTGTAACACCGTATGACTATATGGGGAAATACCTCTAAAGCAAACATAGCAAAATTGCAAAAGTTACAAAATAGGTATGCACGATTAATACTATGTGCAGATTATTCTACCCCACAAAGCAACCTTATCACTACCAGTATTTTGATTTGGCAAACAGTGCAACAAATATTATTAAATACCAACAGTGTTTAATGGTTTTTAAAATATTGAATAATAAAACCCGATGTATTTGAAGTCATGTATTAGTAAACGACCAGTTTATTATTCTACGCGACATGCTATTAATAGTCCTTAAAATCTGTCTTACATCTGGGAATAAATAAAGGACTATTAATAGCATGAATTCATGTCACCTCAAGCATGAATTCATGCAGGACAGCAGATTCACAGAAATTAATGTCCATCCTGGGTCAAAGGTTGAAATGCCGTTTGAAGTCAGTGGGTCAGGCCATGTCCTCAAGTGAGCACTCTTAAAGTTCTCTTTTGATTTTGCATTGATGTTTTCTTAAAGAATTTTTTAAGTAAGGCTCACCTTATGTCCTTCCAGGACTGTAGTTTCATGCACGCATTTTGAATGCATCTGAATCTTTTGAACAAACTGCTTTGTTGTTGTACCCTTGAGATTGTCCATGTTCAGGGTCTTTCCTCTCTGCCTTTTATTCTGACTTTCCAGCACACAGGTTTGATCATAGTGACTCTTTATTTCTTTTCAAAATTCTCGTGTTCAGGAATGTGAAGTTCTTGTTACTGCAGCTGATTGACAAATTACCCTTCATCGATGTAAATAAGCACTGATTATTCCGTGATTCAGAATTTTTGTGTAGCTATGGGCATGGGCATACGTACTCTGGTTGGATTGGAGCTTACCACTTCCTGATTATACTTAACAGGCATTGTATCCACTAGACTAACAACCTTCTGCCTGATAGCCAGGGCTGGTTTTAATCCTTACAATATGCAGTGGGTACTGCATAATTATTCAAATTAGTGAATGCTTGTTTACTGTTTGTAACATTGTCTGTAGATGGGAGTTCATGACCAGACACGCCAACATAGGCTTTTGGGTGTTCTACCACTCGGAGCCAGGAGCCTCCAAGGACCAGTGGGAAGCGGTGGTAGTAGAGACTCCAACTCTCCCGCCGAAAGCCCATTTTTGCAGAATCTCCCGTTCTCCCGCTGGAGATTTGATTTCTCTCGCCCTGGCTCTGTGTCCCCCGGTGGAAAGGATTTAATCTTACTTATTGCTATCGTATGTTGAAAAAAATTAGCCTTAGATAGCACCAGAGAACATCTAGAACCCTAGGAACTTCGCGCTTCGCACACATCAACTTGGAGTCTCCCGTTTGCTAGGGGTTTGGGGCGGGAGAATCTCCAGATCAGGAGGTGCCTGGGGTTGGAGTCTCTGTGGTAGAGAAGACACGGTGCCACTGTCACATCGTCCCGGAGATTGGAGGATGCTCCTGCACCAAGCCAGGCACATGTAAGCATGGCCAATTTTCCTTAATGGTCTTTCATTAACCCGTTGAAGACTAGATCTAGTCCCGAGTATACTGGAGCAGGTGTCTATTGGAAATATGTGTTGTAATGTAGCAAAATCAGCCCATCCTCAACGTGTTAATGAAACTTGTCTTAATGCGCAGAAATATGTATAGTATCCATCTGGACGTCCATTCACCCATCCCACAATCTATCTATCTCTGTCTGTCTATCTCTATCTATCTATCTATCTGTCTGTCTTTCACTCTCTGTATATGTATATGGGTGAGAATTTTGAACGATGTACAATTGCCAATTTTCGCACCTTATGACACTATTTCCCCTAAAACACACCAAAATAATAAAGCCCGGAGCCGACAGAAGATTGTGATTCAGCGTGATTCCTAGTTGGCATTCTGAATATAAGCAAGATGTGCGCAGTATGTTATGGAACGCCATTAAGGAAACAATACAAAATTCATTTCACTCCAGCCAATATTCATTTCACTTTTAACAAATACATTTCACTCACAAACATTGATTTTACTTTTTATAAAAATACATTTCACTTTTCACAATAATACATTTCACTTTTGAATTAAAATTCATTTCACTTTTCACAAAAATACATTTCACTTTTGAATTAAACTTCATCTCACTTTTCACAAAAATACATTTCACTTTTGAATTAAAATTCATTTCACTTTTCACAAAAATACATTTCACTTTTACATAAAGATTCATTTCACTTTTCACAAAAATACATTTCACTTTTACATAAAGATTCATTTCACTTTTCACAAAAATACATTTCACTTTTACATAAAGATTCATTTCACTTTTCACAAAAATACATTTCACTTTTAAATACAAATTCATTTCACTCTTCACAAAAATACATTTCACTTTGGCGTACCATATCACTCAGACGAAACCATTTCACTGCGCTAAAACCATTTCACTCTGATAAAACCATTTCACTCTGATACAAAAAAATACGTTCCTCTTTTTTCCCGGCCAAAAGGTGGCGCCAGTCTGAGAGGAGTCACAGTGCCATGGCACTTTGTTAGCACTGAGCTGAGGTGAGTAGCCGGCCAGCCGGTAGCCTTTAAACAAGGCGACTCGCTCTGCGTGCCCCCGTATAGCGCGTTTACCCCACAAACCTGTTGGCCGGCGAGTGGAGCGAGCCGCCTTTATCCACTCGTTCAGGGATGTGTACTTTTGTCGTTGTTGTTGCTTTATATTCTTTGACAAATTTGCGTACAAATTTGACGCAGAAAATACACACGGAACCAAGGCAAGCCTCGTTAATATTAAGTAACTATTCTGATTACTTAATATTAACGAGGCTTGCCTTGGTGCCGTGTGTATTTTCTGCGTCAAATTTGTACGCAAATTTGTCAAAGAATATAAAGCAACAACAACGACAAAAGTACACATCCCTGAACGAGTGGATAAAGGCGGCTCGCTCCACTCGCCGGCCAACAGGTTTGTGGGGTAAACGCGCTATAAGGGGGCACGCAGAGCGAATCGCCTTGTTTAAAGGCTAGCCAGCCGGCGGCTATGCATGCAGTACCTAGATTTACTGAGTAGCCAGTCAGTCGGCAAGCCCGAAAAAACCCGTCTAGAATATCCAAGTCCTCGCACGCGAGTTGACCCCGCAAGTCATAGAGAGCGCGATTGGAGAATCGTTTTGAAATGCTCATATCTTGGTCACTGAATTACGTTTTCACATGATTTTTCTTTTATTTGATAGGTAAAGGTTAAAACTTGGATGCTATCTTATTGATTTTTCCAAGAACGACATGAAAGATTATCAACTTCGTGGCTAACTAACTGCAGATGTTCCGGAAATAATGGATACAGATATTCTTCTAAAATTCTCCGAAAAGTCTTCTTTTTCATCGTGGGGCACCAACAAAAGTTATATCATGTAAAAGGAAATTTATTCAGCTTTAAGATGATACCTAAAAGTGTAATGTGATGATTTGTAGATGGGTCAGCAGCCAGCTGATATCATAGGGATGTCATTCTTTTTTTTTCTCGGCACGAAATCGCGAAGTACTGTACTGTCCCACATATAGAAATTGACGTGTGTCCTCGATGCCTTTGTACGTGTGTGTTACTGTATGAGCGACCCCAGCGTAAATACACGTGGTCAGTTTCGAGCGTCTAGCTGTGATATACTGTACTTGTGTCTGTCATTAGACATTACGTACTAATAGTCTACAGCCTCTTGCTGGGCCTCCCTCTCTCTCTCTCTCTCTCTCTTCTCTTTTTTTGATTATATGTCTTGTTCTTGTTATTCATAATACAATGTATGTTTGTTTTGTTTGCTTTTGTCCACCCTTCTGATTTCGTCAACAGGAAGTGTCTGATTCTCAGTTTCATTCTGCCATCAATCATTCACATCACTCTCTCTCAATTCAAAGCATCCTAAGCATCCACTCAAATACATTATAACCACTACTTATACCGTTCACTCCGCTAAAGTGAACACAGTTACATTATATCGAAATTCCGCTTACATTATCCACTTTTTTTTTACATGCTTGGTTACAACAACATTTTGATATAACAAAAGAAAGCTGTTGATCCCAAGGACTTCACTACAATACTTCACTCTATTACTATAGGCCTACCTAACTAGGCAGAGAAATTTACATACATTATTGCACGTGCCATTCTCATCAATTAATGAAATACCTTTTTTTTTTCATTAATAACAACAGAGAAAGGAGCACAATCCACAAGTTTTTTTTTCTTTATAAATGTATATACATCTCCATATATATATATATATTTATTATATTTATTTATTACATGTAAGTGTTGACAGAACTACATTGCAGTTAAGTTTCAAGGTATCCACCAATCTTCATGACAATGTATCACACACATAAAAAAAAAAATAATACCTAAAGTAAGAGCTGCATAAGCAGTCTACAGTTTTATCTACTTTTTAGCAGTATAGTCAAATGCAGTTTTAGATCATTTTATTTTTTTTTATTTATAACTCTCATTTATTTATTCATCCATTTATTAATTATTTTTAATTTATTTTTTGGTGGTGGTATTGGACTCAGTCTCCAGCCAAGTGGCATGTAAGAGACCTGCGAAAGGTACAACTGTCAGCGGTCTTGTGAGTACATGTAGGAACGCGAGTAGGATCAGTCTGTCTTGACTACAACAGTGATGTACAGTGAACATTTCAAAAAAAAAAATCTTCTGGTGAAGCTCAGTAATAAGACAAGAGCAAATGAATGTACCAGGTAGTTTGAACAATTGCAGAGCTACATTGTATTGAGCAGATCTGTACAAATAAAATGCCGGCAAATTTTGACACTGGCAATAAACAAACTATACTGATACCGATGTTGCACAAACATGAAACAGTTGTGAATATGGCTTGAATGTTATGTAAGTGAATAAAATCAAGCAAGAATACCACAAATGTTTTGAGGCAATACTCTGTAAATTACATGCCATCTACACTTTTGGCAAGGTTTCACTCAAATGATACATGTACAGAGATAACTTCATTAATAGTTCAAACTGCATGAATGTTTGAGGGTGGACAAATGCCCTTGAGTACTCTGAAGGCAGGTACACATACGTGTATCTACTATAGTATTCACATCGCCAAGGTTTCACACACATGAATAGAGGGTGACAGTAAACTGGCAGCTGCAAGAGCAATTTGAAGGTGTACATGTATACATATGAAGTGTACTTACTGGAAACAAAATGAAACATGTACAAAATATATAAACTTCATCGACAGTCCAAACAGCAGAGAATGTTTTGAAGGTGTACATATGCCCTTAAATACTTTGAAGGCAAGTACAATGTATCTATTGGTCACACTGCCAATGTTTCAAACACATGAACTGGCAGCTGCATCAACAATTCAGAAGTGTACATACCACATATGAAGCAGGGGCGGATCCAGGAATTCCGTAAAGAGGGGACGCGTTTACAAAATTAAAGGGGGGCGCATGCACCCCTCCCCCTTTTTTTCTTTTAATTTCTTTTGTCTAAACAAAAAATAAAGGGGGGGGGGGGCGTGCGCCAGTTGCGGTCCTAACTGGATCCGCCAATGTATGAAGTACACTTACTGGAAACTAAACAGATAAAAAAATTTAAAGTAACTTTAAAACATCAATATTACTGGAAATCGAAGCAGACAGATTAGATTTGGCCTTATAGCATCTTGCAAAACATCTATGTGAAGAAATCTTTCATTCCCAACTTTAGCATTGACTGTATATAATCTTATCTGAAATGTCAAAAGGCAAACTAATCATCCCAACATTTCTGTCAACTGAATACACATGTATCAGTACATGTACACAAGCAGTATCATACACATTTAAAATATCTGTGTGTCACTCTCTTCATGGTTATGACTGAGTGAATGATACAAATGTGTATTCGAACCCCTTACCAGTAACAACACTCGACAACCCTGGGGTAGACTACAGGCCAACATGAAACCCCCCAGGTGTTATAAAAATCTGCTCATCTTACCTTTCACAAGGTCCACAATTTTTCTTTATAGGTATCTAATAAGAGCATGCCCGTTCAATGCGAACATGTTCAAAATTTTGGTTGATTTGGGGGAAGTACTAATGTAATGTATCATCTATCTAACTGTTATGTCAAAATCTTCATCTTCCTTATCCCTTCTTGACCGTTCAATTCCTTTTGGTGACATACCTTGTGTATCTTCCTGATCGAACAGAATTCTTACATCTTTGAAACCTCTTCTGAAATGGGTCACAACCAAAATATTAGCAATAAAACATGCATACATGTACTAACTAAACCTCTTATAGTGCTTCAGTGATGATGTACAAATTAAATTCATACCTTCAGCAACAAGACATGCCCCTGTCGAGTAATGGCTGTACGTCCAGATACTACTTCATACTGTACAATGTACTTGCTTCCATAACATTTATCAAGAATATCATGAAGGATAATATTTAGTTTAATCAGGGCTCATGATTCTGCCATCTGTACAAACTCCAAAGTAATTTAAATGCACATAATTTAACATATACTATCTTGCATAGTTCCACACATTGATGTATCTGTAATGGTCGAACTTCACATTTACTACAACAGCCGTGCTTTTCAAAGAATATACATGTACATCCTCTTTACTAAAAATGTTACCGTAAAGATGAATGAAGTTGATATACAGTAACATACTGTAATATGTTACAATTGTATATCAACTTCATTCTTCCTATTGTATCATATCACATATTTAGCACCTTTCTGAGGTAGGTTATCATGATCGCATACTGCTCTAGATTTTTCAATGAAATGGAAAAGTTGACAGGTGTACTAATCAGTTGTTTCTATTCTTGTGAGGAAGTCACTCAGCGCTTGCAAAACAGCAGTGCTCTCCTTGATAAAAATCTGTCAGAGATTGAATGGTACGTGTGCATCCAAGAAAACAAAATACACTGTAGAACTGACAGTGTAGATCTTCTCGTTTATGTCATGCAGATTTTCCTGGAGGCCACAGAGAAGAGAATCACCTTAAATATGCATGTTCCATCGGTGTGATGTCAGGTACTGGGGATACCTACATATACAATGTGACACAAATAGAGAAAATTAATCATAGATGATATTATAAACCATTATTCACAATAACATGTCCGAAAACATTATGTTGGAGTAAACCCCAATTCAAGCAGAGAGAAACTACAGACATGCACTGTACTATGGTAAACATATGAAGAGTCTGTTCGCAAAAACCGATAAGTCCATTTTTGAAGATTTTCAAGTACGGTCTCTGTCATAAAGTACAAAATAACACCTTTTAAATGAGATATTGGTCACTACATATAAAAGGGCATTTTTGAAGTTATGGTCAAAAGAAGCAAAAATTTTCTTAGTATTCTCTTTATTTTTCCTGACCTTTAATCGCAAATATCTCCATTTGGCAAATATGGACTTATCGGTTTTTGCAAACAAACTCTTCATATTATTCTGAGAATAATTGCATTCATTCAGACATCCTCGTAAACTTTATTGTTACAAATTGTAGATGCGGAAGACTAATAATACATCTCTATAATTACTGACAACCTGTATACCAACTTGAAAAATTCAAATAGCCTGGTACTCTATTAGTGTTAACATTGCAGCCGGGTCAACTCTTAAACATGTCATGAAAATTATGTTTACATCAAATACTAGAATCGCTCTTGTGCCTTCTTTCTCCATGTGAAAGAAAAAAACTAATAATAATAATAATATTGAATCTATACTGTTCTTGTTTGTATTAAGTGATGATTAGGTGCCTAAATCATATAATAATTAACTACTAAGAGATGAAGACTAAGACCCTGTTTATTATAGACAGCATACACATTGTACACTGTACAATTTTTTGTGAATAAGTTGTAAATTCAAATTTACAAATTGCCATCGCCACATACAATTGTAGGCCTACCGCCACCGGCCTACACTGACTCACTGTACACACGATATCACGAAGTTCCAATTGAGCGAATGAACAACGCTAATTTCAATATATGGGACTGACCCTGCACCTCCGCAGAGATCGTTAACAACGGTGCATTTTACGGTCCGAAAAAGTCCCCTTCCGCACTAGATGCGATCACGTGACCTTCCGGAGGACTAGAATACATTATTTGGCCTCTAAAAATGCAATCTTCAGGCCTAATTTTTAACAAGTTATGCTTCTAGGGCACCGTCGATCTTGGTATCTGCGTAAAGCACGAAGTATTGCCGACCTGATGAACAAAAAGTCACATCAATCCCCTTTTTAGATGGGTCAGCAGCCAGCTATAAACACGGGAATGTTTTGAAAGAGGAAAAATACTATGTCAACTTCGAGATACTATTTAAACGGCAAAAAATACTCATTTTGAACCGGAAAAAATAGCATGTCGATCACAAGAAGTCAGACATCAAACTTACCCCACAACATCGCTGTTGAAAAGCGTTGTAAAACACACGTTACATATTCAGCAAGTCAGGCGTAGATTCAATTCTCGATGTAGTATGCATGTAACGGCACGAGCGTGCATGTGAGTGAGGCCGAGGCGAGGACCGTCGACTGCTAGCTCGCCTCGCGTCGCTTCCGCGCCAGCGTAGCGCGCTAAATCTAGGTACTGCATAGCCAGCTGGCCGGCCACTCACCTCAGCTCAGTGCTAACAAAGTGCTATGGCACTGTGACTCCTCTCAGACTGGCGCCACCTTTTGGCCGGGAAAAAAGAGGAACGTATTTTTTTTTATCGGAGTGAAATGGTTTTATCAGAGTGAAATGGTTTTAGCGCAGTGAAATGGTTTCGTCTGAGTGATATGGTACGCCAAAGTGAAATGTAATTTTGTGAAGAGTGAAATGAATTTGTATTTAAAAGTGAAATGTATTTTTGTGAAAAGTGAAATGAATCTTTATGTAAAAGTGAAATGTATTTTTGTGAAAAGTGAAATGAATCTTTATGTAAAAGTGAAATGTGTTTTTGTGAAAAGTGAAATGAATTTTAATTCAAAAGTGAAATGTATTTTTGTGAAAAGTGAGATGAAGTTTAATTCAAAAGTGAAATGTATTTTTTGTGAAAAGTGAAATGAATTTTAATTTAAAAGTGAAATGTATTATTGTGAAAAGTGAAATGTATTTTTATAAAAAGTAAAATGAATGTTTGTGAGTGAAATGTATTTGTTAAAAGTGAAATGAATATTGGCTAGAGTGAAATGAATTTTGTATTGTTTCCTTAATGGCGTTCCATAGCGCAGTGTACTCAGAACATCCGAACGGCAAAAAGAGTCGCTGCACTGTTGGCAATGTGATGTAGGATGTACACCTTTGTACCTTACGCTTCGTTATACCAAAGCTAGATCATTGATTTTGCAGTGTTGCTTTATATACGCACTAGTCTATATTAAAATGCCTTGCGTTGCCAATAATAAGACTTGACCTGGGCTATTTCCTAACTTTTCCGTGTATATAAAACACACTCAAACACAAACACATAGGGGATGCTCTAAGGACATCCTTCCCCCGTTTGGTCACTTCGACGCCCCCTCGCTGGTCATACCTCCCCAGTCATGAAAATAAACCGACACCCTTGACTACCAGTGGCGGATCCGGGGGGAAGGGGGGGGGGGGAGCACCCCCTCTTAATTTCCAAAGCGAAAAAAATACAGCTACAAACGGCAGTTTTGGACCACAAAATTTCAAAATTTTCAAGCTCGCTGGCATTTAATCGCTATGCCATTCTCCTGATGTTGCTGCCAATAATTGACAGCAGTTGTGCCCGGTGCGCCCCCTTAATTTCCAAAACGAAAAACTAAAGCTACAAACGGCAGTTTTGAGACTGTAAAATGTCAAAATTTTCAAGCTCGCTCGCTCGCATTTAATCGTTATGCCATTCTGCTGATGTTGCTGCCAGTTAAATTACCAGCAGTTGCGCCCGGTGCGCCCTCGCCCCTTATTTTCCCAAGCGAAAAAATATAGTTTCAAACGGCAGTTTTCATCGTTATACCATTCTCCTGATGTTGCTGCCAGTAATTGCCAGCAGTTGAGCCTGGTGCGCCCCAGCCCCTTATTTTCCCAAGCGAAAAAATAAAGCTACAAACGGCAGTTTTGGGACTGTAAAATGTCAAAATTTTCAAGCTCGCTCGCTTCGCTCGCTCGCATTTAATCGCTATGCCATTCTCCTGATGTTGCTGCCAGTAATTGACAGGGGTTGAGCCCCATGCGCCCCCCTTAATTTCCAAAGCGAAAAAAGTATAAAGTACCTATAAACGGCAGTTTGGAGACTGTAAAATGTCAAAATTTTCAAGCTCGCTCGCTTCGCTCGCTCGCATTTAACTGTTATGCAATTCTCCTGATATTGCTGCCAGTAATTTGTCGTTTCACACCGTCCTTCCGTAATCCATGTAAAGAAAACATATTCCGTTATGTATTCTGCACAGCGCACGCACGAGCATACACACACTCAAAATTACTTTTCCACGAGGTGCACCGCAATCTCTTGACCCACGGTACGCCACGGGGGGGGGGGGGGGGGGAATTGGGCTAGATCAGAAAAAACAGAAAAGTACACTCAATGAAATCAGTCATACTTGGAAATTCTAACAATGTCTAATTGATTCGAAGTTCATATCAATCAACCAGTAAAAATGACAAATTATCATAGTATTAAGTGCTCTTCTAATGCCTATGCGTTATACACCTAAAAGTAAATAGGCGACAGTAGAGTGTGGTGAGGCGACAGTAGAGTGAGGTTTTGTCATATTGGTGAATTTACCGATAAAATTGAATTTTTAACAATAATTATTTTTAATAGAGTGGCAAACAAAGCCCCTGCAGCCGAAACTCGTGTCTTTGATGGGATTCGACCGTTAAAAATGACATCTTAGTATTACGTGCTTTTCTAATGCCTATGCGTTATACACATTTAAACAAGGCGACAGTAGAGTGCGGTTTGGTCATATTGGTGAATTTACCGATGAACTTGAATTTTTAGCATTAATCATTTTCAGAAGTGTTACAAACAAATCCCCTTGAGCCGAAGCTCATGTCTTTTGATGTGATGCGACCGTTAAAAATTACAACATCTTAGTATTACGTGCTCTTCTACTGCCTATGAGATGCGTGTACATAAAACGAGGCGACAGTAAAGTGTGGTGAGGCGACAGTAGAGTGCGGTTTGGTTATATTGGTGAATTTACTGATGAACTTGAATGTTTAGCATTAATTATTTTTAGTAGAGTGACAAACAAAGCCCCTTGAGCCGAAACTCATGTCTTTTGATGTGATTCGACCGTTAAAACTTACAACATCTTAGTATTACGTGCTCTTCCAATGCCTATGCGTTATACACATAAAACGAGGCGACAGTAAAATGCGGTTTGGTCATATTGGTGAATTTACCGATGAACTTGAATTTTTAGCATTAATCATTTTCAGAAGAGTTACAAAGAAAGCCCATTGAGCCGAAACTCATGTCTTTTGATGTGATTCGACCGTTAAAAATGACAACATCTTAGTATTATTGTACGTGCTCTTCTAATGCCTATGAGATGCGTTATACACATATAACGAGGCGACAGTAAAGTGTGGTGAGGCGACAGTAGAGTGCGGTTTGGTCATATTGGTGAATTTACCGACGAACTTGAATGTTTAGCATTAATTATTTTCAGTAGAGTGACAAACAAAGCCCCTTGAGCCGAAACTCATGTCTTTTGATGTGATTAAACTTATGTTAGTGTAGAGCTGTGCAATAACATCTCTATGTTAACTTGCACCTCTCCATCCAACCATGCAACATTTTGAAAGCGTAGCAATAGACCTCTGCAGTAATTTCTGTATGTGAACTTGTACCATACAACTCCATCCAGCCTTGCACCTCTGCATCCAGCCTTGCACCTTTTTTTTTTTAAAGATTAAACCTAGTATTTGCGCTCCACAGAAATTTCTCTTTGTTAACTTGCTCCAACTCCATCTAGGTTTGTACCTCTTTTTTTCTATTAATTGAAGTATATACCAATACATATATACACAATACAAACACACACACACATACACACACTTGCGTGTATTTCGCGCTAACCTGGGACTTACACACTGAAATGAAATTTGTATGTGTGTGCCTGAGTTTGATAATTAACCGTGGACGTTATAAGTATAGGTGTGTATGCTAAATTTTGTGATTTCTTTCAATATTGTGCCTTGTATGCGAAGATATTGCAATTTGCAACCATTTGTGCATGTCCAAGAATTGGGGACTGTTCCCGGTTGTGGTGTGCATCCGTAACGTGAATGTAGGATGTCAAGTTTACATTCCCTTTGACGGGAAATGTATGCCCACACACATACATACCCCCCCCCCCCTCCCCCCACACACACATAAATATATAATAATATATATATATCTATATATATATATATATATATATACGTCACCGACGGGACAAATAGGCGTCCACTCTGTATTCAAGTAAATACAAAAGAAATATAAATATTAAAGTGGGAGAGCAATTTTTTAAATCCGTTGTTCAAATAAGAAGACTGGGGGAGAAAGAACGACGCATTATTAGCAATTCTTTTAAATTGAATATCAAATTTATTTTTTTCTTTTAACAAATTCTGAATAACAATTACAAAATAATATATTTTAGAATACAAGAATACAAAGAATGAAATTAAAATTTAAACTTAAAACAACGCAACACTGTGTTCAAGGTACAGAGCTAAACCATCTCCATCGCGATCCAGGCTGTGTACATCAGAAGAAACAAAATGATACAACAATAGTTTAGCGAATATCGCATCATATTATAAGAGACAGATCCACGTGATAATAACAACGAAAGCAACAACTATTCTGTTAATAATGATAACAATTGTAATAAGAAGAATACACGAGAGGAAATAAGATCAAGTAAAAAAGAAGAAAAAGTAGAAGAAGACGAAGAAGAAAAAGAGGGAGAAGAAGATAGCGATGAAGTAAAATAATACTTTCACTTATTTTAACAAAAGAAATCTATAATGATATGGATGACATTAATTATTACAATGAAACACATTATGGTACAACTAATATTACTTCTACGAATACATACGAAAATTATTATTGACCTGCATGAAATACATTTTCATTTGAACTCTAAAAACCAAGCTTTAAATATTATCTTCACTATTCAAAACCTAACGTAACAGTGTGTCGATAATAAGATACATCTAACAAGAAATGAGGAAATACGCCAATGAAAGCAAAGACCTGCAAAACCTCTAACAACAGCTAACAAACTATTGGCGACCTATGCAAAACAAGGGTACACATATTCATAAAAACATATTGGATATAAGCCTCGCCAACGTAGTATTAAGAATATTTACAATTTACAAAGATCATAACTACCGTTAAAACAGGAGACAGACAACAAAGTCCTTCTGGAAAGCTCCGTGATGGCGAATGTATGCCTCAGCCACCTGTAAAACATATCTATTTCATTATTACTATATTGTTAAGTAGATGACATGCAGTGTAAACAAAATGAATTTCATTATGCAACATATGCTAATTAGATCATTGTCAACATAATAACACCATTATTTCGTCATATTCCCATCCAGGGTAGCAAGCAGGGGTACGCGCATGCACTTACAAGGATGCGCGCATCAAGAAAGCGCTACCCCGCGCGTGCCCCAAAAGTAAGCCAAATAGCGCATTTGGACACCGGCACACCGCACACGAAAATGGCAAAATTCACAAATTTCTTATTCTTTGCGTTAGATAAATCTACATTTACAGCAATTCAATCATTCGCATTGACAATACAACAATTTGAATCATATCATCAGAGAGGCAGGAAAGATCTGAACAAGATGCACTTATTCAAAGAATGTCAACGAATTTCTTTATCTTAAATTAACTGGCACACATTTAACCTTGTAAATGAATTCATTACGGCTAGAATTCGACAAAGGGTGCGTTTATAAGATTTTACGGGCCTAGAATCACTGCTTTGAAACACTGTTTTGAAACACTGTTTCAAATCACACTTTCGTCAGGAGAGCGTTTATAAGATTTTTTCTCCGAGCGTGTTGGGGCTCTCGCTCAGACTGTGCCATTGCGCAACTCACTCTGCGCAGTTTTTCCTGGGCAAAAGGTCAAACAGGGTGCGCGCAAGGCATTGTGACGTCATTATAAACAGTGTTTGCGATCGCGGTTGCGTTTATAAGATTTTTAAAACACTGATTCTACAGAAACACTGCTTTGAAATGTACTATTTTGTGCGATTTGAATCAGTGTTTCAAAACACTGTTTCAAATCACGGCGAGCGTGTACAATAATTTTTTTTCGAGCTAGAATCACTGTTTGGCCAGAAACAGTGTTTCAAAACACTGTTTCTGGCCAGAAGAAAAATGTTATAAACGCACCCAAAGTGTAATCTATCAATGTTCAATGACTGTCCTTTACTTTAGCATCAGAGTGCCTAATAAATTTCAATAAAATCACTTCAAATAACTCTGTAAATAATCAATATTTGCATACATTGTCACATAATGAATAACATGATATTTACTTAACATTTGTTCAAACTTACGGATATTAACTGTGGTTAAATGTGGTTTAATTGTCCAAAAACAAACGAGAGTGCGGGGTGTCCGTTAACGTTGGACTCGGATAAGCTGGATGGATGAAAGCGTTCTTTTGTTATGATTTCTTCTATGACAGCAACAAACAATTGCGCATGCGCATTAACAAAAAATACACAGAAATAAACAGTAGTAAAGAGGGCATACGTGTTGAAATATTATTTTGTATCATAACATGTATAACACACACACACATACTACTAAAAAAAATGGCTCATTTCCATCTGTAACCTTTGAGGAAAACATATGGTATTAAATTGTACTCTAATTTCATTGTATATGTATATATATATATATATATATATATACACATACATATATACATAACATAGTGACCCAGAAAAGCGGTCTAACCTAGTTCTCATGGACTGTTTTTGCAATGAATTGTATCAGTGGGTGAGTCTGAGGAAAATTATAACGAGAGTGGCAAATTGGGTTGAGTAGCTTTCGCACACACACATACCTACTGTACCAACATCAAAATCTAGACAATCTGCAAAAAAAGTACATGTATATTGAAAACATTTTCAACAATCTGAACATTCATTAATTTACATACTATTCTAATACAAGATAGACATCTGCATTTGCAACTTTAAAGAAGGCTCTTTCATTCCATTACAAATCTGTTGTGATTAACACATTATCAACCGTAACAAAATATCAACAGAGAAGAGGCGAAATACAATTTTTGTCATAGGTTCAGATGAGTTCTTTCATATGTAAAAAAAAATGCAGAAAAAGCTAAAGAAGATAGCTGGCCTGATAAATTGCCATATATCTAATGGAATAATCTGTAATATCTTTTTTCACTTCATCTCTGAATAGTGAG
This sequence comes from Diadema antillarum, assembly GCF_040938485.1. Classification (NCBI taxonomy): domain Eukaryota; kingdom Metazoa; phylum Echinodermata; class Echinoidea; order Diadematoida; family Diadematidae; genus Diadema; species Diadema antillarum. Next base: position 1,188,122 of record NW_027270921.1, on the reverse strand, counting down.
TTGCATTTGTAATACATGTACGTCCCAAGATCCATAAATATGAAATATTAAAACAATTACACAATTTGACAGCATAGAAGTGAAAGCATGTATTTCTTTTTGGAAATTAAAATCTATATGATGCACATCTGTTTCATTTACATATATGTATACTATGTTTATTTTCCGTAACTTTGGCAGGTATATGCAAAGTGTTCAAATACACACATACAACCAATAAAATAAAGAACCCACGCCCAAAATGCATACACCCAATTCTGCCAATCAGAGGTGGATGTCAAGTTTTGTAGGATAATTCATTCTTTCTGAGAAAAAAAAAAGAAATCTAACAGTAGACTAGCCAGTGCATCATGAATTAGGTCTTGGTCATAATGGACTCGAGCATACTGAAAGAAACAAATATTGAACTCATCTATGTTGCTTTATGAAATTATACTGACCCCTCAAATCTAAAAAGGAAATCAAATAAAGTATGCGTGTACATGCCAAAATTAGGATTTACAAGCACTTCATGATGATGGAAAAGAAAATAATTTACACAAGCCAAGATCAATCAGGATGTACTGACATCTGGGGAGTAGTCCACCAAACCCATATTTTAAAGAAAAACAATATTAGTTTCATTTAATTCATTTCAGTTTTGAATCTCACTTTTATGATTGGTTGGTTTGAATCAAATTGGTTTGATACGTGGCACGAATAGTCTACCGCCATGAACATCATCATTTTCTTTAAAAGCCGCCTGAGGCACTTGCAGCCGAAAAACTTATGTTTGCAAACATGATGATAAGTAAAGAAACTATGCATAAATGAATATCACCTCTTAAATGTAATGTGTGGGAAATCTTATTCTCACACCATCAGATTATTCGTTGGAAACGGATTAAGCAGCAGTCAAGAGTGTGTGTTACACTACTCACACTAATAATGATTTTGAAAAAATTAATTGCTGTATTAGAACAACATTGCATTTCACCTAAATAGATTCATATATTTGAACCAATGGTTAAACAAACGAGATCGTAAGGGGAAAAAGGGGGGTTCAATCTTGTTGGTATTAAAAGTGAGAATTCTTTGAAATTTGTACAAATTATACAGGTATTTAAAATGTAAACTTATTAATTTACATATAACCTGCATAAATTCTTAAGAATGATACACTTGTACTTTAGAAATTCTCCAAAGTTTCAATTTTGTTAGCATTCTCTGAAATTGAATCAAATGTTCTGTGATTTCCAGATTTCCAGATATGATGTACCTTTGTGGTTCAATAAAAACAAGTGTACAATGATCAGCCAACATCTTCAAATTATTACCATTTTGATCAACAACAAAACTTAACTTCCATTTCTTTTTTTCTTGCTGTTATACCCTGCTATGAGGTGAATGGATAACATTCGACTAGAATGGTGTGTAAGAGTTCAGATACAATAACTGAGTTCATTCCTTTAAGAAGTCAGGATGCTGAGATTTGGATAAAGAATCCAAGCCAAGTTCCAAATCTGCACCATTTCTTTGAAGTAAGAATGGGCAATCTGTCTAACACATTCGCAAAGCACTAGTATATTATAGTATAAAGGTCCATTTGAACTTTGTTGACACGAGTTCACTTACAGCAAACCCATGGGCGTCACCAGGATTTTTCAAGGGGAGGGGGTTCATTCATAAGGAAAACTGACCTTTCCCTGCGGCCAGCACTGAGAAACGCAAAAGAAAAAAGAAAAGAAAAGAGGGGGGTTCCTAACCAGCCACCAGCGGAAGCTGATAAGCTGACAAGCAAAAAACAAAACAAAAACAAAAACATATATATATATATATATATATATATATATGTAAATGGGGGGGGGAGGGTGTTGCGCGCCCTTCACACCCCCCCCCTCACTCAGCTCTTTACTCTCTCTTATTTTACTTGATGTAACGAATTATGTGATATAACAAAGTACTTTTCATGGCTACCATTCTAATGTGGTCGCATCAAACGCACATAACAATTTATGCGTACATAATTGTTTTATGTAATTACGATACCAAACATATGCCACACTGAAATTCATATTCTAAAACTCAAAAGCTTTGAATTCTATTTACATCTCTTCATATTAGCCATCCAATACACAATCAACAATAATTTTGATAGAAAGTTGACACTGTTGATCACGCATTGCATGTGGAATACACTTCCCATTAACGCTGCATGTCAGACTTTTACTAGAGCAATTAAAAACGCAGGAGCCCCAGGGGCTTAACGCTCACTCGAGGTAAGGATAAATTTACAATTAATGCAAGCTCCCTTTGGTCTAACTATAGTAAATAGTCATAGAACTGTGGGATCCTACTGGATCTAGATTTACTTATATACTGTATGTGGCCCCAATGGGGGAGACCCTCTGAAGTGCCATACAGCCGTCACTCCTCACCTGGCTATAAAGGCATACTTCTACACATCATAATATAACTTATAACAATGCAACATGCCCCATTCCTAATTTGTTCTGGAGAAGAAATTGAAAATGAAAAAGTTTACGGAGGACCCATGACAGACAACGGACAACAGATGGCAATAGCTCACTGTCTTGAGCCTTCGGATCATGTGAGCTAAAAATGCCTGAATGGCAAGAATTGATAATGTAGAATTAAAAAAAAAAACCAAAGTCCTTTCCATGCCATGTGGCACATTGGACAAGCCTATTTCTGTTTCAATAACCCTCGGTCACACTGCTGCAATTGCAGTGAACGCTAGTGAGCAGGAGGTTAGTCGACTACTGGTAGCTCCGCATAATAAACTATCAGTTTTCCCATTGAATTCTCTAATGCTGAAGGCCTGGCAAGAAGGCAGTACCGGTAGGCACCTTCCTTTTTTAAGTCTTTCGAATGACCTAGACCGAGGTTTGAGCCTGCAACCTTCCAATCGCGAGGCGGACACTCTAACCACACTGAGCCACCATGCCAGTACTATGTAGAATAAGTACTTTCATAATACACCAAAAAGTAAAGATATTGAAATTGCCGCCCACCCCCCCCCCAAAAAAAAAATGTTTTGCAAGTCCGAAATGGCCATAGATAATGACATTACAGAGGCAATTATGACCTCAAATAGATCAACACTCTTTGCACTGTTCCCCTCAATGGCACTGTGCATGGCATACAGGACAAAATAATAGTCTTCGTCAGCAGATGGCTGTTTGCGAAGATCTACACATGTTTATGTAGCCTCCTACCGCATGAATCGCATCTGACCCATCACGCTGATGTGAAAAAGCACAGGCCACCATATCACATACACACACAGAGAAATTAGGGTTCTATTAGGGTTCTTATTTGCACCCTACGAGCAAATCTAACTAAGTGGCACCTTATAGGGTTCGGGATGGATGTAGAGGTGCAAATCCGAACCCTAAAGGGAGCCAAGTCTTAAGGGTTCGAATTTGGAACCATTCCATAGTCTTTCCCGAAAGCTGACATGTGGGTGTTGAATGGTGTTTGCTTAAAATGCCACACTATTTTTGGATATTATCGTATATTTTTATTTGAAAATATAACTACACGTTGTTAAAGAGTGACAGTGTCATCAGTAATACTGTACTAAAAAAAAATACTACTTGAATTAAACATTTGTTTTTTCTTCTCGCACCGGGATCAAGAATATCATTTCAATGACGTTATCATGGAGAGAAAGCAAACGAGTACAAGTACACGTATTATGCGTGCACGCGTGGACCATTGAGCACTTGGTCAATGGCAAAGCTAAATTCGCATGCGCACGCCACGCCGTAGGTCGCGCGGTATACGTACGTGCATACTACTGACGTTCCTCGTTTGGAATGGACAGACGACCGTGAGGTTTGGATGATGAATTAATCTTTTTGATGAGCCAAACGTTGTGAGTAGATAATTGTACTGTAATTCCGTTGAAAATATTTCACAGTAATCGATGATATGTGTGAATTATGCTCATAGAATGCTGAGTGGTGAAAACTGATGCGAAAGAGTTGTATCGAGGTACATGTGTACTAACATGTCAGAAGTGCGATCATACATACTGTAAAGCATAGCGAATAAGTCAATGAAAGTGCACGTTAATACGGGAAGCCTCAACCAAGGTACTAACTACGACCAACAGCCCCATATGCATAGCGTAATTACGCTATGCGTGTGGGGCTGCTGGACGCAGTTACCAAGGTACGTACGTAAATAGGTGACCGGATATAGTCGCATCATTTTCGTTAATGGGAATTATTACGTTTGAGCCGAGTTGAGGCTCAGTTGGATATTGGTTTCTGTGAAGTTGACAGAAAGAACGATGTAGGCATGTATGATGTGCCTAATGAAGAAAAATAGTGTTCCTGGTTCATTTAGGAGAATTTAAGACATGTATGAAGATTGAAGTCAGAAAATTTAGGTTGGCCTTGACTCCTTGTTGTCTATCAATGAAAATAGAATGTGTGTTATAAATTAGCAATGCCATAGTCACAGAGCATAAGCAATGATACACGATATGTGAATTTAGATAATATCCACTGGAGAAGTTGCATGTGCTAGACATGACATAAAATAAGTCACACAAACAAGGTATGTAAACGGTAAATCACTTCAGAAGTACAAATACTTGATCCCATACTTTAGCAGGTAGATATTCCAATATTGATTGTATGTTGAACTTTGTTTTATTCAATTACAGGTTGAACCTTGCTGATCCATGCTGATGCATGGTGTTAGCTTGGTCTCATACTGGGCCAAAGGGACCTGTGTTTGATTGATTATTTATCATCGAGTTCACTATGCATGAAGTTCAATGATGGTCTTCAGGATGAGTGATGCAGGTCAACCTCGAGAGACTGGTGAGCCATATAGGATGCCTGAGCTGGAGATGGAAGATGTTCAGGATGTCAATCCTGGTTCCTCGTTGAGTCAGTGTGGAAGCCATGCCAGTTCTTCTGAGAGTGATGGCCAGAAGGGCATACTATTTGGCAGCTGAAGCAGCTGCTATAGAAACGCATCAAAAACTAGAGCTTGAGGAGTTTCGACTTATGCAGCGTAAGATGAGATTAGCTATGAAGACCATGCTGCAGGTTGCTGAAGCAGAGGAGCAGATATACCTTGACTACTAGAACAAGAAGTTGGGAGTCGGCTTTCCTGTGAAAGCAGAGGATGAAACCTTGCTGTACCCAACTGAATGTGCCAACCAACCAGTACACACGAGTGCACCAATTTCCCTGACTAGAGAAGTAGCAAAAAAGTTATTTTCAAATTTTCTTTGACTTTTATCAGATATAGTGCAAAAGCCAATAAGATCATCAGCATCATGTAGTATCCCTGAACCAGGTTTGATGAAAGCCCATCAATTTTTCCGTAGATATATCCGTTCAGACCGGGAGACAGACAGGCAACCTGAAAACATATGCCTCCGGCACCATTCAGGGCGGAGGCATAATAATGAGACTCCTATATTGCATGTATGTTTAACCATATAAAATTTGAGACGGGCCACATTGAATCCCCCCCCCCCCCCATTAGAATTGCTAAACACCACGGCTCTAGAAATATCTTTCCATTTTAATCCAGAAAGTAATCACCTCCCTGTTTTTAGCCGAGGGTGAGAATAAAGCCACTCCATGAAATGAAGATTAGCATTTTTTTTTTTTGCAAAATGTATGTGAAAATGTCTAATTTCATAGATAACAGTAACTATTTATTCTGTCTTCTAAACTGTTGTCAGGTTATTCCCTTTCTTAGAATGCACTGGCCTTGAATATTAACAAGAATACTCTAAAGAAATATATGATAGAAAAATACAAGAGAACGAACTTGCAAATTACAAATTTAAACACAGTCTAAAAAGAACCTGACTTCTATTCACTTTTATCTTTTTTTTTTTGGGGGGGGGGGAGGGTGGATTATGGATGAAAATATGAATCTGCTAATGGATATGAAATACTCAAAGTATGCTTTCCATTATATTTCATACTAGATGGGGTTAGTTTGTATTGTTCATATTTTAGTTATTTCTTCACCATCGATAGCCTCAGTGCTTCAACAACACATGCACACTTTGAATTGATTGTTTAAGTAGGGAACAAAAAACAAAAAATAAGTCGCCTGCTGTTTTTTGTAGTAGACAGCCAGACAATGTATATCAATTTTGGGCAATCTCTGGCAATGCAATGCCATAAGTGGAGTAGCTTTGTGACACTTGACAAAAGCATGATTTTCTCACAAACCCTTTATGTATATAAGGATTGAAAAATAGAGTTTGTTCCAAAACCTGAGAAAGCTCAACATATCATATCTACTTTTTTTTGCATATAAAAGAACACTGGACTTCACTCTTTAAGAAGGCAGAAACTATTATCAATTCCTTACATACGTCAGTGACTTGTCAAGGAAATGTGCATGTTTTTCCTAAAAGAAAAAAAATTGAAATTCTTTTTAGGTTTTCCTTGAATTGTTCTATGCATGTGACATCATAAACTCTTCTCACTCTGCTGCGACTGCACAAATGATTTAAAGATTATTAACTTTTGAACTGAATGTCCGCTTTTCAATTTTTTTCTGATGTGTTCTAATAGTATAAGCCAGTTTGGGGTACCAGTTTGAGCATGTGCAGAAAAAGGTTATTTGTACCGAGAGACAGGTTGGTTTTTTTTAATTTCACTGAGATAAGCATCTGTAATGCTAGGATTATTCATGGAATCCTTATAAATGGTGCCTGCCAGTACATCCACTTGACAGCAAGCCTGGTATTTGGCAATGTTAACACGCAAAAAAAAAGTTTGTTAACATATTCAAAACAGCACTTAATAAAATGGATGATTCCCTAAGTGTTGATTGACGAACCATACTGGTCACTTCATCTACACTGGTTAGGTTCATTCTTTGTTTGAATATGAGTTCCATAAATGGCTATGGTGGGCAAGCTGCTGCATTATGTCACTTTGAATTGATTGAAGTGCCTCACCAACTGAGAAAAATGAAAGGTCAGTTGTACCTATGTGCACATGAGCTAACTCCGGACTGGCTTATTGCTGCGCATTCACTCAATCCACATGTAGGTCTATATGAAGGTGGACTTGCCCTCTAACTCTGATTATAATTTTAAGCTTTCTTTAAGTAGGTTGTATAAAGTGCTGATATATTTGTGTAAGGTTTGGTGAAAATTAAGTGTTAAAATGATTGGAAGAGTTGTGAGACTGTAACATCAACACTTGAGGTACTAGGTGTTTCAAAAAACATTTCCCACTTTTGATTCTTAATAATTCATAAACTATACATCAGATAACACTGTCATTGATATTAGTGATAGCTGAATAGTGTACAATTTTGTTGAAGGTGGTTTAAATATGAAAGCATAAATCAGTTTCATGAAATCCATGATTAATTTCACAGTTAGGTTCCAGATTTTGCTCTATTTTCAACCCTCTGTACAAAACTTCACTTTGCACAGGGGTCAATGGGTGTGTATGGGAGTGTGTGGTTAACACCCTGACAATGGTCCTAAACAATGGCCAGGGTTTCAATGCTTTATTATTTATTCATGAGAAATTCCACTATCACAACTAGTCTTTATTCAGCCTCTGGCAATATCTGTGTAAAGTGAAACGCCTGCCGATACTGTCGTTGAGTGGCGACAGTGCTCTCCCTACTTCTGAAAAACGAAATTCCAATGAATACCTTCTGTTCTGTCGTAAACAAGGTGACAGGAAGCAAAGAAAATCAGTTAGAGTATACACTTGTGTATACGGAGCCTTAAATAAATCTACTCTCAACTGTGAAACAAATCGCCCCAATGAAAAATGCTGCTGAACTCTTTACCAAAAATGATCTCTTTTATCGAAAAATCGACAAATTTGTCAGAATATTAGTAAACAGTTGTATTAAAATGAAAAACTTTAGATTATTTATATCCCAGATTTAGTGATATGTGAAGCAAAATTTGAAAATGATTGCCAGCTGGAAAGAAATGTGGTGTTTGCGAGCACATGATGGAAGCATGTGCTTACTTTTTCCATGTGCATGCATTTTACCCTTTATCGTGCATGAATTCAGACTAGCAGTGCCCAGGGCAATCAACATGAATTATTGATTAAGGATTCATGTGCCTGGGAGCGCGAGACTGACGCCGAGTCAACAGGTGGTTCAGGCATGTCCATTGTTCAGGGCCATTGTCAGCACACACTCACATACACATCATTGGTTCCTGTGCAAAGTTCATTTTTGTACAGAGGGTTAAAATTTGACCAAAATCTGAAACCTTACTTCAAAATCAATCTTAGATTTAATGAAACTGATTCATGCTTTCACATCCAAATTACCTTCAACAAAATTGTACACTATTCAGCTATTACTCATATCAATGACAAATTTATCGGATGAATAGTTTTTGGACTATTAATGATCAAAAGTGGGAAATGTTTTTTGAAACACCTAGTATTTCTCATGCATGATCATAAATCTCTGTAAAATATTGATGGTAATAGTAATAATAATAATAATGAGGATAGTAATAATAATGATAGTAATGATAATGATGATAATAGTAATAATAATATATTTTGCTTCTGATCATTATGCTCGTGATGGTGCCAATACCAATACCTGCTTTATGAATGTGAAAAATCGACTGCTCTTTACAATATTTTGAATGTTGGGGCTAAACTGCATACATTGTGTAATTATATTTATGGTCTACTGAGTACAATGTGCTTCTTGTTTCCATCGCTTGAAAAAAACAACAATGTATCAAAAAAATTGTTTTTAAACTTGTCTCACAAGACATATTCCTTCCTCTTTATGTCCAGTTTGTCATACCACTGATTGGTTAACCTTACTTTCCCTTTCTGAGATAACATTTTCTGTGGAATTGTTAATGTTAATTTGATGCAATGAAAAGTGTTTTCAGATGTGCTATTCTGCCCAAGATTTATAACTGGGACATATCTTTAGCTGTGTGCATAAAAAAGTAGCCAAATTTAGATGTTCATTCTTCATTTTTGATTCTTTTTTTCACCTTTCTTATCATTGGTGTAATTGTATATGAAAAACAAAATGTGAAGTATACTAATTGTATAATGGGGCACATTCGCAAGCTCTCAAGCTTGGAATTGGATGGAATATGTCAGTACAAGTAGTGAGTTTCAAATATATATGACAGAACTTTGCCATACCCTTCATTGTTTTGGCAATAACTTGTGTACGAGAAATCAGAGTTGACATATCGCTGTTAATGTCTAAGAGCGTCATAAAGGTGCTTTTGATTACCGTAAGATGTACCGGTAAATTCAAGGTACATATCTATGATCCATTCTAGAAGTAGAAGGACAATGTGAAAGATATTTGTCACATAGTTTACTATTACTCTGCACAAGCTTCAGGGATTTTTTAAAATAAATATAATTAGTGCTTTTTGTCAATGTGATAACTTCCTTTAAAAGAAGAAAAAGTAATCATTTGATGGAAAGAACGATTTTTTTTATTCAATGTACTGACCAAATTTCATACATTTTTGATTTACATTGCCCTTTTTATGACAAAATATGCATCTCGTATTAGAATTTGTAGAAATACAATGTATATTTGATGTTCACTTTAAAGTATACCATGAAAAAGAAAATTGCTGTTAACTTGTCCCTCTTCCATGAGACATATATTAAAATGTTATATGTAAGTATGCACTGTATTCATCATGTTTATGTTCTATTTGTTGTAGAATTTAAGTCTCTGACTTCAGTTTTCGAAAGATTGTGGATTTAATTGACTGAGAAACTGTGTGTAAATCTATGCATGCTATTTTGCGTCATGTCTGGAGTGTTACCTTAGGTAATTGTTTGTGAAGTCAGTGAAGGCATCCAGTATATAATTATTTTGGTTTAAAAAAAAAAAAGGTTATAATTTTCACCATATGGGGTGCAGAAAGGTAACCCTATATAGAGACGTGTGCAAATTGTATTGCATCCTATATTGCGGTGACTTTATCACCCCATAGGGTGCAAAATTACAACGATAACAATATGAACCATAATGGGTGCAGGTATGAGGTGCAGAAGGGTAACCCTGTATAGAGGTCCATATTTGCACCTTATAGGGTGTTGAATATAGGGTGCTAAATAAGAACCCCCCAAAATAGACCCCTAAATGGAGCCGCTGGTGTTACAACGATATGAACCAGAAAGGGTGCAAATTTGCACCTGAATTTTTGTTCACCCTATGGGGTGCAGAAAGGGAACCCAATGGAGGGGTGCAAATATGCACCAGATATGGTGTTTAATATAGGGTGCTAAATAAGCACCCCCAAAAATAGAACCCTAAATGGAGCCGCTGGTGTTACAACGATATGAACCCTATTGGGTGCAGAAAGGGAACCCAATGGAGGGGTGCAAATATGCACCATATATGGTGTTAAATTTAGGGTGCTAAATAAGCACCCCCAAAAATAGAACCCTAAATGGAGCCGCTGGTGTTACAACGATATGCACCCTCTAGGGTGCAAATTAGAACCGTAATTTCTCTGTGTGCACGTTGATGGCGTTTTGGAGACTGTGATTTTGTGATCAGCTGTCCTTGAACATAAGCTCGCATCGATACAGCCTTGTCACCAAGGAAGCTTGGGTTCACTCCCTTCACGATAGCTAGAGTATTCTGTAGTGTTAGAAAAAAAAAAAACCAAGGCAAAATATATCCCTTTTTTTTACGGAAAGGAAATGTTCATGAAATAATGTAGGCATAACTATTGTATAATATGAGTAATAGAACAACATTGGAGCATTCTGTCATCCACCCCATGATTATACTCATTGAGTTCCTAGCCATTTTAGTATAAGGTTCAAATTAGTGCACACAAACACTAAAGCACGTCCGTGCGCGTAAAATTTTCAAATGTTTGAAATGACCTGAAACGTGTAGCACGCTTAATTAGGTCATTTGGAGCAAAAAAAAAAAAAAAAAAATTGATGCGCGCGCACTCGCCTGGAATTCGTCTTGCACAGTATAGATTATGACATGTTAGTATGACCCTACCAAATTTCATTTAAAAATGACTTTTCATTAGGCGTTATCAATCATCTTTTTGGTAACTTTCATGATAACTATTACCATTCTTGAGATATTGGTGCCACAAGAAATTATGAAAAAAAAAAAGAAAGAAAGAAATTAAGTTTCTGACAATCACAAGGAGTGATCCGCTAATATAGCGGATCACTCAATAATATGACCATGAAGACGATAAAAGAAAATCGGAACTTACATATTTAAGCTCCATCCTATAACTATGGATAGTTACATTGGAAAAGAAACCAGCCCCTGGGCCGATGCCAGCATCTAACGATCCTCTGCTTTCTAATGGCCATGCAGAAAGAGTTGGAAAAGTCAAAGCGGCTTTTTTTTTAAAACTTTGGAAAGAAAGAAAATAAATACTTTTTTACTTTAAAGAAATGCTTGTAGAAAGTGAATGGAAGGAAATGTAAAATACAAAATGCAGATGTACCGAGTGACATATTAATGAATTCTAAATTTCATCATAAATTTTGAAGGTACGTATGTATACCTCATATTACTTCTGCATACATTTAAAGGTAGGAATTTGCTCTGAGCATCACGATTGCAGATAAAAATGTTCGGGATCTTCAAGCAACACAAGACATTAATGAACTGTAAGTTTCATTATTATCTTGAAGTGTACAGGTTTATTTGTTTTCCTTTATTTTCTGATTACCATATGATGGTAACCAATTACAAACAGTTACAACCATGGCATGGTAGAGTTTCAAACTCACAAGAATTTCTCACCAAGTTATTCCAGTTTCCATCTCATGCTTATGAAATATCTATGCTCAAGTTTGACAGCATGCAGTGGATGGTAATCCAGTAGGTCTCTAACATTCTTCACTGTTACTTCTTCAGTAGGCTGAACCTCATATGCTTGGAAGTGGCGGTTAAATGAAAAGGTATGCCAGACTTGAAGCACCAACCATAGGCGTGAGTCATCAAGTACCATCTGTAGGATCTTCCCGAACATGGGATCATTATCATCTTGATATTTCGCAACCACAACTATCTGATGTTTTGCATACCTTACTCCCCGAACTACACACCAATTAGGTATGAACACATCATCATACATGGCTACATGTGCTGCTTCTGACTAAGAGAAAGAGATAGAAAACACAAGAATAGAGATAGAGAATACAGTATGAAGGGAAGGAGACCAGAGAGAGAGAAAGCAATAAGAAAGGAAAAATGAAAAGGATAAAAGAAAAAGAAAGAAAAAAGGAGAGAGAATCATTAACGAGAAAGAAGAGATCCAGGAGTGAAGTCAATAATGCCACATTTTCATTTTCTGAATAAAGTGAACTTCCTTCTGGGAGGGCATATCTCAGCTGGCCATGGAGGAACACTAGAGGAATATGCACACACTGACTCTCTTTCTCTTACATCCATATATTTGTAGTAACGCACAACATGCTTGCTCCATGGAACGTGAAGAAAATGTTTCTACCAGAAGAAATCTAAATTGTAATTTTTTAAGTGAAACTTCTCACTTATGAGTAAACAAGTGTATGTCAATTTCTTTTAATTTTCTTTTTTAGTTTTGAACCAGGAAACCTTATTTTAAAGATTTGCATTATCAAAATTGTTACTAAAGCTGAAGAAAAGAAAATCATGCTTTTCATATCATCACTGAATTGGAACAGTTACAGGTAAATAGTTTAATGCATCAAACACGCTTTCTGTCTATGAATTTTATTGTCCCTATTATCCGTAAAGAGGGGGGGGGGAGTGGCCCTCCTTGATGTTTCATGTTTGAGTTTGAGTTTGAGTTTGAGTTTATTTATAACAACAACATATGTGCAGGAAAGTTTGAATACATGTTTATACATCAATATTAATACATAGCACATGTAACTGTTTAAACGATCTAAACAAAACATATTGATTATAATATATAATATATAATTGATAAATGATTATGTAATCTAAAACTATTAATCTAAAAAAAAGAGCTACAATATGGCAATGTTGTACACAATGAGGTTGCTAAAAGAACCAAGAGTTAGCACAGGTGCTAGTAGGTGTTGGTCCTTTTAAAACACGTATTACATAATGAACTATTGAAATACATTAAAAAATACTGTTATAACATTATTGGTTTGTAGTACCATTGTTTATACAGATTTAATGTGTTTTGCTAAATTATTTCGGAAATTTTTCCTGGTATTAATACGCCTTAATTTTTTTTTTTTTTTTGGCAAAGCATTCCACAATTTCACTCCTATGTAATATGTCTACGATATGAAAAGCTCTCGCCGCGACGTTTCATAATTTTTTTTTTCTTTCGAGTCTTGCAAATCTTTTTAATACCAAAATCACAATTCCCAGGCCCCTGGTTTCAAAGCGACACATTGCATAATATACAATGATTTTTTTTAAAATATATATATATATACAAAAAGAATTTTAAAACCAGAATTTTGCCAAGAATATTACACACAGATCTAGATAAAAAAATTGCATTTTTTTATAGTAATGCAGTGGTTCAGAGCAAAAGCTCTGATTTCATGTATAAATTAGCATAATTAAAACAACGACTTCTCAGAAAATTGCTTTGTGCAATGTGCAAATGGGCATGTGACTTCGACTCCACTGGAAATATGACCTTTAAGATGAAAAAGAATGTCAGAGATTTCTGAAAACTTCACTGCACATAGTGGTCAATACAAGGTAATATGTGCAAGCTGGACAAAGTGCTTCCTGGAAAAATGTTGATGGTCTCTGTACACATGGGCTTTGAAAGACGAATAATGTCTGAATGTGCGACAGCAGCCTTGGACACCACAAGGGAAGTCAAAATTCGCTTCATTCCTGTGTAATTTAAAGTTATCTGAATACCGCTTCAAAGAATCCGATGAATAACTGCAAAGCTTACAAATATACATAGATGGCTGAAGTGCACATAATCCATCTAGCGTTTGTCAGCAGGGCACATCTACTGAAATTGTCCACTGGAAACTACAGAAAAGAGAAAGAGATAAAAATAATAAATAGACGAGAAGTTTAATTCATTGGAAAAATATGCATGAAATTAAATTGTTCGTACATGAATACATTATTGCACATCCAGAGGAATACATTACATTTCTGCATGCCTCCGATCACTGTTACACTTAATAGTCCTTAACCTCATCTCACGATTATTACTGTTAGCAGGATTAAATGATCATATTTTACAGTGAATAGAATGAGGACGTTTACCAAACCATAACTTTTTGAAATTGGTTTTTCTTTCCTGGTACACCACTAATCATGAAAAAAAGAAAAAATATCCCTTTGCCCTGAAGGGTGCCACGGGAGGCATTATTTTATCATGAGAAGTCCTACAGCTGGGGTCCTAAAGCTATGCACCCTGAAAATATGAGCAATGCAACACTTTCAATGTGCCAAACTGTCGATGTGACTGAGGTATAAGAATTCCATCAAGGTATGCCCAACAGAATCAGTAATTTTCCTTTGTTCGTTGGAATTACGTTTAATTAGAAATCGGTAAAATTCACACCTTTCTATTTCAAAATCAAGATTTATTCACTTATTACATTACATGATTACATGTAAGGACTATGAGGACCCCTTTATTTTGCCACACAGAATTTGACCCCGGCACTGAAATCTAATTGAAAATATGACTTATTGATATTCATCCATCATAATTTTTAGTACTAATCAACTTCAGAATATGTAGAACCAAGATAAACATGTAAATGTGTAACAGAAATCAGTAAAAAACAATTATTCGTTGACATTTAGCTGCTGAAAAGAAATTGTGTAGCTGTATGTCCCTTACTACAACATTAAATTTTACAGAGGAATCACACTTACTTTTACTGTAATTTATTTTAAATGTTTAGTCACTTTAAAAAAAAAAAAAAACTTATGTGAAGGTGTCTAGTATATGTATCTTTAACACCCCCAAGCTCCCCCCAATAATATTTCTTCTCAAGATAATGTTCATATTTGAAGTTTTTTTTTTCTAATGAAAGTGAAAAATGGAAAGTTTCTGCAGAGTGCAGACAAGGGCACTGGCATTGCGCTGGGGGGGGGGGGGGATAATTTGACTTTTTTTCTGGGGGGGGGGGGGCAGGGGTGTGAGGCCTTGACCTCGAACCCCTACATATAAATGTAGGAGCGAATGTTCAGGGATTTCTCACAAAATTTTCAGAGTATTGGGCTCCCTCCCCCACAGTCACAAAATCCTAAATCTGCCGCTGCTGCCCTTTTCTATGCAGGCATGACTGACAAAACTTGATGAAACAAGGCCATCGGGATCAGGACCCAATATATGCATGCATTGTACATGTTCAAGCTTTATATGTGACCCTGCACCACAAAACAAACAAAAAATCGCCAGACATAAATTTCTAGTTAAGGGCAGATTCTAAAAGAGCAGACTCTAAGCTTTAAAATGATGTATAACTCAATTGAAGTGGACTCCCCTAACCTATCTAAATATTGGAAAGAAGGCACACACTCAGGAAAAGTGTGAACTGAGAAAAGAGGCTCTGTCAAAGTACAGTGTCTATCCAAGCGCTTAATAGTAATCTTTACCAAGCTGTACTAGCCGTGCCATGAAAGGGACACAACACAGGATGTAAACCACTGGAGCAACAACAATGAAGGGATTATCAGATTAAGCTGAAATTAAACACGTTGTATTAGCACATTCTGCCCATTATTAACGCTAACTTTCAAAGCAGTAGTGTTATCCTTTCAAAAATTATCGGACTTGAAAGTGAAGAGTGTGCAAAGGATTTTAAGACATGAAAAGTCATCTCTAAGTCACACCTGATTATTCTACTCTTCCCCGAAAAAGAGTTGTAGAAATACTGCTAAAAACACACTTTCCCATTCATGTTAAGGTGCCAAACTGAAGAGTAATGTAAAAGAAGGATAGTTCTTTCAGAAAATATGAAAAACTCAAGTTTGGCTTGATTGATCCATTTCACCTCTTTTGAGTCCTTACTTAAAATCAAGGGGTGCGATTTTTTGTTTGTTTTGTGGTGCACGGTTAGCTTGTACTCCGCAATACCTTTTATTTGTGAATAGAGGCTTCCATAGCTTTTGTGAAATTGCAGGGACTGTCCCACGACAGGAAAATAATAAGTTGAATTCAAAAATTCACTTTCAACTCTGAAAAATTAAAAAGCAATATAAGAGTTGAGGACTCACTGAGCAGCTGAATCAGGACTTCAGGTCTAGCAAATCTTAGAAAATCAAACCATGCTTAGAGTTAGACTCAAGACTGCAGCAATTCTGTCTGGGTGCTAATGCCCTTTCGCATCCAGCCCAGAGTGATCACCAACATGTATTGCATCTTTCACCTCAATTTGAATCACATCGGACAGAGGGAAGCCTCCATTACGGCTCTGATGTCGGTGTCGTCGGTTTGTCGCTCAGCACGGTCTCTCCGCTGTGTACTTTGTGTGCGATGCGTTTAAGCTGAAGCTAGCATTTAGCAATCAAAATTTAGGCGAATGTGTATCCAACATGTACGTAACACTGAGATTTTATACTAACTTCAGCATACAGCAGAGAGATCGTGTTCAGCGATGACACTGACGGAGAGTTCCGTCGGCCTCTATCTCACTTGATTCAAATATATACTTGATTCTGTTTGTATAGTATGTGTACGTATATAGGCCTATTGTTTGTTGGTTTTAATATTGTCTTATTATTTTTTGTGATACTGTTGTAACGTGACACAATATGTACTCTGTTCTATAGCGCCTTGAGTATCTTTTTTAGGTAGAAATGTGCGCTTTATAAGAGTCTCACTATTATTAAAAAGAGGTGAAAGATGCGATACATGTTGGTGATTACTCTCTGAAATTTTGAAGAAAATTCTTTCACGGATGCGGGCAGGATACGAAAGTGCATTAGTACCTTCTGGTTCTTCTGACAACTGTAACAGTGAATACTTGACCCAGTCCCACTCAGGCATGCATAGTCAGGAGTGAACGATTTCAGCGGTTATCTTAGAAGTTGTCAGAACATACATAAAAATGCACATATGGGACTAGATTCTAAATGTAAACAAGTAATGAATGCACATTTAAAGGGAAGCAGTCCTGAGATTTTCACTGTAATGATAATTAAGAAGAGTAAAAAACATAACCTTTCACCAGTTTATACGCGTGGAAATGAAAAACTGTCTCCGTACGCGATTTTTGAAAAATAATTCCTGCAAGCGATCTTGTAAGAGCCGGCAAAAATATGGTACGTCATGCATGCCCTCCTCACCAAGTTGACAGCCGTGCCTCTAAAAACCATTTAAGTGTTGAAATGATTAGTTGCAATTTTATCATATAATGTGAAAGTTTGTGGTTTTATTATTTCAAACAAAATATTTCAAGCTTAGATATATATAATGCATGAAAAATTAATATTGTTAACATAACTTTATATGTATTTTTAAACCAAATATACCATGAACTTGACATCAAATAGGCACGGTCCTTTTCTAGCTTCCGTCCGTGTTGCATACTTCTTAGCGTACAAACCACTCTCGCGCGCGAATACTAATGTACACAGTACTCCGTCTTGCTGATTTTGGCGTTCAAACCAAAGATAACCTGTGCATGAGAGAGTCGAATTCTTCAAAGAAAATATTGTTTGTATCTCAATATTTCTGTAAGTAGTCAGATATCGCCTTTCTTCGAAAAAAACAACAACAACTACGACGTGAGCCGGGAAGGGTAAACACAGAGGGTCGTAGGGATATGATTTCGCTCCACTTTGCCGTGCATGTCCAGTCGGCACTGGCAGCAGCTAGCTCAGTGGCACTGTCCTGCAGTCCAACCCCGGCTGCAGCCCCACGGTAAATGAAACTTAACTAGCCACTTTCCTTACCTCTCTACGCTTTTTTCCCTCGGTTCTCTTCGAAGTCGATGCTCGAGGTGTTTCTGTTTTATAACTCATGTGAGCAAATGGTCGGGATTGCATCTGGCTTCAGGAGTTTTCTCGGTTTATAACCGAGGGCCACAGCCTGCCGGTCCACGTAAAAACATCGCTTCTCAAATGGTCCACGCACAGGTAGGTCACAACACGATATCGAGATTTTGTAGGCCCTAAGTTTCTTATGTTCGGCATCGTTGTACCGAGATTTCCCAGCTATACAGCCCACCTTTCACGATACTTTTGATGGTCTGGGACGGAAAAAAGGATTTTCCTGGGAAATTTTCTGCACGATTCGAGCAAAACTGAGTACTAAGATAGCCTGACCAGACGACGCTGAATGCGGTCGCCCCTATAGTGTACTAGCAGGCCTGTAGCTGTGTAGAACCGTTTCTACCTACAATATGTACGTACTACTACTAGAACATGCATGAGCGGCGACAGGGCTGCTGCAGCTGCGCTTGTGATACACTGGAAAAGTGTGAAGGGCAAACCGCGTACGGGGTATCTACCGTAGATCTAGTTGTACCGTCCACACGTGTACTGTGCGAATATAATACACAATACACACACACACACACACACACACACAACGCAGAAACAATGTCTTCATGCATCCGGGTAACTAGGGAGCGTACGGATAACGAGCAGAACACGGCTGGGAAGAGTTGTGCCTTGGTGACATCTGACTCTCCGCCAGGATTTGCTCATTAGCATAATATTCACCATGCAGATTCACACTTTTTCAACCAAAATTTACGAGCTTATTTGGTGATTTGAAAGTTTGTTTTCGGTGAAAGTAGTTCATTGGAGGTACCAACAACATATTTTTTTTTTAAATTTCGTGAGGACTGCCTCCTTTTAACTGTTAGTACTGCCGCTGTTTGTTTTGACACCTCGGAAAGCATTGGTATTAAAGGTGCATGGTCCCGGTGTTTTAGTCAAATGCCTACTTCTTTGTCGCACTCCATCCATTCTTGGATTTTGTCTGTGGAGCATTCAGAACTGTCAGGGAGCTGGTGAACTAGAGCTACCACTTCTTCATCTTGCTGTATAGCATCATCCTCTGACCTTTCTTCGTCAGCAATTTCTGGTCCAAGTTTCAGCTTCTTCCAACACTTGCTGATGGTGCTTGCCTTGACGGCATCCCAGGCGGCAGCTGACATGTAGACAGCGTCCTTCAGATTGAGAGATTTGATGAAGTCCACTATGCCCGCAGCGGTATCTTCCGAGTCAGATGAGATGATTTTCTCGATGAGATTTTTCCGGTAGATCCGTTTTGTCGTTTCCAAGATTCCTTGGTCCATGGGCTGAAGCAGTGGAGTTGTGTTGGGTGGCAGAAAGACGCATCTTACCTCGCCATCATCAGATGTCATTTGTTCAGCCTCGGGGTGAGATGGAGTATTATCGAGGAGAAGAATGGCCTTTTCTGGGAGACTTTTCTGGCCCTGATGGTTGCGAACGGCGGGAACAAAGTTTTTGTAGAACCAATCGCTGAATATCTCGCCATTCATCCATGCATTCTTTTGGCTCCGGTAGATCACAGGGAGGGCGGCCATGTTGATGTTTTTGAAGCATCGTGGATTCTTCGACTTGCCGATGAGTACGAGGGGCAATTTGTGTGAACCTGTTGCATTTGCCGTTGCTAGAAGAGTGAGGCGCTCCGTGCTTTTCTTTTGCCCTGGTGCAGTCTTCTCTTTTGGTCCAACAAGTGTACGGTGTGGCAGCACTTTCCAGTACAGGCCTGTCTCATCGCAATTGTAGATCTGTTCCCTAGAAAGTTCTCCATCAGCTATGATTTCCTCCAGCTTGTTCAAGAACGGATCAACTGCAGGTGGATTTGCAGAGAGAATCTCCCCTTGGACGGATAATCCACGAATTCCATGCCTCTCTTTGAACTTCTGAAGCCATCCAGCTGACCATTTGAAATCTGGGCTTCCTCCAATCCCATCACTGAGATAGGCTTCATTGAACTTCAGAGCCTGTATCTTCAGAAATTCTCCAGAGATTGGTGTATTGCTGCCACGCTGTTGCAGAAACCAACGGTAGGTTGCTTGGTCAACGGTATCATTGAATGCAAGCCGCATCATCTTGCGCTTGCCTGACACTGCATAGGCAGATGTTTCTGACATGTATTTTTCTTTATTGAATCTCTGTGCTTGTAGATGTCAGAAACTGTACTTGTTCCAACTCCGTATGATTCAGCAATCCTCGCCTGTGTAGCTCCTTTCTCTATTCTAGAGATTATCTCGAGCTTCTGGTCCACATTTAAAACAACGCATTTGCGTTTTGGGGGCATCGCAATGAGGAAAAAACACTCTTAATTCAAAGAAAGTGACTGCAAAGTGAACGAAAACTTTACACGAGGTGATCAAAAACACATTGCAAATTCAGTTTGATTTTAGTGTGCACGCGCATGTAGCTAGCCATGGGGCCAGACTGCAGTCTAGAGCTGTGAACATTGCGCGTTATGATTGGATAAAACTATGGCGTGATTGTGTGTGCAATTTGTGAATGGAGCGTTTTGTATAGACGTAAACATGATGATACACTGATCATGACAAATCGCCCAATGCGGCAGACTGCAGCAGTCCAGCTACAATACAACGTGTACCTAATACCGTACCGGGCCCAAGGTAAAAAGTGATAGCGCGCGCATTGCGATTGGGTTGCTCTCTTCCCCACACCCTCTCTCCCTCTCTCTTTGTGTGTGTACTGTGTGTGATCAATTTTTGAGTGTTTATTATCATTCGTTGCTCAGCCAGCGACTCGAAACAATGCATGTCTATCTAGTCATATCGGCGGCTGTGTGTGGACCTATACAGGCTGTATGTGGCAATGCGATATGAGAGGACTCGAGCGCATTATCTGTCCATGTTCTTGCGATGATTTGGGGATGTTTAAATGTATGAAGGTAAGCAATTTGGAAGGAAATTTGATGTAATGTATGTTAATCATGTTTGAAGTAATATGTAATTCATGTGTGTTTGTGTAGGAGTTCTCAAGGAGTTGGGAATCCCCCTTTCCTCCCGTAACAAGATTGCGTCCGTATAATAGAGAGATCCGGATAAAGGGAGGCCGGATAATAGAGGCTGAACTGTAGTACTTTAGTCAATAAACGTAAGTGTACCGATACGTATGGAGCATTTGGCTTGCCATAGACGTTCATGCGGTCATTTTTCAAACGAAGGCGGCGATGAATTGGTATGCGGGGAGCGCTGCAAGGAACAGGGATGCCAAGTTCCAAAAATTTTTATGAGTGAGATTTTCATGACTCGGCATCGTTCGGCATCTCGGCGCGCGAATGTGCGCGCAAGCGAGGGTGTAAGAGGGGTTTTTCCCCCTGTGGCCTCCCACGGTAGGGAGCTTTTTCAATTTTTAGCCCTTAATGGTGCGATCAGGTGCATACTTAAGTGACCATTTTTTACTTATTTTGAAAGACGTAAGAGAAATATACTCAATTGCAACTATCACTTGAATCTTTTGAGCTATGCTCCTTATTCATAGGCTCAAGTTGCAGACTTCGCCAAATGCGTGAGAAAAATGGGTGCCATGCGTGAGATCGTGAGACAGACCCTAAATGCTTGAGTCTCACGCAGAATGCGTGAGACTTGGTAGCTCTGAAAGAAGTGGAGGAAACAACCAGAAAACAGGAGGAAACAGTTGAAGAGGTGAGTCAAAAATGTTTACTGATTAATCCTGTGTACATTTTTTCCCAGATTAGTTTGCAAACCAAGCTGGAAAAAATAATAACCATTTTTATAGCGTATGTATCAATGGTGTCTGTCTAAGAAGCGAAAAACTGACCCAGCAAATGTCATTATTATAAATGAGAAGTTTTTCGCGGAATTGGACATACTTGTCGGGCAAGACCTAGCCTAGCTGTTCAATCCAGACTTCTGTTCTATACTACCTTCCTCAAGTTTGAGCAGCACCTTGGAAAATTCGCAATCTGAAGTGGTGCATCCGGAATTTGATAATATCTTCTGTGGGTCCGGATATCATGCCCAAGAAATTTTGCTAAGACATCTATTAGTATTTCATTGTCCTGCATACACAGCGCACTTGCTGTAGTGCCTATATCGCACAGCGTCTAGTCGGGCTAGTGCAACTCGGTGCTCGGCTTCGAATGTGCACACAGGTGTGCATGGATACAGCAGAGGAGCCTAACGTTAGACTTTACCGCATGGCCATGGCTGTGGGGGCGATTGTGAATGGGTTTGGTATGGTGTGTAGTCGTAGATAGAGCTCTCAAATTCAGATGCATAAAATCTTTTTCCTGACTCTAGTGGGTTTTTTAGTACAAACGAAGGACGATAGCGTCGGCAGCGCGATGCGCTTTGTCATCCCATTCCAGAATTCACGCACTAGTCGTGTGTTCACAATTAGTCATCTTTGACCTAGGTCTCTAGTCTACAGGGCATACAACTGCTATAAAAAATTTATTTACAGTAACAGAAATCTATAATATAATTGTCAAGACATATTTTATTAAAAAGACACGTTTTGGTTGAAAAAAGCGCGAGGATATTCAAATACTCTCACGACCATCAGATACGTTCAATGCGTGTTGAGCATTAGGTGTACGTAGGGCGCGCGTTTGGTCGAAAAGTGGACCCCAATTTTGGCTTAAAACTCACCTTTCAAACCTTTTCGCGGGTTCATCCTGGGAATAAATCCTAACAAATTTGGTATCATATGAAAGGTTGTGGTAGTCTTCTTCTTGTCCTACGCCGAGTTCAGATATCAAGACGTATTGCTACCTAAATTCAGATTGAAACCCAAACATCGCTATAACTCAGGTGTTCCGCCGACTGAGTAACTCGGCCAGGGTACTGTAGAATGATTCAATGGTGCTGAATCCGAAAATGACGTTAGTTTTTCGCTTATTCAACAGGATGAACCCACGAAATGGCGATTAAGATACTACTGTCAGCATAGCAACGGCATCAGCGAACAAAGCGAGGTGGGGCCTAAAACCTTTGACATTTGGTTACACACCACGCCTCATATGGTTACGGCGCGCACTTACGCGAAGTCCCAGACAGTCACATGATCGCGTAAGCGGTCACATGAATGACCTGACGCGAAAGTTTGCACTTCGCGGGTGCGCACGTGAGTTCAAGTACATACAGTACTATAATGTACGTGCCAGATTCTCTAACCACATTCGTTTGTTTTGCACGCATTGTGAATACGACGTTCAGCCCGGCGCGGCGGCGGCGGCGCGCTGCACGCCCGGGCATGCTCGGCACGATGTATGCATAATGTACGTAATTGTAACGGTATAAGTATAATAATGTACGCGCTTCAGCGCGGATCGACATAAGAAGCTATTGAGTGCGTTGTGTCTTCTGTAACCTATGTATTGTCTCTCGAGAATTCCACTTTTTAAGCTATTTCAATGTAAAATTCATTCATGATGACAAGGTCTCCGCTGACTCTCCGTAGTATTGATTAAACCGACACCATGCATCAAACTCAAGATTTCGAAAGCGAAGATCTGGTAAGTAATTTTCTGTCAAGTTTTGAGAGGAGCGCTCAGCACAATGTTACGTACAGTGACATCCATGCGTTTTTCAATCACTAAGAAAACTACGTCGAGAGTCAGTGGAGGTCTTGTGAAGATGATGAAGTAATCCTCCCAACAGCAGAATTTACCGAACAATGCCTGGGTGCATATGTCAGGGAGGTCAGGTGGGAGGAGTTACCTGTAACACCGGAAGTCAAATCCATCTAGGTAATTCAAAGAAGAAGACGGGGAAAACTTGTCGTACAGGGAAAGGTGAGAACGTGGTTGGCATGTTTTATCGTAATGTTGTGGAGGCTGGAGAGTCATGTTCCAAGATTGGAATAACGGAGGGGGATGTGCAGGCGGTGTTGGGAGGGGAATATGATGATGAGAGGAAGGGATGGAAATCTCTCACAAACGGGGTGGTTCTCGAGTTGTACGTATGGGGGAGGAAGCGGGATCTTTCTACAGAACATTTAAAGTAGGCACGCATAGAAATCTAAATTATGCATAAACCAGGGTCATATATACCTCATTATAACGAGGAAGTACCATAGATTCCACCTAACCACGTTTCGAATTCACCTAGAAACGCTTACCAATGATAGGCCCTTAATAAAACGAATAACTAGTTTTAATAAAGCCAGAGAACAGCTCGTTTGTACTCTCAGCGGGGAGATGACGTCACCGTGATGAGGCCTCGATCTTATGCGAGAGAGCGAGCGCGAGCTAGCGCTAGCTAGCGTATAGCTAGCTGTATACAAAGCCAAGCTAATACGTGTAGGATGCGAAGCCGACTAGACTTTCTTGTTGAAAATGGCAGAAGGTACCTCTGACTTGGATATCGAGGACCTCATTTTGGAATGTGATCCAGATTCGGAGGATTCGTTTGATGATTCGGACTCTTACGATAACGACCATGGGGAGATAGGCGAGTACGACGAAGATGAAAGTGACGTCGAAGGATCATCAGGCAGTGCAGGTGCAGTTGAACGCCAGCCTGTACCGTATCAAAACGAGCCTCTTCCTCGCAATCCCGCCGTGGCTGGCCGGGTAGTGAAGCGGGAGAGAGATGGCGACGAAGGCGCGGGTGAAATCGATCTCCGCAGTAGACTTGACCCAGCTAATGTTCAAAATTGGCAAGTTTTAGCACCATTTGTAGCAGATTTCATATCAAATTGAATAATGTGAAATGTGAGTATGTATTAGCCCAGCCACAGGCCATCAACATGAATTTGGGAAAGTATCAGAGTATAGAGACCTTTCAGTTTCAGTTCAATAGAACTTGAACAAGATTCAAGAAGTTCGATTGTGAGATTTTGAGTTTGGAATGAGAGCAAGGGCCTAGCTGTTAGCAATTCAATTAGCATGACTTTGTCTGAGCTAGGGCCTAACTTTTTAGACTATGCCAAAATGGGGAAATTAGCAAAGGTAGTTTTGTTGTTGAATCAAGATATCTGGCCTCAAAATGCATTTTTGATTTGGATTTACCAATTAATACCCCTTGATTTTTTAACGTACGCATACAGGCCTTAATTGCATAGCCAAAAGAAATAGTACAGTATTGTAAGAAATTTAAACCCATAATACCCCACCCCCCAAAAAAAAATAATAATATAGTAAACAAAAGGTCAACATGTACAAGGAAATATGTAAGAAATTCACACAAAAATGCATGAGACAAATTAATGATACTGATTTTTTCCCTGTAACTATTTGAATGTTAAAACGACCTTGGTGTTAATACGACCACCATGAGATTTATCTCGACCACAAAAACATTGAAAATCCATAAAGCAGATACCTTACCTGCAAAATTCAGCACAGAAACAACAGGGCCTGCAGCACAAGGGCCTCTAGCGACAACGCTAGACCTTGGAGTCTGGACTTTCGTCTGGACTTTCTTCAAGTTCTGGCAGCAATGCTAGGGCAATTCGGGGTATGTATTGCATACGAAACGTTTACGCTGTGCCTATTATTAGCGCTGTGCACGTACAGCTGTCGACGGAGCGGCGAGTAGAATCTTCTCGGTCCTCGACTGCTCACTAGTCCTAGTCCTAGTCCTAGTTCTAGTCTAGAGTCTATATGTACTGAGTGCCGTTTTCTTCTAACTAGGCGTAAACCGTGATTGCCGTTGACTATTTTTTGGATTTAGATTTTAAAAATCACTCAGTCCTCATCTTCGTTAGATAGTTTGAACTGTGATGTCGAACCATTAACTATCGCTCATCATCAATGCATAGTTAGTGCAACGTTACTTTTTTTTTTACACACAGTTTTCTATGGGCTGCACGTTCGGACAATGATGCCAATTTCATTTTGCATATCTGGGATATTCCCCACAAATTTGATCTAAATAAAAAGCTTTAGAAGAGATTCCTTTAAAAAATTAATAAATATTGTTTAACATGTTTATTTCAGCTCCATATTGCAATTTTGCTAAATAACAGTTTTTGCAGTACTTCGTGTGAGATTTCATCAGTAAATTGACATGTGTAGAACCTTTCTAGTTCGTTTTGCTACAGTATGTCAGTACGTATTTTCTGTTGGCGCAAAAGGGCCGATAACAATATTTGAATAGCGGAATAGAGATGGCCGTGTGTAAGCAAAGGCTTACACAGAAATGAAATAAAATCACACAAAAGAAATATCAAAGATTCATTTTCTTGTGATCTTCATTGATTGCATTTCATATAAACAGAAAACATCATCCAGGTGAATAGGTACAATGTTCCCACAAACGAAATATCGCAGACGATTGTACACAGGTAAAATAATGACTTACTGATATCAAAAAGCTTGAATTTCCACGGAAATGTTATATTACTTTGATAATCCCGTAGTTCTAAATCAGAACGTTACAGTGACAGATTTGATTTTACTAAACTTCCGAGTTTCCTGACGATGAGGCGATCGCGAGCAGAAAAACAGAGATCTACAGTCTAGCAATGCATATCATATGCATGCAGCTAGCTAGCTGCAGCGTGCGCGTGCAGGCTCGATACGGTGACGTCACATTCACAGCCGTTTCCAGATCGACTCGCTCCGTGTCTGGTGCCTGCCCCGAGTTGTCCGACAGAGGGCGATTCTTTATGCGGGCCTACTTTAAAGTCATTGATTAGGGGATTTTTTGATGTTGAGTGTACCATGAGTCGTAGCAGACTGAACAAGAAGATCAAACAAATCATGGGAGAAAGCGAAGAAATGAGGAAAACAAAATCGAAGATGATGAAAAGAGAGGAATTTCTGGGGAATGTGTTCATCAATGATGATTGTACTGTTCGACAACCCAAGAAACCATGTGTGAAGAAGGTTGAAATGAGAAGTTACAAGACAAAATCACATCAAACGGACTGTAGATATAGCTTCAAGAAACAACGAGACAAGTGCGTAGATGGGTACAAGAAAGAGGTGGTAATTTTTAAAGACAGACTCAAGAGAGTCAATGAGAAGTTACATGAATGTAAGATGAATTTGGCTAAATCACTTGTACAGAACAACAATCTGAAGAAACAAAATCAGAGAAAGAAGAAAATGTTAGAAGCGAGAAAACTCCGGATTTTAAAGATGGCAAGAGAGTTCGAAGTAAAAAGGAGAAAGATAACAAAGTATGAAAAGGAACTCTGTAAACTTGGAAAATGTGTCACAGAAAAGACAATACTGAAAAGTGTGGATAAAATGAAGAGGAAGAGAAGACAGTGTAAGATGGTGTACATGAAAGGGAGAATGAGTATTCTCAAGAAACTCAAAAAGGAAAACAAAAACCTCAAAAAACAGGTTAGCAAATTGAAGAAAACTGTTCAGAAGTACAGTGGAGAAGAAATGACAGTTGACGTGAAGGATGGGGCAAGGTATAATGAGGATGTAAGGAAAGTATACAGGGACTTAACCTGTAACTGGGGTGTAATTTACAGAAACGCGGAGCACGTAACACGAGTATTAAATTTTGGAGGGATTGGCAAAATTTCAGCCAAGTGAATTACCGAAAAAAGACTTCGCGGGGGATATTGTCACTGAAGCTCGCACACTCAGTCAAATCCAAGTAGCCGATACGCTTTTAGGGGACTCAGGGTCGAGACTAACCCTTGAGGGCGACGGGACAACCAGGGAGGGGCACCACTTCGAAGCATTCGATGTTCACACGGGGGATGGGGAGTGCTTAGTAATGGGGATAAGGGGGAACAGCGGAGGAGACTCTAGAAACAATGAAAATAGTACTAAAGGATGTCTGTGACGCTTGGGGGGGGGGGGGGAATGGGAGGGAAAAAGAAATAATTGCAAAGATCAAAAACACAATGAGCGACAGGTATAATGTCATTGTCCAAAAAAAAAAAGTTCAATAAATTACTGCAGACATATAGAAGGGAGGTATTACCCACAGTTGTTCGGGAATGGGGGCAATTTTCTGACAATCAGGACAAAGGAGGAGACATCAGATCTGTACCCAAAACCATTAACGTATCCGTGGACGCGATTTCGGGCTTTTGGATAGACTAATGCGGACCAAGCCAAGTGCAACGACCTTTGCCCTTGAAAGTATCATAATGTACGGTAAGAACAGAACTGGAAAATGGTTGGAAAAGTTGGATCCGGAGCGCAGGGAGGTGGTACTGGAGATGGCGAGGAAAATCAAAACATAAACAGCGACAACAACACGCAAAACGAGCGGCAGCTCTGTGGGAAGAGCGGGAAAGGCGTCTTCGGAAAAAAAAGAAAAGTCGACTGGATAAAGAAGAAAGGGATCGGGTAAAAAGAGAACAAATCTATGAAGAAGTAAGAAAGATATGTGGGGGCATTTGGTTGACTGAAAAGGAACTTGAAAAGGTGCCAGAGAAAATATGCACAGAAAAGAAAAAGATGGAATTGTTGAAATTACAATTGAAAGCCCGGAAGTTTGTGTTAGGGGACAAAAATGAAAGTGGAATTCTCAATGTAACGCAAAAGGGAAGGACGAAGACAAGTGACGAGCTGAAAGGCCAGGTTGTAACATTAATACGTAAAAACAGAGAAATGCAAAAGGTATATGACGATGAAGCTAGGGAAATAAGTGATGTTATGTGTGCCCCTGATGCAAAATTTAGCGAAGAAAAGAGTTAAACGAGGACAAGAAATGGGGTACAACAGTTTAGTTCAGTTTAGTTGGAAAACTAGTGAATCACTTGGTGGTCAGTGATGCTAGAGAGGAAAAATGGCATGCATTACAATAGCAATTATTTCTAGCAGGTCCCAAAATAGCATGCACTTTACATATCTAAGTATACACCAGATAAAACCTATACTTCTTTACAAAGGATGAAGTTAAGGAGGATCTAACAAACGGAGACTTGATTGTGAAAGAACTAAATGCTAATGAACTTCTGGGGTTCAAGATCAAGCATAGATTTGATGTAGATGGAAAAAAATGTATGCTACACAAGATACGTAATTGAATGTGAAGATGGAGATGGGACTGATCGAACGTGCAAAGTGGAGTATGAATGGTTGGAGGGAGAGGCCGATGAAAGTGATGAAGAAGCAGAACTTGAAACATGGGAGGGCCCATTGCTGCAGGACTATTGGGATGGTGATGTTCGAGTGATAGAGAAAATGTGAAGTGTTTTTCTTTTGTTTCCTGATGCTAAATGATACTCTTATCATTCGCATACACGTATTACCATATTATTATACACTCATTTCAATGGAGAAATTGTCTCAGAATATATGCACAGCGTATGCTGATGGGAGTCAAATCTCGGTGGAAGCCACTCTATCCAAAGGTAAATTGAACTCAGAAGATAAGCTTTCTTACCTTATTTCTGCACCCATAAAAGTTTCAATCCGCACTGAACTTTCACGGCACGTCTGCACATGCATGTTCTTGCGATATTATAATCATTGCAGTTTACTTGCACATTGTTGAATTGTTATCATACACACGTTACTTTCACCGATTTGTCGAAGTACTTTGGCACTCTTATATCATATTGAAGTAATATTCTCAATCACATATACCCGTCAATGAATCAAAGACAAATAGAGCCTGTTTACACTTGATTGATTAAATTTGTACATGTACAATATGTGTAAAAATCTTGATGTATTCTATTGAGTGGAATATCTCGAAAGGAAAAGACAATACGAACTCCTACTGTGATGTCGTATAAGTGTTTAATTTCTCTGCATTTGTGATTCCTACTTTTCAAAGCACATGTATTTAGATAAATGCTTTTTGAAAATGAGCGCAATAACACTGGTAGTCGAGTATTATAATTTTCAGTGAACAAAGAACATGTTTTCTTCAAACTCTCGACTTTTAACAAATGGGTCGCTATAGTACGAATCTATGCATCCTTTGTGTCTATACGAGCGTATATACGTACAGTCTTTGACAATGGGTTTGTCTGTAAATATTGTTACTAGTATCTTCTAATACTCGACACAGGTTTAGTAAAAAGATGTATATACCCGACATGAACTATCACTGCATAAATTATGCTTATTACACTGGGTGTAATAATTTTGTGATCGAAACTCTCCAACTTATAATCAGTGGATCGCTGGTTCATATTATGCATGCCCTGATAGAGTATAACCTAAGCTCTTTGACGATGTATGACTTTGTCCATTACTCGATTTAGATGGAGTAAACTGGTATTCTGCTATAAATGGTATATACCCAACATGAATATCAACACTCTATTCTTACACCGTGATTTTGCGGTTCAAACTCTTGACTGTATAATGCAACGGAGACACTGGTACGAATCCCGTATTACGCGTACATTTGTATAATGTTCTGTGACAAAGCATATTCCTTCACGGATTACGCTGACAACAGCGAGACCCGCTGACGAATGCACAGATTCCCTAATTCGGTGAATTAACGGTACATTTGTCATTATATTTGCACTGAAGCACGGCTTCAGATGCCGTTTCCCACTGGAAATATCTGCGCGATCCTGAAGATCAGGTAAACGCTCGGATGAATCTCTCAGACGAGATGTAAGTTACTTAAGGAATTAAGATAATATTTCTCACGCGTGTTCGTACCAATATTTCACGTATGCCTTTATTAACAAACCCATCAGTGGAGTATTATATGTTGGTTTATATACCCAACATTAATATTTTCCTCAAGTTGAAATGCACCATGCATGCTATACTATTGTTATGTCGCCGGGAAAGCTTTTATAGGTATATAGACGGATATTATCTTCATGTCGGTAAGTAACTTGCATACCTTGCACACAAAAATCACAAAAACAACTGTTGTTGCATCAACTCGCTGTTGATTATAGATTTGAAGATGTGCATTAATTTTAAAAGTATACCTGACTTCTAAATGATAGCATGCACGTGCTATAGAGTCATTGAAAATCGCGGTATATCAGAAGAAATGTTTCAGAATCTGCATATCATTGATATTTGCGTTTTTATACATTTTGTGTACAATAATCGGCACATTTTCAGAAAACAACACTAGGATTACACCACTTACAGTGATGGTAAATTAGTGGTATTTCACGACAGACCTCACCAATTCAGACAACGAAAGTGTCAGATTAACCAATAGGTCTGCAGTCTCATTTTACATACAATGGGCACCCGCACTCAATAGCAAAAATAACATTCTTTGTCATTACGGTGAATGTTATGATTGGTATATACAATTTGTACTGTATCGTATGTATTGCATGTTATAACTTGAAAAAATAAAACTGAGTTTACGAAATAAAAAAAATAAAAAATCATCATCCTTGATAACTTCGTATTTTGTGTAAATAGTGTCTTAATTTTTTCATGGGTTTATTTAGCCAGCTTCCAGGAATATTATAAGCCCCAAAACAGGGGTGGATCCAGGAATTCCATAAAAGGCGCCTATACAAAATCAAAGGGGGCGCACGCGTCCTCCGTTTTTATTCTTATTTCTTTTGTTTAAACAAAAATAGAAAGTCGCCTAGGGGCGCGCCCGGTGTGCCCCCTCCTGGATCCGTCACTGCAAAAATACAATAGCAGAAATTAATGATTACTCAGTAACACGCTGAATTGAAATTTCAAAGAGCTCGGTTTGCTTTAATAAACTTATCAGGTAGTTTGAAAATGAAAGTTCCGAACAAGTTTTTGCAATTTTAAATACCATTGTTAATTTTTCATGCCATTTCCAGAAATTTGACATCGATGTTACACTACGATAACAAATACCATGTTTTATGAATAACACTTGATCAGTTCATATTAAACCGGGCTACTAAGATTTTATACAGCATCTTTTTACTTTGATTTTGAAATACAGTTTAAATCTAAGTTTGGAATACCACAGCTCAAATCTTAATATATACCTATGTATTATTACAATCTACTCCTGACCGTCCACGACAATGCTGTTAACTTTGGGGGAAATAAACGAAGACCTTAAAATCGTCGCCTGCCCGGCAGAAGGGCCATATAGGAGCTGCGCGCATAAAAAAATACTTTTCGAGATAATCGCATTTCTAATGTTTGAGTGGCTCTACAAAACAGATTTTTTAATCTTACGGGCTGAAAATTGATCAGAATTTAGTCAGTATTGTTTTACACCGTTCTTAAAAATTTGAAGTAAAGACGTGTAGTAGTTTTTACGCTGCACTCACTTTTGTGTTGGGGCCTTTCTGCCGGGAACATAAACGTGCACACCGCCTCATCACAGAAGGCCCCACGCACTCAGGGCCCTTCTGCCGGGAACGTCGAGAAGAAGCGAGCGCTGTCACAGAAGGGCCCTGTGCATAGACTTACGTGTTGTAGTGCATGACATAGCAAGTAGTATTAAACATTACGTTATGCGGATGTAAGCAAACTTTGAAAGATGACGGTTGTTGGTCAGTAAGTTATACCTAGATGCACTTTAAGCTATTATATTCCAGCTTTGACATGTGAAAGGGTCCGACATACACTAACCATGCTACAGTAATATAGGCAAGGAATTATGGGAATTGATGTCGGTAATACTTCATTTACTTCACATTTCAATTGCAAATGACAGCAATAGACTACTACACAATCTAATACTAAAAAATCATTAGAATTTAGAACCAATGGAAAATATAAAAAAATAAAAAACCAACAAAATAAAACAAGTATTCATCATTAAGCTGTATGGGTCTATATGAAAGTGAAATAACGACCATGGCTTTGACCATGATTACAGATTTTCAGGTATGTTTTAGCAAAATTTACTGAAATGTCTCTTTAATTGGCCACTCCCCTCTCCCAAACAAGAAATACATACTAAAATATCAATATTCCGAGAGTTTTTGGTTTCTGAACACAAAATAAGATGTTTGGTCTTTTATGTAAATCACGTTGTTTCGATAGTGATATCTAAGCTTCCTAAGATATCTCCATTATTATTGGACCTTTTAAACGGTGCTATACAGACCACGAAAAACATAAAATGATTTATGTAGGCTTATTTTTAAGATTATCAAACTTTTGAAATGAAAAGAAACTATAGAGAGAAAATCTTGTAGGCCTATCTTTTTGAAATTATCAAACTTTTCAAAGTAAAAAGAAACTTTAGGAAAGGAAATATACATCAGATATGATTTATAGATTTGGCTGTTATTTCTTTTTCTGTTTTATAGTCAATTGAACACCAACTCACCACTTGAATGTAGTACAGTATTGACTAAAATCAATCAAACAAACACACGCACATACACAGATTCTTCTCTGTTAGCTCTTGTTCCTTTTACAACCTTTCACATGCAATCACAACTTATTATCAGGTCACCGCATTTGTATTTGAGAAAAAAGGAACAAATGTTCTCAAAAGCTCTTCTTATGGGAAAACCTTTATTTCAAATAAAAAAAATGGAATATTGTCAAAATATACATCAATCATGTAATGTATGACTTTAACATAGAATCAGTCATCAATCAATAAAACAAAGACACACTCATACACAGATTCTTCTCTTTTAGCTCTTTTTTCTATTACGACCATTCACATGCAATTACAACAACTTATTTCCAGGTCACCTCATTTGTATTAGAAAATAAACAAAAGAAATGTTCTGAGAAGCTTTTATAATTGGAAAATCTTTATTGCAAATAAAACCAAGTGAAATATTGTCAAAATATAAATCTTTCATGACTGTAATGTATGACTTAAATATACAATCAGTCATCACTCAATCACACAAACACACACACATACACAAATTCTTCTCTTTGAGCTCTTTTTCCTATTACAACCATTCACACGCAATCACCACAACTTATTTTCAGGTCACCTCAGTTGTATTTAAAAAAAAAGAAAAGAGGAAATAAGTGTTCTAAAAAGCTTTTCTTACGGGCAAATTTGGATTTCAAATAAAAACAAATAAAATATTGTCAAAATATACGTCAATCATGTAATGGATGACTTAAACATGCAATCAGTCATCACATCCAACTGGACCCCATGGAAGACCAGCTTAAAGTAGCTGAATATGGGCTATCCAGCCATCTTCTCAGATGGAAATGAACAAACAAACAAAACAAAACAAACTCAATACATGCCAAAATCCAGTTCAATTTGGCCTCTTTTATCAACTGACAGCTGATAATTAAAACCCTATAATGATGGATTTTTCAAGTCAAGATTCAAACAATACTTGTAATTTCTCATTGAATTGTTTTTGCTAAAGATTGAGATAAACACACACATTAAACTGCATGTTCTACAATATTTCCAGATTACCAATAATTTGGTTATATTTTGTGTGACATCTGCAATTCATATCAGATCAGTTTTTACATTTATTGAGGTACTTTCTTTTCTGATAATAATTTGTAAGACATATTAGTCCTGTGTAATCATGTTATCAATTAAATCATTTGCGCCAAACACTGTATTGCCATTTCCTGTTTTGAAGTTATGTCATACATTCAGTACTGAAATTAACTTTCAACTTACATTCTGCTTTCATCAGTGCCAAGCTTTCTAAAAAGAGATGAATCTCAAAGTGAGAAAATACCCCTACTACAGTTATTCAAGTATACAGAAGCCTAAAACAAGCATTGAATACATATCATAGTGTGAAATCTGTACTCAGAGAAGGACATTTCGTCGTGCGCATGGCAGATTGTCGTTAGAGCACTTCCGTGCGCATGGCAGATTGTTGTTAGCGCACTTCCTTGCGCATGGCAGAATGTTGTTAACCCTATGCGCACTCCCACACCCTAACGACAATAGTGAGGTTCACACCTAAGTCCCTTTACCTTAAGGTTTTCTAAACCTCGAGGTTTTGTAAACCACGAGGCACTAAACTACAAGTTAGCGTAGATGTAGACGCATGTAGTTTAGAAAACCACGACAAAACCTTAAGGCGAAGACACCACGACAACACCACAAGATTTCTTAGGGTGTTGTCGTGGTTTAAGCGCGTAGTTTAAGCGCGCTGTGGCAGCGCGCTTAAACTATGACAGATGTGAACGGAGTTTTGTTAACCACGACGCTCAGTTTTTTCCACAATAGTGCGCAACCCTATGGGCAAACTAGGCGCCCTTTATTTTCTATCGTAGTTATGTTTACCTCGAGGTTTTGCTAACTGCATGTAGGTGTGAACGGCATCGAAGTTTTATCGTGGTTAGGGGAACGCATTTTTGCGCTTGTAGTTAGTATAACTACAAGTTTTTGGATAGGTGTAGACATGGCTAATCTGCCATGCGCACTCCCACACTGTAACGACAATCTGCCATGTGCACTCCCACACTGTAACGACAATCTGCCATGCGCACGACGATTTACCAAACCCTCAATTGCAGAATGATTCGTATTTTATTTTGTTAATGAAGGGACTATAAAGCAGTCATTTAATATGTTTCAGCTACAATAGGTTTGTTGGAATGATGAAAATTTTCCCTTAGTAAATAAAGGGCTATGATCACAACGTTTCTGAGCCAAGACCCAGATTTGTTTGCTGTTTATTAAGTTTGGAAAATTTCAAATTACATTAACCTTTTTAAAAGCTAAATAACTAATATTCATTTTCATGCTGGATTCCATTGTAAGAATGCGAGAAAATTAAGTCACTATAATGTAAACCTTATTTTCTAATTCGTCGGTCGCATTACGAACCGGCAAATGTTCGAATTTGCGCGAAAACTTGATTACGAGATAATCGCGTTTAAAGAATCGGGCCTTCTTTAAACGTATAAAAACGTGTGTTATATCCACCCATTGGTGATAATATTAAGAGAGTGATGAAAGCGGAATTTTCTGCTTTGGTTGATACTAAATATTACTTTGTAGCCGCACCTGGGGCTCTGTGGTAGCAATGAAAAGTGCGTTCGCCGGTTCGTAAAACCCCTCATATCAGCGTTGTACGTATATCGCGCACCTAAAGAGGGGGCATTTATACGAACCGGCAAATGTGTACATTCGCCGGTTCGTAAAACACATGCTCAATACGTGTGGGCGTAGCGAGTGCGCATTACGAACAGGCGAATGTAACATAAAACGGAGCGTATCACAACACATTCCAGACGCTTAGGTGGTACGCGCACAGTGTAATGTATACATTCGCCGCTTTAGGTAGTGGGATTGTGATTCAATTATGTGATTTGTGTTAGTTGTCATAATCATGAATATTAGATAGGAAAGTGTAATAAACACCACAGTTATTTTCTCAAACTATATAACCTACTTTTTATACATTCATTGTTGATGCGAGTAATGTTATCAAACTGTGCAATGGGTTTTTGATTGATTACTGGATGAGTACCGTACTAAAAGTGTGCCTGGTAGTCACTGTCTATAAATAAAGTGTTAGATTCATTATCAGTATTGAGAGAATATAATTACACCCATACAAACACGACAAACACACACTATAACGCACATACCAGTACACACACTCGAACACACACACACACACACACACAAACACACGCGTACCCTCCTACAAGCAGTCTAATCACCTCGTTCTCCCAATTCTGTGTAGCTGTGTCTCTCTCACTCCTCTTTTTCCTATTCTCTCGTTCTTTTTTTGTTTGTTTTCTATTCACCAGTCCCCAAATTTGTGAAAAATTCTGCATTTTATGAATTCAAAATGCACCATTACACATGTTTATTCATAATTCATACAGTAACTACAAAAAAAATTCTCCTAAAAGTTCCAGAGGTAATATGACCTGTAAATTTCGTGATTTTTTTTGTGCATTTTCGATAGATCACAATAATTACATTGTACACTATTATTACAATACATTAAATTACAATTAGTGCAAAATAGATGTGACATTCTCCATGATACTTCACAATGTAATCTGCCTTGGAAATCGATGAGAAGTTAGGCATTTGTTGCATTTCAGAATTGTGTTCTGACCGCTATAAAAGTGGTGCAATAACATAAAATATACAAAATACAAAATTCTCCCAACACTTCACGAGGTAATCTGACCTGTAAATTGGTGAGAAGTTCTGCATTTCCTCGATTTCACAAATGTATAACATTAGTATTCGTGTTAAGTCACAAATAGTGCAATAACATGATCAAGTGTACCATTCTCCTCACACTTTACAAGGTAATTTTACCCTTGAATTAATGAAAGTGATACCTAATGTGTTTATAAACATGAGTCTACAAACTTTAACAGTCTGGCAACTGCTGGACTAATGGGGGAAGAGTAGTGTACGTTATTTGTCTGTTTTTGCTGTCCTTAGGATTGGGACAACATGACAGAATGTTAATAAAATGTCTGGCTAGCGATTCTCTTTCTAGGACCAGAATTTTCAAGGTATAATGATAATAATATTATTGTCTGATAGACATTCTGTCATTTTCACTGAGGCAATCACAGCCGAAACCTTTATGGTTGCGTGTTGAATCACATCTTTGATGGTTAAAATATGTTCTACACTCCACAAATATTTCTGACTTTTTGTAGGCTTCCCCACTGTTAAGCTTTTCTTTGACAATTCTGTTTTCAGATTTCATGACTTTTTTCATGACAACTGAAGATCTATCATGAAGAGAACTGATATCAGTACCTACAGATTCTTCCACGTGAAAATCTTATGGCTTTGCACTGACATCTATCTTCCACTCCCTCAACAGCTTCCATGGGCAGTAGTTCCCAAATTTGCAATGAAGAGACAATAAATGGAATACATACTGGAACACTAGACTTTATTTCTATTGTTTCTTTTATATATGAATAAGGTCCTCCCGAAGTGAACAAAATTAGTCAATGCTAGTGAATACCTGATAGTCAATTTACGTGAAACTGTGTTGAAATTATTGAAAGCATGTAGAAAATATGTAACACTGAAGATAAACCAAGTACCACAAATTTTTACCAACTTGATCATGCAAGTCTATATTTGTATAAGGCATTATGAGCAAGAAATTCACCAATAATCCCTTCCTTTCTTTACAAGAAACATGTGGTTAGGTGGTCTTTATTTTAGGAAAGTTGGTCAACAGTTAGTGCACTAGATATAATAATGTAAATACAACCAGATGTATACCCACAAGACTAGAGGGTAGTATAGAATATATAAGGCATATGAATATGCTGCGTACACTTCACAAACATTTTTCTATTCTTCTTCTTCTTGCGTATGAGTCAGCTACGCACTTTGGATCAGGCGTTGCAGCCAGCTCACTGTATCCGGGTCGGGGTTGGTGAGGTTGATGGTGGTGCCTTCTGGTGGGCCGAGGGTAGAGCAGTTGTGGATAACATGGTGTGCAGTCTGGTCGGGGTGTCCACAGGTACAAGCTGCCGATGAGCGCAGTCCCCAGCATTTCATGTTCTGATTGAAGCACCCAACACCAGTTCGTAGGCGGTTCAGGGTTACCCATTCTCTACGGGCTAGTTCTGCTCCGGGTGGCAATAGTGTATTTGGGTGGACTGAGAATTGGGTGGGATGTTGGGTTTCCTGCCAGCGTTCTCTCCATGCTTTGAGCATGTTGAAGTTGGATTGGCAAAGGGTTGTGGCATGGCGAGAAAAAGGGCGGCGGGAAGGTAGTCGTTGGCGATCGTGGTTGGGAATTTTGGCAAGGTTGTGAAGGGGATGTCCTGGGTCCAGTGGGTTAAGTGATCTCTGCGCAGGGCTGCGGGTGCTATGCCAGCAAGCACAGGGAGGAGCTCAGATGGAGTGGGCCTCAGACAGCCAGTGATGATCCTCAGTGTCTCATTGAGCGTGGTGTCAAGCTTGTGTGTATGCACGCTCCTGCACCATGCTGGTGCAGCATACTCTGCAGCGCTATACATACCAGGGCAAGGGCTCCAGTACGAAGGGTGGATGTGTTGGCTCCCCAAGATGACCCTGTCAGGTGACGAAGGAGATTGGTTCTGGATGTCACTTTGGCTCTCAGTGACTCCAGGTGATGTCTGAATGTCAGCTGCCGGTCTAGCTTTACCCCGAGGTATGTTAGGGTGGGGTTGTATGGCAGAGGTGATCCATTGAGTAGCACTGTAAGCTGACGGCGAGCTTCCTTGGTGTTTAGATGGAAGGCTGTGTTCTATTGCTTTCCTGTGTCCGGTTACCATCAAAATCGGTTCTTCAATGTCTGACAGGGACATTGCTTTCTCGAGATTTAACAGTTTTCCATCATCCAGCAAGGTTCAGTATTCTTTGTAATCTGAAATAAGAAAATTAAAGAAGTGGAGGACTTAGTCTGCTTTCAAATTGAAATCAGGTACACCTTATGCAAGGAAAACAAATATATAATTTAATGAAACTACCAAGTCTGGTTGAAGAATTGCTACTTCATTTACTGGATTTTTTTTTAAAACTATTGTCTGCAGAAGACAAACTATTTTCTTTAAATTTTACAGATTGCCTGCCACAAACTTTTTGTACAAGAGTGAAGGAGAAAAAAAAAAAGATAAAGTATTTATCACATGTTTAAATTATTTTTATATTTGTTATTGGAGAATTAAGTTTTGGCTCATAATTGCTTTCTTAGGAATTTACACCACACAGACAGAAAATACAAGAAATACAAACAGCAGTTATACAAAGCCCTGAACTTCTCAACTCCAGTTGAATTACCTTCAGTTTCAAAAGTAACATTGCTGCGTTGTTTCTTAGAATGCGGACACTACAGTTGTTTGCAGAGGCTCTGCTTCTGTTGCTGCTGCTGCTTCTAGCAGTGTTACTGATGTTCTAGGAAGTGCAGATGCTAAAGTTGCAAGTAGAGGCTCTGCTGCTACAGTGGTAAGTAGAGGCTCAGTTGCTACAGTTGTAAGTAGAGGCTCTACTACTACTGTCTTACTTAGAGGCTCAGCTGCTAGGGCTGTATGTACAGGCTCTGCTGCTGCTGCTGCTTCAAGTGGTGCTCTGCTGATGTTTCTGGGGATTCAGCTGTTACAAATCGACGTTGAGGCTCTGCTACTGCTGTCGCAAGTAACGATACTGCTATTGAAGTTTTAAGCAATGCATCAATGAACAAATTATGTGAGCATCCTGAGGGTAGAATCAACAAGATTTATACTAGATATACT
Source organism: Diadema antillarum (assembly GCF_040938485.1). Lineage (NCBI taxonomy): Eukaryota > Metazoa > Echinodermata > Echinoidea > Diadematoida > Diadematidae > Diadema > Diadema antillarum. The sequence continues at coordinate 1,148,221 of NW_027270921.1, read as the reverse complement.
TGCAAACATCTATCATGGACACTAGAATCTACAGTGTATTACATGCACATAAAGCAAATTATCAGTAATTGATTTTGTTTTGGGACTGAGAAGAGACATTGACATAATACATTGTAAGTAATAATTAATATCAGACTTTTAAAGAAAGGAAGTGGAAAGCCAACAGTCTTCAGCATCCTACAGTCATTACAAACTGCAATATAATCACAACATTCGTTTTGTTCATTACACAGAATTGAACATTTATATTGAAATGGTAATGCAATGAAAGTACATTGTACCTACATGATGCTATGCATAAAAAAAAATCTCTACATATTTTAAAATGAAAAAGACATAATATTTCTTGATACACTTATTGATGTAGAACAAATCAGTAACTATGTATTCAAATTACCTCAGGCAGAAAGAGTCATCTGACATCCTACGTTCATCCATGGGCATGTTGAAGACTTGAAGCACCCTCCCTTTCCACCAGCCATTTTCACTTCGCATATGTACTCAGGAACCTTGATTCGGTTTGGACCGTTGAGCACGATAGAGGTCACTTGAGCTGATAGGATTCATAGAACCATCCCTCTTCCACTTGACAAGAACATCTATGCCTACGGTGGTTCAAAAACACAAAGACTTGTATGGACAATTTCAGTGAGAAATTTGACAATTGTGCCATACACTATGTGATAAAACTTTACAGGTTTGAAAAATGTGAAGAAGAGTATTTCTTAGACTTAAAGCACAATCTCAGAAGAAAAAACAAAAAACATAAGGAAATTCTTTACAGGTAATCAACTACGACATTTTGTGAGACAAAATGAAAATAGCTACAGCATACCTATTTGAACAGTAAATTGTCATCAAAATCTGCTGATCTCTGAAGAGCACAGTAATTCAAGTGCTATTGATTTGAGCTTTTACACTTTGGGGTTGGCAAAGGTAAATAATGATAACTGCTACACATTCTTTAATTAGAAATGTGATGTCTTTCACATAAAAGCCTAACAATCTTATACACAGAAGTGCTTGCATTTTTCTCTTTTACTACATGGAGGAGCATTCAACATTGATATATGAAATAATTACAGTAAGGCCATTATAAACTTGCCCCAAGTATGCTCAAGTAGGTGTCTAAGGAAGAGCTTGTAATATCAACATCAGCCTGTCCTTACCAGGTTAATATCTACATAAGATACTTGACAGTAAAGTTAGATAAGATCCACATTACAGTAAAGGTATTACTTGTAGCTGTACATTCCAGATATCAAAACAGTGAATTCTGTCAAATGACATGGTATAGTCCAATCATCTGTTCAACTGACAGTAACAAATGACCTATTCCATTCACCTACATATTATGTAAACAGAGAAATGTTTGTGAATACAGTACCTGGTACCCGGTACACTTTATGGTCCACAAGTACCGGTACCGTAATCACTTGTTATGAATCAAACTTACCATTATAGGCAGAAGGAAAAACATCGTCATCACCACTACTCTATGCAGTTGTACGTAGAGGCTCTGCTGCTACAGTCTGAAAAGCTCAGCTGCTACAGTTGTAAGTTAGGGTCATGCTGCTACAAATGTACAGTTCTACGGTAGCATTCGTAGACGCTCTGTTGCAATAGTACTGTCGGTAGGCCTACTGTAGTACGTAGAGGCTTTGCCGCTACAATTGTATGGAGAATTTCAGCTGCTACAGTTGCACTTTACAGGCTCTGCTAATGCTGCTGCTTCGCCGAGAGGTGCTGCTGATGTTCCTGGGATGCTAGCTGCTACATTTGTAATGATAGCGGTGCTGCCTTTGTTTGTGGGGACTCGGCTCCTGCTTGTAGTGGTGATGCTCCTAGAATTATCCCCAAGATATGAATATGGAAAATAATGTCTGTGTTATCAGCTTAGGCACGTATAGGATAACTTAGGCCTATATGAAATAAAAATCCCTGGATATAGGCTTATACTCGTACATGAGTGTTAAAGAAACTGTGAGTACCGGTACCGGTACCAGTAATCAACTTCGTTTTATTTTTTCTGAAAGTTCACTCATATCTGTACCGGTAATCAAAATATAATTAAGTAGTAATTAAGTACCGGTAAATATTAAACCTCGATCTAGAGCCTATAAATTTACTGTTTATGCAGGATTTTTAGTTAGACAGTAAGGCCAGAGTAGCTTTTCTTTAACATGCTTAAGGAACCTATGTAACTATAACACTGAACACTCACACTAAACAGTCTCATCATGCAATATCATTCTGACTTAGGGCCTAAATTTAAAATCTCTTTTTTTTATGTGACAAGATGAATCTTTATTAAAAACAATAATATATTACTTAGGGCCTATTTACAGTTCTACCTAGGTATTGGCATCGCAATTGCTACACGATATCTTTTTTAGTTAATAGATGCTACTATACTTCATGCTGCCAGCCTCAGGATCCTGTTAAATTCATTCTTCCTTGTAATGCTTTCTACAGCAGGAAACAAAATAGTGAAACAGTTCCACTCTCTAATGGAGTTGGTAAGGTAGATGAAAAGAAATTTCATAAAATGATCTCTGCAATCTGATTGGTCAATTGTCATGCAATGATTTTTACTGATTCACACTGAGCCATGCATCCGGTAAAATCTGAATGCATGGCTCATGTCTTGTATAGTGTTGTACTAGGTGTACTGGACGCATGATGGAGAAAATATATGTATTTCATGAATTTACGTTTCCATGTGATGCACAGGCCTATTTATGGATCAGTGAGAAATAGATGCTTTCGTTTAACTTAGGAACAGTATAAAACCCACTTGCTGCACTCGTGGATTTAAACAGTTCCAAAGTTAAACTCGTGCATCCAATTCTTACCGATCCACTCTGTCCTGTGCATCATTTTTAGAATAACACATGCATATTCATCCTATGATCCCATCATTGTTACCATGTATGTGGGCATCTGCCAATTGAAGTACATGCTATAGGGCAAGACAGCAATTGCTACAAAGATGTAAAACTCAAACAAGGGACTATTATACAGTCCCCTGGTTTAAAATATTTCCTCCTTACAGAGACATGTGAGAGAAACCTACACAACACTTGTATTCTTCCCTTTAAGATATTCTGTGGCTGTAACAGAAAATGCTAGGCAACTTAGTTCCATCCTTTCAGGGATTGTCGGCCAAAATTAATTATCTATTAAAGAACCTTAGGGCATTTCCCATTTGATGTTTTGAAGAGCATGTTACTGGGCAAGACAACATTTTCTGAAAGTAAACACAAATCTGGTTATACATGTACACAGTTTTGCTGCTCTAAAGGTCTACGAGTAGATCCCCTTTGAGCTTTGCTTTGTGGACAGTGGGAAATAGCAATAATATGTAAATACCTAAAGTGTACTAACTACATAGAATTCAAGTCTTCTTTGTTTGCATAACTAAAAGCTAAGCTAAATACATACAAAAATGCAATGCACACTGTATAAGCCTTGCTTCCTATTTAAAAAGAGCAAACATCATAGCTTGAATGCATGAAGGGGACAGATACTGGTGATATGAAAATTGTGAGAAAATACGCATGATTTATTCCTCAGGCCTCAACACATCTTCATCATCCACACTGACATCCTCAACTGGCAGACTTCTGTAGTAGTTGTGATACACAGGTGGTATCACATTGGAGTCGCATATAGGCTGACTTGATCAAGCTTCTTCATCTGAGACATCTTCAAAGGCGCAGGATGAAGGGTCTCGAGAAGAAGCTTCTTGGATATCCTGTTTAAGGCTGACACTCTCAGTTCGCGGAAATTCTAATCATAGGTATACCTGCATTTGAGAATGTGGGGCTCTTGCTTCTCATACACTTGATCTTGCACCAGGCAACCTTCTCTCCACTAACATCCTTCACGTTGTTGGTTTAGGATGACACCAGCGAGCTTCTTAAGATCAAAGAATTGATCATGATTGAGCTGCGATGCTTTGTATGGCTGAGAACGCCTTGCTGCACTTGCCAGAGTTAAAGGCTGATCCATGGCATAATTGGCATGCTCTGTAATTGAAAAATAAGAAATTTTAATTCATGAAAACTCTTCACATTTGATATTTATTCAGCTTTTATATTTACCAAGATTTTAAACTGTTAATGAAAATGGGAGTAAAAACTTACAAGATTGGAACCATGCCAAAGGCAGATCTTATTATTATCATTATTGTTATCATTGTTATTATTATCACCGTTCTTATATATAGCGCATAATACCTTTGGCAAGGTCTCTATGCGCTATAGAGGGGAAACAAAAGAATAAACAGGAAAAGGTAATTACAGAAACAATAAAATGCTGCATAAATCATCATCTACAATCTAATGCTCTAATTCCACTGTCAAACCAAACATAAATCCACAATATGTATAATTCAAGGTGTAAATTGTGTATGCATAGTGAATTTCATTCCTTTGTGCTGTGAAAACAATGTTATTTATACTGCCTTCTTGTTCAAGGATATAGTTGCTTCATTATTTACTTTGTTAGATTCATTTCTGCTAATCCAAAATCAATGTGAGATTAAAAAAGTATTAAACATCTAAAAAGTAGTGATGACATTACCTCCAAATCTCAAGTGAATTATGAAGATACAATTTTATTCCAAATTCACCACCAATGTACATCTGACTTTAACTCTCTGCCCATAACTTATGGGATGACACACTCATAGTAGTAAACATTCCAGTAACAGTAAATTATAGATGTCTATTATACTGCCTTCTTGTTTATAGAAATTTGCTTCAAATAATTCTTTGTTAGATTGGATTTTGCTAATTCAAATTCATTGTGAGATTTCAGTGGTATTGAACATCGAAAAGGTGGTGAATACATGACCTCAATGTCTTAATCTTAAAAAAAGAATATTCCAAAGTCTCCAAAATGTACACCAAATGTTACTCTATGCACTCTAGGTCTAGTCTTGACCAGACTAGACTATAGGCCTACAATAGAGTCTTGCTTGTATTAAAAACTTCTAACGTTAGACTCTACATCTATCACAAGGGTCGGATCGATTTTAGACTAAAATTGCTGCCCGGGGGGGGGGGGGGCACTTGTTTAATCACTTTATACCACAATCATGTGGAAGGGGTGTCTTTTTTGTGGAAACATTGCGGGATCCGCGCGGGGCGAATATACAGGCCAGGGAGGTGGGAAGAGATCATCCCCTGTACAGGCATATCGTTCCCAGAGAAGTGGGAAAATGCCCCACCACAAAGGCATACAGAATTCGTCTCCAAATTTGCCATGCCCCCACGCTGCCCCGCAGAAGGCCTCGTCTTTTACTGTGTGTATTGTTTACATGGTGCTTGTCTAGATGTTTAATTTCAGACTTACCAGAATATTCCTTTTGACTGTAAAAAATTTATAGACATAACTATCAATCACAAGTTGGGGCTTAGCATTTAGTGTCTATTGCTCATTGAATGTTGTAATTAAGGTAAAACGAATAGTCCTATTTTCTGAGACAAAATAAGTCTTACGTTTTCGTTTCCTTGTTTCTGCTGCCCTGATTACCCTAGTTTGGGGTCTCCTTTGTACAAGCTTGAGATGTTGAACGTACAACTCAACTTCCTGAACTGGTAAGAGCAGCTGTCTCCCAAGGATTTCTAGGTCATCTGGCGTGACTTCGTTGTGCTGGTGGACAACGTTCTTGAAAATTTTGGATGGTGAAATGCCGATTGGACTAGTGCGTCCGTCAAGCCAATGTTAAATGCTTCTTTCGGGGTTCGTATAGTGCCCTTGGCATTGGTTTTTTTTTTTTTTCATTCTCACATCATTTTTACATTGCTTCCCCCATGTATCTCTGTCTGGCACAGGCAAGGGAATTTATTTCAGTGGGGGCCCACTTGTATGCCATTGCATGTTGGTGATGCCACTCTGACAGACGCTGCGGGGGCAATCAGGTTCTAAATATATGCTAGCAATGCAAACACGTACTGGTCAGGGAGGTCTTCTATCATGTGTCTCTTCCTAAATTGAAGTAAATACGAAGTTAATATAATCGAGTGATTATTGTAGCAGAAAAAAAAATGAGGGGTCGAAATTTCTGAAAAAGATATTCATTTTGCCACTAACTGCTTAAAAAATTGTCCATAATATGTATTTACGATGCTCTCGAATATACACTCAAATGAACATAGGCAAGATGTTTTTTTTTTTCCTAGAGATAAACATAATCTTAGTATGATGCTGATTGAAGAAGGTGATCATTTGGGGGCTTGGGGCTGTTCAAAAATAGCTTTCTCTCCTCTCCGGATTTTCAACAGCGCTCGCGCGCTAGCGTCATTGGCCACCTTGGTGCCTGGAGCTGGCTAGCTATAGGCCTAGGCTTCGTATGCGCTGTGCACACTGTATTTGTACTGCATGCATGCACATTCGCACAATTTATTACAATGTTCCTGATTTGTTAACTCTATTTAGAGACGTTTCACGTGAAACAATAGTTTTTCTAAAAGCTATCAATTTGTTTATTCAGTTCTAAATACATGTAGGCAACTGTTTGAATCCTAATCACAACAGGTATACCCTTGGGCAAGGTATCTTACGCTAATTGCATAGTCTTTCGGAGGAGACTTCAATGTTGTTCCTTGTGAAGGAGAGCCACACCATTTGCACGTTAAAGAACCTATTCACTTTTCGAAAAGAGTCTGTCACTTCTGTCAGAAATGTACCTGACCTTGTCCCGACCTCAACCTCGAGAAGATGTCCCAGTTGCCCTTTTGTAGTGCCGTCATATAATTATAAGGGTGATGTGTGTATATAAGGATGTCAATTTCAAATTCACGTGGAGCGCCAACAACACCACCGAGCAGATGAGAGTTAACCAGTTTTTCCCAAATGATCAAAATTTGCCACTACTTTTGAACAAAATGGGTCACAATGACAGTCAGGAAAATTGTCTGTAAATCTTTTTTCTCGTTTTTGTGAATGTTAATCAGGCCCTGAGTTCATTTGTTTCTCACGAGCTCATGGGAGTTAAATTTGGTAGACTAGTGAAGAATAAGGGTCAAACTATAAAACGTGCGAAATTTCCATCAACTTTGTGCTCTTTCTCTTTCCTTTCTTGACTTTCAAGCAAAGATTTGTTCATTTCATTTCACTTTCATTTCATTTCATTTTCATTTTATTTCAACACGGTAATAAAAAGGAAACTTGCTCAGCCATCGGCTGTTATTCTGCAAGTCCGTGCATGTATACAATATAACAGAACGAAACATAGATTCAGTAACAGCGTATAGCAATGATTGAAATAAGAATAAAAAAGAAAAAAATTACGAAGAAAGAGAAAAGTATATCTACATATAACAGCATATAAATACAAAAATACAGACATTGACAAGAGATTGATATAAAACAAAATAATGTCAATAGTACTCGTCGCGTAACATAATAGAAAACGTTATGATAATTGATATGATGTACTATGATGCAGTGGATATCAAACTACAACTGCTGCTGTTTGAAATGAAACCTGAAATTATTAAAACTCATAATCTTGGTAGTATCTGGGAGATAATTCCACACTTTACATCCCCTGTACTGTAAACTCCTACGTTTGAAATTAGTTGAAAATCTACATAACTCAAATTTTAACATATTACATCTGAAAAAATAATTTGGTTATTTAAATGAAAACAAGTCACACAGACTTTGGGGGTAAACCCCATGAGCAATTTTATGCATTGCATGTAACATTCTGTGTTTCTGTCTTATTTCAATAGTAAAGATACATAACTGATCATATATCAATTGTGTTGAAAACCTCCAATTAACTTTCAGAACGGTACGCAGTGCCCGATTTTGTAATCTTTGCAATTTATAAATCATTTTACTGCAATTTGACCACACTACATCACAGCAGTCAAATCTTCCATGTATAATACTCTTATGATATATCAATGCTGTCTGTTGTGTTATATAAGGTCGTATCCGTTTCAATAAATATATTCTACTCATTATTTTCTTTGATATTTTTCCGATATGCTGTTCCCAATTTAGATGTTCATCAATGATAACACCAAGATATGTAATATGTGTTACTCGTTTGATTTCATATGATTCAATATGCACATTAAAATGCTTTACATTTTTTAGTCGTTTTTTGGTACCAAGCAATAAACATTCACATTTATTTACATTAAGTACAAGTTTCTCTTCAAGCCAGTGATTTACTGCTTCCAAATCTTTGTTGAGAGTATCGGCCACAGATTCAGCATTCTTATGTGCAGTGTATATACAGGTGTCGTCAGCATACAGAGACACCTTACATTCATTAAGGCATTCCGCCAGGTCGTTGACATATATAACAAACAACAGAGGACCCACAAGGTGCTCCCTTGTGGAATGCCACACTCAATAACTCTCATGGGAGATTTTACACCATTCACAACAGTATACTGAACGCGATTGAACAAATAGTGTTCTACCCATTTCAGTGCATTACCGGTGACACCCAGTCTTTTCAGTTTGGATAACAATACCTTGTGGTCAACAGTGTCGAAAGCCTTTTTCAGGTCCAATGTTACTACCCCAACTAGATTGTCTCGATCGAGCTTGTCTAACCATTCCTCTGTTACTTTTAACAATGCAGTGGAAGTCGAATTATTAGTCTTGTTCTCACACAAACATAATGGGGGAAAGTGAAGTATACGCGTACCTGGAACTTCACCTACTCAAAACTATACCCGCTGAACGCTAGTTGGCGCACTCCTCGCCAGCGCAGAGCTGGTAAATGAAGGTCATTTTTCTTAGTATATTATTTTTCATAACTAATGTCTATTTAATATCATATTGACCCATACTAATGCAAACATATCCTTTCATAGTTAACCCATTTAAAGGGGATATTTAAACAAGCACTTCTCTATTGCACTAGATCACAGCTATGACAGAATGATTACAAATGAACTTGAAGAGTCAGATGATGAATCCATCTAGATCTGTTTTCCTGGGCCGGGGGGGGGGGGGAATTCAATAGATCTACAGTACAGAACAGAGAATCATTCCTCCTCCCACCCACCCCCCCCCCCCCCCCCCCCATGGACTCATACTCCAGTAGTCACAGGAGTTCATTGTCTTAACCTTTGTATATAAAGGGAAAAGTACTAGTTAGTTCTAAAGTTAGACTTTCAAAATGATTGATATGTACAAAGAATCAATGACTTAGAGAATCAATGACTTACTCTTTTCAATTTGCAACTTGACATTGTGTGAAAAAAATATTGGGCTGGTGAAAAAATGCACTTGGTCTTGGATCATGTCCAGTGCAAACTTTATAAGTTTGACAAATTTGTCTGGATTTGTTATCTTCACGGCTCTCCAGGTGACTGGGCCTCACACAATTTCGTGTACCACAAAGGTGGGATGCATCGAGCTCAGATGGAATATCCCATGATCCCGTGATCCAGATCATCAAAGCAAGTCGATGAGCATGAATTGTTGTTCGCACGTTGCTTCTCTCTGGAATCAGATCACATGCCCTCATAACCATTCTTTTTAATCCTTCCCGTGAAGAGCCAGCAAGATGCTGGGTGTTCCCCACAATTCTTAGTTTTGCTTTCCAACTTTTCCTTGAACGGAGAGAAGCCTAATTCACTTGTAGCCATGACAACGTCTCTTCTTGAAAATTAATTCACTCTAACTTAGCTCTGACATAAGACTAGAGTACTAATAACTCATTTCAGTTTTAACTGACAGTGACAAAAAGACTCTACCACCTAATCTATAAAATTCATGTCGGTATTGAGAAACACCTGTTTTGGCAGATGCTTCTTGATCAATATTATTTTGCTTCGATGCGAAGTCTGAACTTTACATAGCAGGTAATGAGATTTGTTTTGATCGAGTGACAAGTCGGCATGTGAATGTGTTTTGTAGCTTCCAGTGCCTCTTTCTGAATTTCTTTCATTGTGAGATTGTGAGTCATGAATATACCACTGCTCTGCTATAAGAAAATTCCTTCCACTTCAGTACTTGATAAGCTTGCTCAGAACGGCGACAAAGTGCACCCTTCTTGTATTCTATAGGGAGAGAAGCGTAGCTTTACCTTCGGCCTTTGACTGTGAGAGAGTCTTGTCTTTCAGTGAGATGGAGCAGACATCACACACTTTTTTTGCTTTTGATTATTTTTGCGGCAAAATAACCAGTTAGGCTGAATAAGCTGTTGGTCTCAGCCTTGGACAAACTGGGAGTGTTTGTGATTCCACTAATCATGTCATTTAGTGGAATTCCACCGAAGTGCATTCCTAAATTCCTCCGGTGTTGGAACAGGGTTCTTGAGGCGAACATTATATTTTGAGAACAGCTTCTCAAGGTAGTCTTGTGTGAATCTAGCAGTAAGAAAAAACTTGTGGCCTTTGTTAAGCAGCTCATCCTAGATTTGAAGGATTGACTAGGTGGACATAATGATACCTGTTTGAACAGGTTTCCATCCATCTGTTCCTATTTTGATATTTCTGAAGAGAGGGACTATTTTCTTCTGAAATTCCACGGCAGTGTAAACGGTACTTATCCATGCGAATACAACTTAATGCCATCACAGGATGTCTGCTTGACTTGAGGTCGAACCAGTGGTTCAGGGGTTTTTTTTTTCTATAAACAATGTTTTCCTCCTGCACCAGGTATTTGGAAGCTGCGGGTGTAACCTTCCTAAAGAAGTTCATTGCATGAGACAATTTCATTTTATCAAAATGTGTTGGGTGGATGGTTGCTGCGGCATCTAAAGTTTAGGTGTAATCCTCGAAGGACTTTCCTGTTGGAACGAGATGACAGCTTTTACTGGCTGCACACTGACACTGCATGACGCCTGGGCGTACTTTTTTACGATGTCTTGGGGAAGTGTCAGGACTTGACCCCTGACAAGGGCTGCTTTGAGATTCTTGACGAGATGGGGTACATTAGCAAGAAAGTGAAGCCTCCCCTCTGCATTCAAAGGGTGGGGGATACTGTGTACATTGGCAAACTTTCTACAATGTACTCTTAAAGTCTCTCCATATGGGCTCGGTTAGAACTTCCCATGTCACTGGTAACTGCAATGACATGAAGTCGTATATCAGCATCTTGTATGCCGAGCCATTAGTTGCATTACCAATGAAGTGATATGCAACAGTCTGCTCCCACCATGACGTCACATCTGCCAGCATGAATACAAGGCCGTGTGTAGCTACTCCCTTGTGGCCTGGCAAGATGACATGAATTATCTTTGTAGAGCATTGTGAAGTTCAACACTCGGGGTTATGGCCATTTCATCCACTGTGAGGGATTCTGCTCTTTCCTCCCCATTGAGACTGTGTACTTCTACTTTTAGAAAGTCAAAGACTTCAGAGAGAACTCAGGGTTTAAATGGGACTTTTTCCATTTTTCGTTGAAGTGTTCTTATTGAAGGCAGGGGATACTTTTGTTCAAGAAGAGTTTGGTAACCTGTTGCGCACCAGACGTGAATCTGATTTTGAGGGTAACTCCACTCTATTAGATCCCATGTGAAGTACTTCCACCTAGGGCATCCATTTGATCGGAAGTGAAGACAGACCTGAGTTTCTTATCTTGTATGTGTCATTTACGCTGGCATGTATTGCTGCATCTTCTTACTTTGTGAAGTGCATGCCTTTCCTGCAAAGTTAAGTCTAGCTATTAAATTTTTTTACGTCGTCTTAACTGCTGGATCCTGAAATTGTCATTCATCTTGTCTTTATCCATTTTGTTATTTTGATTTTGACTTTCGTGCATCTCATTGCATTTCTAGGCTGTATGAGAAATAAAAAAGAAATCAATAATCCAAGCAAGTCACATAATGTATTAACAAGAAATAAAGATAATGCAAATGGGCAGACATAATTAAACGCTCTCTGTTCACCTACGCCTAAGGTTATTCTTACAAAGTTGCTTGAATTTAGATCATGCATTCTTAAGATTATTTAAAGTGACTTGAATAGAATTAACTTTAAAGCCCACCACGTAGCCTATCAAACTACTTCTCTGTACAGCACAACTTGTCAGTGGGCTTTCTAAATATATATAAAGAAATTGTAATAAAACTGCATTTATACAATTGGCATCCTTATAAGTAATTCAATCAAGTGAGCCAAAATGGAGGATAGCAATTAGATATGTGTGAATCATCATTAAAAATGACATATCAAATTCCCCATTGCACCAGATATGTCTGTTGTCTTCGTTTGTGTTCCTTCTCTAACACAGTCGATGACAATTGATTTGCTGTTGGACGATCTTACAGCAAGAGAGGACACATTCGATTTCTTCATACACTGTTAGAAAAAAAAATCAACAAGGTTGTTTAAAATTTTAAACCACAAGTTAACCGGTTAATCGCTAAACTTTTGTTTGAAAAATTAAACAACACGTAATTGTTTAAACTTTTAACCCTTTGTTGTTTAAAAATTCTAAACAACTGTTGTTTTAAAGTCATTTTATACAACTGCGTTGTTTGAAAAAAGTTGTTAAAAATGTAAACAACTGTTGTTTAAATGCAATTTTATACAACTGATTTGTTTTAAAAAAAGTTGTTTAAAACTCTAAACAACTGTTGTTTAAAAGTCATTTTATACAACTGGGTCATTTAAAGGTCACTTTATATAAGTGGGTTGTTTAAAAGTCATTTTATATAACTAGGTTGTTTAAAGCAAATATTGAATATTCATGTTTAGAATTGAAACAGTTCTTAATCCCATATTACTGTACAACTCACTTATATAAAGCAAGTTGTTTAAATTTCAAACAGCAATATTGAAAATACTGTAAGTACATTAATCCTCATTGGTGCAAAAACTCGTTTTGAAGTAAGTTGTGTAAGTCTAATATCACTGTACAGCTCAACGGTCACACACATTTTTCTTGTATTTTCTAAATGCAATCCGAGGTAGTGAATGTTTTTTTTTAATTACATATCACTGAACATGCGACTCACTTTATAAGCACAATAACACAAATGTGTATTTTTGGGGGCCAATTATATATTTCAGCACATTTTCACTATCTATATCACTGACAGCGTATCATTAGAAAATCTGCAATCTGTCAATCTGCCCATCGATGTGCAAACTTGTTACAAATAACAAATTGAACTCATCAAGAATTGTCTCATCCATTTTCAGCATATACAGAGTTACAATTGTTCTTAAACAGTAAACCTTTGCTAAGTCGAAGTTCTCGGGACCGAGAAAAATGTGTCGACTTGCGCGGATTGAGTCAAAATATGCAGTTTGACTGCAGAAGAAAAATCCAGAGCTTTTATTATGCTTGAGTTAAGTGATTTCTTAGCTGAATTGAACTTGACTCATCCCAAGTTTAGTGTATTGTCAAATGTACGTTTTGACTCCACTTACATAGAAATGGGTTGCTAAACGCCGTAAAAATCTCATTTTACAATATTTCAACTAAATTGCAATGGCAAATTGAATTTGGAACATGCAATAATTATAACATTTATTATAATGCATAATGACATGGATGTGTTCAGCTTGAGTTTATGTATATCTGTGCCACATTGAATATTTTGTTGCTTCATTTCTCATATTGTGTGGGTGGGGACCATCAGTTGCCCTCGAGATTTGTCCGAAAGGGGTAACTGAATGAACAGTACACAGAGAATGTAATTTTTCAGAATGCTTTTGCAGTGCAACGCACACCTTACAGACACATTATCCAGTTTTATAGTGATCATACCGTGGCAAGACAAGACAAATCTTGAATGAATCTTATTTCCTGGAATAATTATCTGATTTTCTTAAAACCACTTTGTTCTTGAAGTGTTTGTCAGTATTACGTGCGCTTGGAAATCTCATAAGCGAAGCTCAAGGGGATGGCCCTCTTAGGATTTGCTTTTCTGTCCCAATACTTTCATGCCCCATAAAGAAAATATTACTGAGAGTATTGCACTACACAGCTCCTCTATCACCCAGATCATTTTTAACAATGTTCAATTTGATGTAAAAACATTTTGAATCACTTCGGTTTCAATGCTTTTGGGGGACATCTGCAATAGTAAGTCAGGGGTTATTAAATTGTATTTCCATGACAGTACAATGATGACTGCAGATATGCTGCATATGGAGAAACCATTCACATTAAGAAATAAGTTTTATCTCTTGTGAATATTCCACTCTATACCTATACTAAACATATCTGAACAGACCAAAGAACATACAATCATATTGAAACTTACTCCTGTTTACTGGTGTAATTTAAGAGGTCATACCTGCTACCAACACATACAGATATTTTTTTTTTTCACAACTGGGATGTGCCAATTACAGCACATCTGTCCAGCAAAGATCATCTCCTTCACTCCTGTGATAGAGATGGCAGTAATAAGGATTACTCTATATACAATGAAATAGAATTCATCATGGAAATATGCATTCTACAAAACAGTTCATCTTGAATTTTATGAAGGCCACATTCAGTACAGAGTGTCATCTCTATTACATATTCAACGGATATGAGGTTTTAATTTCACAATTGCTATATTTCTTTAAAAAAATTGACTGTCATGCTTCAGTATAAACCTGTGAAGATCTTGCCCAATATTTGATTAAGTCACTTATTGTGCAAAATACCCTTTTTAAATTCATTTCTAGCCCATCTTTATCACAAGTTTTCAATGGCCAACATTAATAATAGAACAATCTTCCCATGAACTTTCATCTTTCCTTTAGACCTGCATTCATATTGAGTTATAGACAAATAAAACATTGATACCAAACCTTTGCTTTGACGAATGACCTAAATATCAACTTTGTCAATTAAACTGCTGATGACCAAGAAAATCTCATTCTACGCATCTAATCTTGTGCTGATTTGAAGAGTTCAGGTATGTCCTAGGGGGCATTTCATGAAGCATTTTGTCCGACAAAGTTGTCGGATAAATTTGGTCTCAGCCAATCAGATGAAAGGATTTCCGTAGCTTGTAACAGTTTGTCAAAAAAATATCCGACCAAACTGCTTCATGAAATGCCCCCCAGATCTCTCTCACAGAATTGGACGTCACTTTACCAGGCATTTTGTACATCACTGTCTCCAAGAACTGCCAGGCAGCAAAACATTGAGCCTGGTACTCTACATCTACATGTAGGACATAATGCACTTTGAATGCATAGTCCATAGCCTTTGTCAAAGTTGGAAACAAGATCCCCTGTCTCTCTACAACAGGGAGTTTTCGCAAGCACAACGCGGCCGAAAGTTAAGAGTGTCGTGTGCAAAATTTGCTTCTGCGCATGATCAAATCCGAGAAACGTCGCGTCCCGTCCTGGAGAAAACGAGTACGGTACTTGGCCAAAATAGTGTTCAGTCCCGATGCTGGGCAGGAGTGAGCAAACCAGTCAGCCAACCGTCCTGTACAGGAAAGCGAAACTGCATAGATATGGGGACGGGAGTCAGAGTACGGGGACCCTCACAAGTGATCGCTTCCTTGTATTCTCGGTCTTCGCATCGTGTAGCGAAAACTTCCTAAACACAAAGGTTTGCAGTGGCTTCTTTCTGGATCCTCCCGTCAGCAAGATGAAGGGCTGTGGTCTCTGCTTCCCGTCAATTTGTCCAATGTAGAAATCCAGGTCTGTGCCCTCCTGTAAAATGAAATTTGATGGGAAGTGGAAAAGAAACATGCATATTATACATGTAGATAAAATCTTGAAATAATCTACGCAGAAGTGTTGGGTTGAGGCATTGGTATAATGAAGACCATCAGAACAGATATTCCCCACATCCCTCCAATGTTCAAGGTAGAGTTCATAATAAAGTGCCAGGCCAAATTTTGGAACATTTCATTTGCAAACATACCCTAAATTGGGTATTTTATGGAGTATATAACATCCATGTATTACATTTTCTATTCTTGCTAGGGCTAACCATGCCCTGGCTGAATGAATTTTCAACTGTGTGGCCTATGGGAACTTCTGAAAGGCAATCAATTTTATTGCTGGCAAGCCCAGGCAAAAAGTATTATCAAACAAAAACTTCTGAATTGCATTTCATTATTTTGGGTAAGTTACTCTTTCAAATAGTATAACAATTTTGTCCACTTACATTGTAGGAACATAAGGGAGTGTGCAAGGTCCTTTTGGTATGGGGGGGGGGGGGGAGAGACACCCTGTATCACACTGGATGTATATGAGTGGTATGTGATATATTTTCAGCATCTTGCTGAATATAATGATACCCTAGGTCAAGTGCAATTATTTGTTGATGAATGGAATATTCCTTATTGGCGGCATTTGGGACCAATTTTGCATTTCATGCCAATTTTTTCCCTTTTTTATCAAAATAAAGGACATATTGATATTGGACAAGTGTGTGATTGAGCAGTCAGGCACAAAATAAAGTAAATATATACGTTGACTATGTAGTATAAGATTTTTTTTTTCATTAAAAAAAAAATGATTTTGATTCACAGCATACATTAGCAACATATTAAATTTGCATAAACATGTAGAATCCATGGACTAAGCTAACAAATGAAACAGTATAAACTGGGCATTTCTGTAACTATAGACCACAGCTTGATAATTTTAATATTTTGTATTGCAATGTCAAAGTCCATTTCATCATTTTGATAAGAGGGCAACACATCACTTGTTTTAGAAGATTAGCCTCCGAACAGTTAGGTCAGGTTGAAAGTCGCAGAATAGCTCCAACGACTCCCGAAAGGAGCACTTGCCCCACACCCTGGCAGTCCGGCCTCGGCAAACTAGCGGCAGCATGCTGAATGCAAGCGTCTGGTTTTCCTCTATAGAGCAAAATATATGACACAGTGGGAGTATTTTGAATGATAAGTACAAATATACCCTTTAAAGATATTAACACAATCAAGGTTGGCAAAGAGAAATGCTGACAAGTATCAGCTCATATTCAGATGCTAGCTTATGTACGTATATTGTACTTGATTGCGACCGTGATTACTAACTGTGTGTGTGTGTGTGGGGGGGGGGTGTTTTCAGTAGTTTGGAGGGTATTGTGGAAAATACTACACATTTTGAATGAGGGACTGATTCTGGCAACGGTATTTACTACCAAGACGGGCAAGTAATTGTGGATGAGTAGAGCCAAAATTGTAAGGCCAAGCATTAGAATTATAATGCTGTAATAATCATCATGCTATTATACACGGCAGCAATCAGAGTAACCATGAACTTGGATTAAAGAAAGTTGAATGGTGTTGACAGCCAGTGCCTTAATAAGAATAATCTTGCACTGCTGTACACATATATGTGCTTAACAAAGACTATTGCAATTGGAATGACATTTGTGCTTTTGCAGGAGGTTCATGTCATATTCTGGCTTTGCATAAAGCAATCAGTTCATATGCATATATCTTAATTAGATTAGCAAGAGCAAGGGATGTTCAAGGTCCAGTGATTTTTATTCTAAGTAGGAGGAAGAAGAATACAAAAACTTTAATAGCTTATAAAAGACTTCTCTGTTAGTATTATCCTAACAATGACAAAACCTTGATTATCATGTGAGTTGATCAAGCAGTGGAGAAGAAAAGGGGAATGGTAGATGAAGGAGGCAAGGACAAACCGTCCAGAAGACAGAGGAAGAGCTTACTGAGGGCAAGTCAAATGTTGCCAAGGAAGTTGGCTTAGACATTTGGAAAGAGGACATCTCGTCTTCATGATCTTGTCATCCTCTTGGGGGAAAGGCAAGAAGGAAAGAGCAGGCAGACCAAAGCCCACTTTACTGCAAACAAAAGGAACAAATTGTATTCTGGGCATTCTAGTCTGAAAGGAAAAGAGAACATGAAAAGTGTGTACATCAATGAAGATCTAAAGGCATGCAATGTGTCACTCGATCAGTGCATGATAAATGCCAAGGAAGCTCATGATGTCGAATTGGCAACAAAACCAGATACGGGAACATGACATGCAAGTTGAACGATGGACAAAGCAGACTCATCAAGAGCCCGGATGATCTCTTTGATATTGGCTTTGAAATTACAGATGTTGGGAAAGGCCATCGGTGTCACCCGTGTGACGAATAAGCAGCGTTTACTGCGATGGACATCTTGATGCCCCATCAGAGTACTTTGTCAGCATACATGGCCATGCTGCAAACATTCTGTCTTCAGCTATGATCTCCTGGCTGAAGTCTTGCTTGATCTGTACAAATTAGGGAACAAGATTGCATTTGTAATCATATTAAGGGTGGCCCAGAAAGAATGCTATAAACCAAATGTAAAAAAAAAAGATTAATACTCAATAACAAAAACATAAATGACGGAGTGAATTACACACTGTATGCATGATCATTAGCTTCTGCAAAAATGTTCATTCTACAAACATTTTCTCATAAATTTGTGTGAATTTGCGCAATCTGCTTCGTTTGGCATGGAAATCTCGACTGACTGAGAAGAAAGCTCCTAGTCTTTGCATAGAAACTTATTCGAAAGTGACAAAAGTGCCAAAAATTGGTTCCAAACTACCTATACCTACACGAAACAAATAGAACTCTACTCAGATGGTATATGGTGTCTTTATCTTCATTTTCTATAGGGGTTCTAGGCCTTTTTTCTGCTGGAAGCTTAAGTAGACCTTAATCCATCGAGCATCATTGATGGCAATGATACTCAGTAAAGAATGAATTGCTGCAGCAAAACTAGCAGAACTTAACTTGCACTTAAATTAGTAGTATTGGGTTTTAGGGGGTTCGTTATGTTTACAGTAGATTTTGGTTGTACAGCCGACCATATAATTATGAGGTAGGAAATGAGACATTGTGTAAATTGAAGTTAGCAGTCTAAAATATAGGCCCTAGCATTGCCTAGCTAGGCCCTAACCGTCACGTTAGACCCTATGCTATATACTGTGTAATTATGTCAAATACGTCTGGTCCCCTAAAACCCAGGATAGCCCAAAATGTATTACTTTTATTTGGACAGCGCACATTCGAGCTAGGGACTCTACTATATATAGCCTACTCTTATAGGAAGATAGAATTTAGATTTAAACCATGGCTTCTAGGCCTCCCTACGCCTAACTAACTTGTTAGATTTCTACATCATCGAACTCAGAGACACTGCGCTTAATTGTGCATAATGTGGTGGTACGGTGCCTGTTTAGGCTGTTACATTACAACATGGATAGGCTACTGTCACTGAGGAGTACTGTGCCAACAATGGGAATATTCCGTACGCTGATTTAGATGATTAGTTTTTGCAAAAGAAATTCGTATTTTATATGAAGTTTTGAAAATCTATGTAAGGATTGAATTATGCAAGTGCTTAAGCACGAGTTGGTTGAAAAAAAAAAACACCATAATGTACGTATCGGTACAGACGACCTAACGTTAACGTTAATATTAGATCTAACGTTACATGCATGGATGTAGGCGAGGCCTAGCGCAGCCCGGCCAAGAACCCAAAGCGTAAGCCGTGACTTCATACATCATCACCATGCACATTACAGATGGGCATCATTCTCAAGCGATGTAATTATGCCAAATGAATAACAAATTGCAGTACCTTGGAAAGATTGGCAGAGTTCTTTTATATATAGACCCCATTTGCTGAGAATGTTCGTGACTCCATTACCTGCATTGCAGTCATCGTCACCGCTGTCCACCATGATGAATAGCCGCGCTACTACGTCTGTATAAAAGCTGTTAGCTATATGTGCATGTACATGTACATGTACGTGTACGTGTGTGCAACGGCGTAGCCAGGATTTCATCTTAGGGGGGGCGGTTAGTCTGCGAGGGAGCGAAGCGACCGAGCCCGAGCGAGCGAAGCGAGCGAGGGGGGGAGGGTGTGGGAGGGGGGTGTCCCCCCTCCGACGGTAAGAACTTTTTGCATTTTGATGTTGTAAATGGTGCAATTTGATGCAGGTTTTTGCGCGTTTTATCGACGTGAAACAGTCCCACTTGTTTATGGTAGCAGTTTATTTTGATGTAGATTATTATTGAACAATTTGCCCAAAAAGGGTATAATTTAGATACACTTCTTGTATTAATTCTTTTCACTGAATATCATGAACGCGACTGGAGCGGAGCGAGCGGAGCGAGCGAGGGGGGGGGGGGGGAGGGTGTGGGAGGGGGGTGTCCCCCCTCCCACGGTAAGAACTTTTTGCATTTTGATGTTGTAAATGGTGCATTTTGATGCAGGTTTTTGCGCGTTTTATCGACGTGAAACAGTCCCACTTGTTTATGGTAGCAGTTTATTTTGATGTAGATTATTATTGAACAATTTGCCCAAAAAGGGTATAATTTAGATACACTTCTTGTATTAATTCTTTTCACTGAATATCATGAACGCGACTGAGCGAGCGAGGGGGTAGGGGAGGGTGTGGGAGGGGGGTGTCCCCCCTCCCACGGTAAGAACTTTTTGCATTTTGATGTTGTAAATGGTGCAATTTGATGCAGGTTTTTGCGCGTTTTATCGACGTGAAACAGTCCCACTTGTTTATGGTAGCAGTTTATTTTGATGTAGATTATTATTGAACAATTTGCCCAAAAAGGGTATAATTTAGATACACTTCTTGTATTAATTCTTTTCACTGAATATCATGAACGCGACTGGAGCGGAGCGAGCGGAGCGAGCGAGGGGGGGGGGAGGGTGTGGGAGGGGGGTGTCCCCCCTCCCACGGTAAGAACTTTTTGCATTTTGATGTTGTAAATGGTGCATTTTGATGCAGGTTTTTGCGCGTTTTATCGACGTGAAACAGTCCCACTTGTTTATGGTAGCAGTTTATTTTGATGTAGATTATTATTGAAAAATTTGCCTATGAAAGGGTATAATTTAGATACACTTCTTGTATTAATTTTTTTCACTGAATATCATGAACGCGACTGGAGCGGAGCGAGCGGAGCGAGCGAGGGGGGGGGAGGGTGTGGGAGGGGGGTGTCCCCCCTCCCACGGTAAGAACTTTTAGCATTTTGATGTTGCAAATGGTGCAATTTGATGCATGTTTTTGCGCGTTTTATCGACGTGAAACAGTCCCACTGGCTTGTTTAAGGTAGCAGTAAATTTTAGTGTAGATTATTATTGAACAATTTGCCTATAAAATGGTATAATTTAATTACACTAGTCTCCTTGTATTAATTCTTACACTGAATATCATGAACGCTGTCTGTTCAGCAATCAAACAGAAAAAGCATGCACACGAGGGTGTAGATAGGGGCATATCCCCTGCCACACGAAGGTGATTTTGCGTTTTCAGACTTGAAATTCAGCGATCTGGTGCAAATTTTTGGTGCAATACTTTTTCATCGAAGTGTTAAAATCACGGAATTTAGCTCTTATTCCGAATGTGCACCCTCTGTGTGTATGTATAAAGTCTAGTGAGGTAGAGCTTTATAGGGGAAGGGGGATTCCCCCTCCCGCTCGTGGAGCTTTTGCGTTTTTAGAATTGAAATAAAGCGATCTGGGTAAAGCCACAGTCTACTTCTATGCATGGCGGGGGGGGGGGGGGGGTGGCGGGCGGGCGAGCAGGGAGAAGGCATGGGCAAGTGTTATCTCCACCCTTCCCTTCCGATGGAGCTTTTGCCTTTTTAAGGTTGAAATTGAGATATCTCGTATACGCATATTTGATGGAATCAACATTTGGGAAATCACAAAAAAAAAAAAAAAGACTGATGGGGGGGGGGGGCTGAGGGAGGAAAGGGTCGATTAAAAGGGGAAATTCCCCTTATGCATGAGGGAACCTTGAGTTTTCGGAATATAAGTGATAAGTCTTGTGCACTCAGAATTATTCATAATTTTTTGTAAATCTAAAAAGTGTACTTAGCTAGGGAAAGAGGCACAGAGGGGGAGGGTTTGGGAGGGGGATACCCCCTCCCAAGCACGAGAGATTTTGCATATTTTGAATTGAAATTCAACGATCTGGTGCAAACTTTGAGTGTGTGTGTGTGTGGCGCGGTGGCCGCGGCGATCGATTGCGACTTGCGACGAAGGATACAAGCAGGCCCGCTGATTGGTTCATGACTATCACATGACTTTTGCCTGTCAATTTCGAAACAACGATGTTTAATTGTTTGGGCTATCATTCCTAATTGTTTTTAAACAACCGCTGTTTAAGGCAATCAAGCTCCAATTTCCTATAATTTAAGCAACATTGTTTAGAATTTAAAAAAAAGCAAACATTTTAAACAACGAAATTTTACACAGTGTTCTAACAGTGTACAGAGCCTGTAACTTCTTGTCTAGTTTCTGTGTTTCTTTGATTCTTCGTATGTTTACTTTGCAAAAGATCGTTTTGCAGGGCCTTAACCTGTTCTTAATACACTGTGCTCTCCATTCGTCTATTTTTTCGTCTTTATGTTGCACCAAGTCCTCAAGGGCCTTTATGATGGCTGTACAGCTTTAACAAGGAGGTGTATTTTTCTATTGTAATGGCTGGGCAGTGTGGGTGGTTTCGGGGGGGGGGGGGGTAGATTGAAAGTTTGCTTCAGGAATTTATCTAGTTCCTCTTGGGCGCTTTTCCTGCCTCTCATATTTTTCAGTGATTGATATATGTATATATATATATATATATATATATATATATACAGCGTGTCCCAGAAAAAAAAAAACGAAACCGGGTTTCCATGCAACTTGCTCCTGTCGAAATCTTACACTTTCCTAATGAGATATACATCAATGGAAAGATAAACTTTTCTTCTCTCATTCAATGTACAACATAATGTTCATCGTTCATGCTTGACTGAGTTAGAACAATGAACAGTGGTGCCACCAAATTTTCATTTTCACGCGCAAATTGTGAGTTTAAGTAAATATTTCAGACTTTTAAATTTACGTTTTAGAAAAACAAAGTTCATTAGTTAAATATTCATATTTCCTTCTTTCATATGAGATCTAACGCGTCAAATACGAATAACGCATGCTTGAGAAAAATTTGCATGAAAATATGTTTCATTTCTACGTAATCTACGGATAGTCGAAAAATAAGCATTCAGCTCTCCCGACTTAGCATTAGACAATGGGCTCATCTGCACCAATGAATTCACACAAAACAACCGCAGTGCTACAGTTAATGTTGTTCGGGGGGGGGGGGTGTTATTTACAGAGAATGCTGTATGAGACGGAAAGCCCTTTGTTGTCATTTATTTAGAATAAGCTATGAGACATAACCAGAAATAGTGAAGACTACACTCTTAAAAATATCTAGTCAATTGACCAAAAAAAAAAAAAAAAAATCGTCAAAACATGGTCTTATTTGACAAATTTTTAATTTGTCATGCAAGCAGATTTCCTTGACAAATTAATTATACATCTTGATTAATGCTAATTCGTCAAGTATTTATGGGAAAAGATTTGTCATTTGAAGAATTTTAATTCGTCATGAAAACTGGTCTTATTTGACGAATTTTCATTTTGATTCGTCATGCCAAGAAATAAATTTGTCATGCATGGAAATTAATTCGTAATGTATGACGAATATTTTGTCATGCAAGAAAATAATTTTGTCACGCAAGAAAATTAATTTGTCATGCAGCACTGCACGGAATCCCACTGCATGACGAATCATTCGTATTGCTGAAAACAAATTTGTCATGCACAAAGTTAATCGTCACACAAATATTGACTTTTGCTGGGTGACCAATTATTAGTCTGTTTATTCACATTTGAGTAACAATAATAATATTTTACATTTATATAACGCTTAATACCAATGTTTCAAAGTGCTTTCAATTGTCTAGAACAGAGCATGTATTAACTGGCTGCAGAAAATAATTATATGCAAGCTAGTCTCGCCCCCATGTATAATATCACATGAGACAATGAAATGGCTAGTTTTAAAAATGCACATTCTACATAGAAATTAGAACATATATACAACTTTGGTTGTCACAAACAGTCAACAACAACAAATGCAATTTCATCAAAATTCAGAGGTTCATTTCATATATTTCATGTACATCAATGCTAACAGCATACTATCCAACACGAGTTATAGATTCCAATTGAAACTTTGACATGTATACAGATTTTAAATTTTTACCATCTCTGTAATATTGTTAAGATGTACATACATTGAGCAATTCCTCTTGAGATCATTTCAGCTTCAATTATTGATAATCTTTAATCTGTCTTTCAGATAATATGTGCTTAACAGTATGTGGGCAATTCCAGGAGTTACGTTATAGTTAATGATACTTTTTACAGTATACATGGCTGGCATTTCAAAATGCATGAATATTTTCATTTCATTTTTGTATTGTCAATAGTCAATACCTCTTGACTAGTCCTACCTCAAACATGTGACATACTTCAGTGAGTGACAACAAGAAATTGAATATTGGTTTAATAGTTAGGTTACAAAAAGAGGTCATGGAAAAAAAAAAGACTGTGTCCAATAAAATCAAATTTTGATGATTATTTCATTGCCGACATTTTGCTGAGTTGTTTTATATGTACAACTCATTGCAAAAAGTCCGGGGGGGGGGGGGGCACCTCCCTTATAGGTGATAGGGACGTGCCGCTGGACAGGGTGTGTTTTCACCGGTCGTCAATAATGGCACAGGGTATCAAATCAGCCTAATGTGGTCATCACCATTGTCACAGGGTATCAACTGGCAGGGTCACATACCCATAGTGCTTTATGACAGGTCCGCAATTCTGGCGGAGGCGAGGACCTATTTTTTATTATTTTTTTGCTTGTCAGCTCAGCACGCCAAATCACACAGGGTACAACCGAGGTGTCCAAGGTTGTCACAGGGTATGAATTTCACTGTTTTTAGTAAGGATTAATTATGATCCCATTACGACAGGGTGTGCTTTTCGTGCTCAAGTGCAATATGACGGGGTCAGGGTTTGACACCCCCAGCGGCACCCCCCTATCCACCTCAAAAGTCGAGTCACATGCAAATTAGCTCTTGCCGCAGACTTTCGGCAGCCTTGCCGCATACATGTACTCTTTTAGTCCTGTTTGGCTATGAATATTCATGATGAAAGATCTGTGGCAGACATGTCGCAGCCTTCCTGCAGACTTTCTGCAGCCTTTTAATCATGAATATTTATTTCATGAGGACACCATGAGGACACGGAAAGTATGCGGGAAGTCTGCGGCAAAGTATGCGGGAAGGCTCCGGCAAGTATGCAGGAAGGCTGCCGCAAGCAACGTATGCGGGAAGGCTGCGGCAGGCTGCGGCAAGTAAATGCCATGGTAATATAATGGTTTATGTGACCACCCAGTCTAGGCTGGTAGATCAGTTCATTTAAGTGTTGTAGATTTCTCTACGAATAACAGTAATGCATTAATTAAATCATCAATTCATCATCATGTTAAGCAAAGAATTAATAATTCGTACAACATATGCACAAAGTCACCTTTGCTGTACAATTTGATCAGAATTATGATAGCATGATTTATAACATGTGATGTCTCACACATTGTCTGGTACTTGTACAAACTTACATTTATTTAGCAGTTAGTAAAAGTGGAAATAGCAAAATATCTAATCAATTGGCTATGCAAAGTGCTTTTCCATAAAAAATATATCAGTGTTGAGATATTAGTATTAACTAAATAACAACACATTAATAAATGGAAAGATAACAAGTGTTCTCATAATTAATAGTGAATTAATGATTTTTTTAGCACAAAAAAATCAGGACATTTTTGTATAATATGCAAATTAATTCCTGTGGCAACCTTCTCGCACACTTATTTTGGTCTCCTGCAGCTTACTTGTAGCAGACTTCATTTGCATGAAAAAATCAAAAATTGTCTGTCTTTCTGTGGCAGCCTTGCTGAAGCCGTTATCGCAGACTCTCTATAATATTCCCCATTCTGCGGCAGATCTGCTGCAGCCTGTCAGTATGCAGGAAGTCTGCGACAAGTTCCTTTTCTGTGGCATACTCTGGGTTACTCCTTGCTGCTGACTTTTAACTCTATTTCCATTGGGTTATTTGAGGGACTTGAAACCATGCTAAAAAGCCCCTCCCCCCCCATGGGATTAGGGTTAACTATTGCTAATCTTTAATCCGCTTTTCAGTAAAAATGTGTACTTATCATTATATGCAGGTAGCCCTCTTTTTTCAACTGTTTATGTTAGAACATCTTATGGCTGTAATGAACACACTAATGGTTAAAATTGTATATTAAAATGGTTAAAATTGTATTTTAAGAATTCTTAAAGTAACTGTTTAACATCGTCAGGGGCAAAAGTGTTCAGTTAGGATTTGAATTGTTGACAATCATTAGTGTATTGTCACCAAAGGCCAGAAAAAGATCATCAAAATATGAAGATATATATTCACATTCTACATAGAAGTTAGAACACATACACAACTTTGGGAATTCCTCAAACAGTCATATAATAATAATAAAAAAAACATTTTTATCAATATTTAACAGTTCATTTCCCACATACATTACTGTTATCATTAGCATACTATCCAACACCAGTTATAAAATCTAATCTGAAATTTTTAAACAGACTTTAAATTCTTACAATCTTTGTAATAATTGTTAACATGCACATACATGGATCAATACCTCTTGAGATCATTTTAGCTTCAACTATTGCTAATCTTTATCAGGCTTTCAGTAAAATGTGTGCGTAACATTATATGCAGGCAGCACTCATTTGTTTTAACTGTTTACATGTATGTTGGAACATCTTATTGCTGTAATGAACACATTGATTGTTAAAATTGTATATATGTATTAAAAATGCTTAAAGTGACTGTTTAACATCGTCAGGGGCAAAAATGCATAAGTGTACTGTTCAGTTAGGATTTGAATTGTTGATAATCATTAGCCTATTTGTCACCAAAGGCTAGAAAATGCAAAGGTTTTCGAAAAGATCATACAACTATGAAGATATCTATGAATTCATATGAAAGCGTTTCCTGAAACGCTTGTGCAAAACCAGTGTTCTTATCATTTTCTTTACTTTCATTTGTGATATCTTGGCCAAAAACTAGACCATTAGCAATAAGATTTTCACAGATTACTCTGCAAATACAATCAAATTGATATATGGTTAACCCATCCAATTTGTCTTTTGCACATGAAACCTAAGTTAACCAGTACCTCTAAAATTAAAGCATCCAAGTAAATGCTTTAGGCTTTTTCATGAAAATACATTGAATTACATGCTGAGGTTTATTGTACGATACACGCATCTTTTCTTGTTGTAATTATCATGAAGCTTATAGTCGCGAATTTAAACGAAATATTTTTGCAGAGCAGCAATATTCAAGGCTCAAAACCTAGACTTGACTATAAGACATAAGCAGTATATCAGATTGTAAATTCTAACCATCTTATAACAATACTGTTAATATTGATGTTTACCACTTGACATCAGACATTTCAAATTGTGCCACAAATGCCATGCTTTGTTTGGTCATACCAGTTTACTTATTTTAAACTGAAAACGGATTGCGAGTTCTAACAATCTTTGTAACAATACTGTTCACACATATAATAGGTGTTAAAAAAATTACACTTTTGATCATTAATAACTTTTTACTGGATTCACAGATGATATTCAAATTTTGATAGTACATAGCAGGGGAGTGTTGTATGGGTCTAATTTGGTGGCATAACTGTCTTTCATTTTCTGTTATTATGATTTCTGTTTAAAAAAGATTTCAAATACTGGCCACATTTTGCAGCTATGTAGAAAAAAATGAATACCATTGCAAAAGCATTAAGTGTATGGTTAGTGTGTGTCTCCTTAGTTTGACAAAAGCCATTCATTCCCAATCTGGGTCATCTTTTGTGAGGGTTGCACACAACGACGGAATTAGCATTATTAATGAAGAAAGGCAAATAACGATGCTAATTCCTTCATTGTGTGCAAAATGTGGCCGATATTTGAAATCTTTCTTTGAAAAGAATTCATAATAACAAAAATTATTCAGTCAGAAAATGTCGCTCTTCTATGCGGCACTTTTACCAGAAAGAACAAACAAAATCATGGCTATGAAGTCTTGTCATGAAAGTTAGGACATGCTTGTCAGTGGGGCACTTGTCCTTCACCTGGAACAGAGCGATTTGACAGAATTCAAGTGTTTGCTGCAAAGTGCTTTCGTACTGCAGGTGAAATACGTACAGAGATGCCAACCTCTTACAAAAGAAAAAAGTATTTTTGAGGACAAAAAAAGTATTTTGGCTTAAAAAACAATATTTTAATTTTGTTTCCATAGAGGTGTACACAAAGTGATCCTTAACCCTAATCCAACTGGGCTATTTGACCCCCTGTTTATACTAGGGGGGGGGGTGAATTTGACCCCCCCCCCCCCCCCAGTCTCGGCCGCGGATCGCGCGATCGCCGTGAAAGTTTCCACGCGCATAGAGCCAGATGTAAACTACAAGATTGTATAGTTGAATTTTAAAAAATATATATATTTTCTTTTTTTATATAATTAATTATGCAAATTTATGCATACAATTGTTTACGCCTATAATTCACTTAAAATGGCTAGTTAGAATGCCAATATTTGGTGCTAATATCCCTTTTGACATTTCTAACAATTATCTAAATAAAAATTGCCATATCAGAATTTATGTATTGTTTTTTTGAATTTCTTATACATGTATTTCTCTTTTTTTACCTTTTGTTTTCTATTGTTTTTTCGATGAAATTTGTTGGGGACACTTTTGCGATCATAAACAGCATAAAATTAATTGATTCAAATCAGTAAAAGTAAAAATAATCTTACATTTATGAATTATAGCTGAAAACATTATTTGCATTGACTTTGTACACAAAATCACGTTTTTTAGCCAACATGCATGTACAAAAAGTCACGCAGCACCATAACGGTATGTCCGATTTTCGTGAAAACTGTCTCAAAAGATGCGCAAGACTTGAATGTAAAAAGTCAGCGAGTTACGCGGTCAAAAAATTTTGCGCAGCGGAATAGTCACGAATGGGGGGGGGTCAATTTGACCCCCATACTCCAAAAAAAGAAAGGTTGGCATCTCTGTACGTAGAATGCTGAAAGGTAGCATGCTGCAGCCGTCAATAGATCCCCCACCCTGCACACTGGTGTGCCATCACAACCATTGAGACCTCTCTGGAACAGGGGCGTCGATCCATTTTTCGGATGGGGGGGGTTGCAAAGTCATAATATTAAACTTTGCACGCATAGCGCGCCAAAATTTTTAACATTGTGTATATTAAGTAGCATTTTTATGTTAAATTTAATGGTTTTGAAGTGCCTTACAGTGCAGTTAAAACCTTTTCTTGCATTACATATTAAGGATTTTTTCAAGTTGCCAAAATTATTGGGGGGGGGGGGGGGGCAAAACAATATGTTTGCCCCCCCCCCCCCCACCCCGGATCGACGCCTTTGCTCTGGAATGCAGTGGGAGCTTTCGTCTGTGCTCACAAAGATGGCTAATCCTGTCTGGTCTCCATCACCCTATGTGGACATAAGTATAATTAAAACAATTCAAATTTCATACTCAGTTACTGAGTCAGAAAATGTCACTCTTCTATGCGGCACTTTTACCAGAAAGAACAAACAGAATCATGGCATCTTCCTATGAAGTCCTGTCATGAAAGTCAGGACATGCTTGTCAGTGGGGCACTTGTCCTTCACCTGGAACAGAGCGATTTGACAGAATTCAAGTGTTCGCTGCAAAGTGCTTTCGTACTGCAGGTGAAATACGTAGAATGCTGAAAGGTAGCATGCTGCAGCCGTCAATAGATCCCCCACCCTGCATACTGATGTGCCATCAACGACCAATGAAAACTCTCTGGAATGCAGTGGGGAGCTTTCGTCTGTGCTCACAAAGATGGCTAATCCTCCTGTCTGGTCTCCATCACCCTATGTGGACATAAGTGTAAAACAAAGAAAGAAATATGTACTTCAAATTTACTCAACAATGCTTACTGTAACTTTATCAGACCGGAAAAGGGGTGTGGTGGTCTTTCTCAGCATTTTTGTATTTATTATATTTATGTTTTATAATTCTTTCATTATTCTACTAAGGTCAAGTGGAATTGCGAATACCATTCCAAGCCCCCTCCACCCTGACCCACAAATGTTCCTCCATCTGCAGGGCAAGCTCTCTATGTGGATTTAATCACTTTGCTTCTATAATAATTCCTTCATTTCATTTGAAAAAAAAAAATACAGTATATTGGACAGGCCTGTGACCTTAAGCCAAATGTCCCCAAAATCTATTTGGTTTGTGTGTCCTCTCAAATGCACCATTTTACCAAGTTTGAAGAAAATCCAACTAACCATTAAATACATGTATTTCAAACTTGATGGTGGAGGCAGAATGATCAAAAATATTTTTAGACCAGTTAAGTGTTCGTGAAACGTACTCGATACACATTTTGTCATACAGGAAAAGTGTAATCAGCGAGACAGTCTTGTAAACCTTAACAATAAAAAAATTATGACATCCATTCATAAAAGCACCTCCTTACCAACAATAAATCATAACAGGGAATACTGTACCTGGTATCTGGAGATACCACCTACGTACACGTAGGGGTTGCAATATTTTTTGTGTGAGGCGCTACTACCTGGCAGCTCCACATTGGGCTCCTCAATTTTGGCTGCTTTTAGCCTTTTCTACTTTGAGATATATCATGAGTTTTATATCAGGAGAAAGCTTGAAATTCACTGATCATCATGGGCTGCTGCACTCTCGGTGAAAGGACTCCTGGTTGGAGCATATCTTGGATCATTTTTCTGACTTTTCTGTGTATTTTGGACATAGGTGCACCAATCTCTTCAACAGCTTTCACACAACATGGACTTCAAACAATAGCATTCCAGAAGACGAGCATTCACAATAGGTTAGTTCTGCACCACAAGTGGCCTAGTATTGTGCACCATCACCTTCATGGATTAGCCAGCTGTCAGGGAAGCAGTAAGCCGCCAAGTCTTTCACTGTCATCCTTTCATCTCTGTGGAGGTCTATTGAAGCTTACAATGACTTCTGGTCATTCAACCTCCCAACAGCAGAAGTTCACTTACACATCTACCCAGCTCTTTATGCTGAACAAGGACGAAGTGTTTAATAATGACCAAGCATGTCCTTTCCAGCTACATACATGCAGGTATATCACCAGCTTACACATCAGACAGACCCCATGCTTGCTGCATCCACCTACGTGTGATCCTGATGAGCATCGTGCTCTCCGAAGACGTACACGTAGGGGTTGCAAAGCTGGAACTAACAGAAGAAGGAGGATCCCTCAAAGTTTGATTCCAGTGCTTGTTGGTCATAGGAGACGGAGAAAACCTATCACTGCTCAAAGTAACTTTGACCCCTCGCAAAATAGGAGAGAGACCAGCTGCCAAGGTAATCTAGTGAAGATTTCAGGAAGCACAAAACGGATAATGAGAGAGCCAACGACCTCTTTCTGTTTGATCAACGCACGATCTCTCAGGAATAAAAGCAGTGAATTTCTTGACTTTGTTGTAGACAACAAGTTCGATGTAGTCAGCGTCTGTGAGACCTGGCTATCCACCGACGACGATGCTGTCATTGCAGAGCTTAGCCCCAGGGGGTACACCTTCAAGCATATTCCCAGGATAGGGAAACGTGGTGGTGGAGTTGGTTTCCTATATCGGAATCATTTGAATGTCAAAGTTCATACACAGGTCAACAATTTCACGTCCTTTGAAATGATGCAGATGGATGTAATCGAGAACTCAAAGTCGATGCACTTGGTAGTTATCTCCCAGATCATCAGTTCCATTCACATGTTTCCTGGAAGAGTTTTCAAACTTATTGGACGATTGTCTCTTCAAACAATCTAGTCTGGTCATTGCTGGTGATTTCAACATTCATGTCGACACTTCTGCTCCTGATGCCAGAGAGTTGAATGATGTTCTTGACTCATATGGTCTACAGCAACATATCCAGCAGCCAACTCACATACGGGGCCATACTTTGGATCTGCTCATTTCACGAAAGGAAACTGATATAATCGTGCTTTCTGACGTCAATGTCATCGATGGTATTTCGGACCACTCAGCCATCACATGTCATCTTCATGTAAGAAGTCAGAAATCATCACGACAAACTGTTGTGTCCCGAAACATCCAGTCTGTAAAGACCAGCTGCTTCATAGAGGATCTGGATAAAGCCTCACTGACGGAGAAATGCATGGTGAACAAAGCAGACAATGCTGTCAACAACTATAACTCTATTCTTGAGGAGACTCTAAGTAAGCATGCTCCTGTCCGACAGCGTTCTGTAATTGTTCGTCCAAACACTGAATGGTACACGCAAGAAATCGCAGAAGCAAAACTGTTACGTAGGCAACATGAGAGAAAATGGCGATCGTCCAAGCTCGAAATACATCGACAACTGTATCGCCAACAATGTCAACGTGTTCAATCTTTGATTCGTACAGCGAAGAGGGAATACAACTCAGAACGAATCAAGGATTGCTCTGGAGACTCAAAACGACTGTTCAAAATTGCAAGTGATCTTCTGAACAGAAAGCAGAAATCACCTCTTCCAACACATACCTCTGCTTTGGATCTGGCCTCACGTTTCAACAAGTTCTTCACCAATAAGGTTGATGCTATACGTGCATCATTGCCAGATGTTAGAAGACCTTCTGGAACGCGTCAAACTGCTACAGTAATGGACACTCTGACTGCTACCAATGAAGATGAAGTCCGAAGGATCTTGTCAGGGTCACCTGCGAAATCTTGCAAATTAGATCCTATCCCAACATCTCTTCTGAAGAAGTGTTTTTTCTGCCATTGTTCCTGCCATGACAAACATCATCAACACCAGCATCGCAACTGGAGTAGTTCCTGCAGATCTGAAGAGAGCTATTGTTCGTCCGACACTAAAGAAACCAGGAATGGACACTGAGTCTCTTCAGAGTTTCCGCCCAATCTCCAACTTGTCATATCTCTCCAAAGTCTTGGAGCGTGTCGCTTTCTCTCAACTTTCAGAATATCTGTATGATAACATGCTACTTGACAGCCATCAATCTGCATATCGGCCAAACCACAGCGTGGAAACACTCCTGACCAACTTAGCAGATGATGTACTACAGCAGATAGATAGGGGAAACGTTACAGCTCTAATTCTCCTCGACATGTCGTCGGCATTCGACACTGTTGACCACAACATTCTCCTAGACCAACTTTTTTCTTTGGGAGTCAGTGGGACAGCCCTGCGTTGGTTTACCTCATATCTGACAAATCGTCGTCAAAGTGTGATCATTGGTGATGCCTTGTCCCAAGAAAGTAGTCTGATTTATGGCGTTCCCCAAGGTTCGGTAGGAGGCCCCCTCCTATTCTCCCTGTATCTGCAGCCTATTGGTCCCATCATCAAGAGTCATGGCATCGGCTACCACTGCTACGCCGATGACATACAGCTCTATGTGTCATTTCCTCCAACCTCCACCTCGATGTCATTAGCTGTAAGACGCCTTGAAGCTTGCATCAAAGACATCCACGAATGGATGTGTGCATCTGGTCTAAAACTGAATCAGCAGAAGACAGAGGTTGTTGTTCTGGGCTCAAAGCAAATGCTCGGCAAAGTTGACATGAAGGACCTTGGCATCCACGTTGGTGATAACGTCGTCTACCCATCCCCCCAGACTCGCAATTTAGGCGTTATCTTCGATGTCAATATGTCTTTCAATGCCCATGTTTCTCACATATCAAGATCCATAAGATACCAACTTCGCAACCTTAGCTTCATTCGTAGTTATCTGACCAGAAGTGCAACAGAACAGCTTGTCCACGCTCTCATCTCCTCTCGCCTTGACTTTTGTAACTCTCTCCTCCTCGGCCTTTCCCAACGACAGCTCTCCAAACTTCAACGCCTCCAAAACTCTGCAGCTCGACTTGTCACCCTCACTAAGAAATCCTGTCACATAACTCCCGTTCTTCAGTCACTTCACTGGTTACAAGTTGAAAAGCGTATCATCTTCAAAGTTCTCTTACTGGTTTACCACACAGTCCATGGATCCTCGCCACTCTACCTCCAGAACTCCATACATTTATATCAACCCCCTCGTAGACTCCGTTCAGCTGGTACTTCACTTCTCCATGTTCCTCGATCCTCTCACTCTTGGGGAGACCACAGCTTTTCCCACGCCGGTCCTTCTCTCTGGAACAATCTTCCCCTTTCTCTTCGTCAGGCTTCCTCAACCAATTCCTTTAAGCAACTCCTCAAAACACATCTGTTTAATTCCAAATCGTGAATGAACGTGATTGTTATAATTGAGTCGTTTTGTACACTGTATAAGTTACTGTATAATTTGTACATGAAGGGTTTTTCTTATGTTCTGAGATTGATTTCGTTATGTATAGTAAGCATCTTGTTTTTGTTTGTTTTTAATTCGCTATTTCATATGTAAGAGCGCCATGAGCATCATCATTGGTGGACTTTCAGCGCTTTATAAGAGGCCACTATTATTATTATTATTATGTTGTTGCTCTCTCCAAGAAGAGCAGGTATGGCCGTTATGGCAGCTTTTGCTTCTGCATCTATGATGACATGAAAATCAATGTCATGTTAAAGGGGAAGTTTAGTTCTGGTTAAGAGGGCGCCCTAGCCGAAAAGTTATTCGACAATTTCAAATGAAAACAATTATCAAAACTGACGTGTTACACTTATTTTTGCACGTTTCCAAAGTTTATTTGAGAAAAATCGGTAATGGGACCACAGAAATTAAGGAAATCGAAACTTTGAATTCGTGACGGCGGCGTCGTCAGGAATTATGATTTTGAAAATCAACCTTTACATGCAAAGTTTACAGGAAATTTTGCTTTTTTGTACAATAATACGACATAATATTGTTCCCTATATATAGACTGGTACATAAAAGCATGGTTTAAATCATGTCTGTATTTATATTTTTGAAAATCTTAAGCGAAATGAATCGATTATAAAGTGATCGATTAAATCATATTTTGCCCTGTTTTTTCGCCTCTAATGTCGCATTAACCTAACCGAAAGATGTAAATTTTGTTCTAAAATTACTAGTATGAGTTTTATCCCCGATAACAACACGTATCATAAGGTTTAGAGTAGATTTCAAATTCTGCCCCATTACTGTACCATCCCTTTAATGGAGGAATTAACACAACCCTGTCAACCTACAATAACTACTCATTTTCACTGTGATTTATTGCAATACTTTTTTTTTGCACAAAAAGAAAATGAAAAGATATGAAAATAAGGAATTAAGAGAAAGTAAAATAAGAAATAGGAGCAAAGTAAAGGGAGCAAGAAATGTAGGATTACTGAAAGCCCAAGGAAAAAAAAACATTTCACCTTCAAAAATTGCAACAGATCTTACAAACGACTATCAATAATATTGATATAAAAAGAGTAATTTACATACAATGTGAAGAAAAAAAAAACATTAATATAAAATGTAAGTGATGATTGTCACTCACATTCTATCACACACAACCCTAAGAAGGGTTTTTGGATTTACCCACACAGGTAATGCCCAATGTGTAAAAGATGAAAATCAACCCACCTTCTCTAGCCTTCTCATCTGCAAGTTTTTCGATGTCATCGAGGAATGATAACAAGTCTTCATCCCTTTTCAGTTTGGTTCGAAGACATCGCCCCTTGTAGGAGAGGAGCAGTGGTCTGGCGTACGTCTGTAGCCCCTTCTTCAATAGCTGCAGAGCACCACAACTTCCGTGAATGCGTCGGAAGTCTGCAAGAAGCTGAACAAGCAAACATGTATACACATTGTTGTTATACTGGGACTGAAGTGTGGTTCTTAAAGGAAAATAACCCTCAGTTACACTTTTTATTTTGTCTAGAAACAAAATATCTTGAAAAATTATCACTTGAAATTGTTTTGATGTGAAAATTATGTGATCACTGATAATCCACATTCAAACTTTCGTCACCGTAGCCCTACAGAATTACCATCTACAAGTACAAGCACACTGCTAAAATATGTGCATGAGTGCCACAATGTGGTTTTGGTGAATGGAGACCAATCTAGGGAAAGGGACCCTTCTTTTTCTACAGAAAATTCAAGGTTGTTAAATACTGATTTTTTTAAATACTAAAATGAAATTATTTTTGAGGTTCAATAAATCAGATATATATGCTCATTGATCTTAACCCAGAAAATCTTCAAGGTGCGGAAGGTTTATTGTGCAATCATTGTCATTTTATTGCATTGTCCTTCATCATCACGTTTTCTTAAACTGCAGATTCAGTCAATGGGAAGAGAAAACTCGATCAAGACACATGTTTGGGGTATAAACTCAGCCTATGCACAAAAGGATCTTTTTTATTACTTTTTTTTTTTGGGGGGGGGGGTACGTGGGTTGGGGTAGACAATAACCAGTATATTGTAGTTAACATTTGTAGAGGAATTCGATAGAATATTGGTAGATAATTGTCAAGAAAATAGTAATAGGGCTTGGTTTCAACAAGTGAGGATTATATGTTATGTGATACGTTTATGACTACGAGGTAAACCTGAAACTATAACGCATACAACTAGCTGCATTCCAACTTACTGCTATTACGATTTTATTTTAGTAGCACATTTATGTAGTAAGTTGATAGGTATCTCTAAATAACAGTTTGTGTCTTATCCATGCTCATAGCTGTCAGAATAGATGAAATAGTGAACTAAATTAATGTAACCTTGTTTCTTTGAATAAAAAAACCCAAGCATATATAGAATCCATATTTCATGCACTCTTCCAAGGTGTATGTATACATACCTCAATACCATCATCCTTGAACAACCACGGGCATTCTTCTTTCAGCTGTGCTATGGGTATGTTTTCCTTTATAATTTCATTTCTTCTATCAGAGAAGGTTAAGGTCATCCTGACGTCTACCTCTTCATAGTTGGGTCGCTTTTTGGTCCCTTCGGTTAGTAGCCATTGTTTGTTTGCTTCGATGCTCTTGTCGTCTTCAGAAGCCTGCCTTGCTGGAAGGTAGTTGGGCATCCCGAAAATAGGATACTTCACCTGCTCCTTTGCTGTCTTGGAAAGATTCCGGATTGGTGGTTGCTTCCTCTTCCGTTGCAGTACTTCCAAACTGGCTCTCACGGTTTCATCCCTTCTCCTGCTGTTCTGGAACTTGTATTTAAGTTTTGTAACCCACAGTTGCTAAAAAGAAAGCTGAACAGATATAAATTATACATTTTTAGCATAAAGAGTGTAATATCCTCAGCTGACTCTGAATTAAGACTAGTTTTCATGCCACAATATATGTAAGAAACCATGTTGCAAAGAGCTGAAGTAAATGTTCAGGAAATATGTATTTCTTGGCCTGAAGCTGCAGAATAATTTGTGTCGCGTGCTCAAGGAGAGGATGGAAAAAAGAGTTAGGCTTATTAAATATTTATAAGTCACATATAAAAAAGACAGATGGAATAGAAAACTGAATTCATTGCATGCATGCAGAATGGTTGATATGTACATGTCTAATAGATTCAAACATTGAGTGCAGAATGTTCACCACACTACGAGGGTCAATCTCAAGATAGCACCGCAAACCTTGATCCTGGCAACTAATTATAATTGCAACCACCTATATACATGTACACTACTTCAAAAAGCAGTGTACAGATTGGGTTGATGTGGATCCATTGACGCATCTGGAAGGAAAGCAGAGTCTGAACATCGTTCAGACAGAAAGTACAGAGAGGAGTGAGTCACATGACTAGACCATACCCACTGACAAAACAGAACCAATGACAGCTAATATATCATGTGTTGAGCTGTCACAACAGCGTCCACAGAATCCTTTATTTATTATGCGTAAGATGGAAGAATACACAATTTTAATTTTTCACTAAAAGTGCTAAAGAAATGATTTTCCCCTGGAAAGTTTCTTACTACAAGATAGTGCAACTTGGTGTGAAAGGTCTTTGCTATATATGACCAAACAATACAGACATAAACATCTTTTCTTCATTTGTTTTGGTTGACTTAAGGGGGTGGCTCGACCTACCTAGTGGCTCAACTTACCTCATGATCCCCTCTAAAGACTTTTAAAGTCTAGTCTAGATCTATTATTATTAAAGTTAGATTAACATTTTACTATTCTAATATTAAAGTTAAGAAGATTTAATAAGACAAATGCAAGTTAGACGCCAAGACCTCGAACAGTAACAGACTACCATGGGTTCGATCCGGGGGGGGGGGGGGGGGGGGGGGGGGTGGGGGATATATATATCATGGCTCACTGGGTGGACAATATAGCCCTTCTGTTTGTGCTGTAATTGACCTGTTCTAGGTCATTCCCAGACAGTTTTGATGCAAGATGTCGTCATTTAGGTAAGAAAATAATGACTTTTTAAGAAAATTTTCTTGACATCAGAATTAAGAAACAAGGGGTCTGAAAAACTGTATTTATCACCGTTAACCGGATGTTCGCGGATTTTGGGAGCACGTTTTTACGTTAGTAGAGGGCTCTCCCAAGCCGATGCGGGCGGCCATGTTTTTCCCGGAAGTGCAGAAAATATATAAAAAAGAACATAAAAACGACCCGGGGGGGGGGGGGGGGGGGCACTCGGTAGTCTTGTATACACACACGTGCGTCCCAAAAATTGCGGGTAGGGGTGTCTTTTTCGCCCATACATTGCGGGACCCGCGCGGGGCAATTAATAGGCATGTCGTTTTCAGACAAGACGGAAAGGCCCCGCCAAAGGCATATGAATTCTCTCCAAACATTTGCCACGCCCTCACGCCGCCCCGCAAAAGGTCTCGTCTTAAACTGTGTGTTGTTTTCACCTTGTAATTTGCAGTTTCGGCGGGACTTTTAGCCTGACTTTTGAGGAAATATCCTGGCCTCTTGCCCCTTCCGTAATCCCCCGCAATAGGGAATGGGATTTTGAAGGGGGGAAAAAACGCACCCCGCACTTAGGAGCTCCCGCAATAGGGGGCGGGATTTTGAAAAACTTGCAAGGGCATGCGTCCCGCATTAGGGGGCCTGTTGGAAAAGTTGTGGACACACGTGCGTAAACAAGTGATACCGAGTGACCCCCCCCCCCCCCCCCCCCCCGGGAAAAACGAAAACAAGAACTCCAATAGCGTGTACCGGTTTGCGACCATGCGTGATCGATATCGATCAGCGCGTGCTTTGGCAATGGGAGTTAGCGCTATCGCGATCTTTCGGAGGTGCTCGGCAGCGATCGCGCAATCGCGATCCTCTTAGCTTTGTACATCGGGCCGCGAACCGACACATCCCTGCCGCGAACCGAAACACGTGGGGACATGGACAATCGTGACCACTGCCAGCCCTGCGTTTGAAATTGGTCATTATTTTTGTGATAACAATGATGATTATCAATAGTCCTTTCTATGTTTATGAAATGGTTGAAAATAATTTGTCCTACTTAATTACAGAATGGAAAAATGAGTTAAGCGGCCGCAAACCGGTGCTCTTACTCTACTACTGTCTGTGATTAGAGCAATCATGGCGGTCATAAGCAACGGTGTAACTAAGAAGTAACCCAGGAAGCTTTCTTAAAAAAAGACCTTATTTGGAACAAAAATAAAAAAGCAGCAGTCATTATCGGGACCCATCACAAAAACATGGGGAGCAGGCTGCCTTGGTAAGTTTGAATTTTTGAAAAATTCATAAATTTAAGTACTTTTTTCTTGGTGAAAACAGCCTTTTTTAAGGCTGATGCAAGCCCACGAAAGTTTCCATGCGCAGCCCGAGCACTTCGTGCTCGGGCTGGTCGCAGTTAGACCTAGATCTATCTAAGTTAGATCTAGAAGTACCAGGTAGAATCTAGTCAATCTACATCATTCAAATTTCAATCATAGGCCTACATAGTAGGCCTACATGTAACTGCGACCAGCCCGAACACCCACAAGTCAAGTGGGAGCGACCAGGGCCGGGGTTAGCCTACATGATGCATTGGCCATGGCATTGCCCTTGCCTTGGCCATTGTCTGTTTACATGCGTTTCAATGCGCATGCGATGCGCGGGGGAATTTGCACTTTACCGACAATTTGACCATGGTCCATGGCGCTGGCTGCCGAGCAGAGATCCGAGGACCGAGATTGGACACTAGTAATAAATCACAATTTAACCTAATCCTAATCCCTTAAAACCTCAACCTAACCCCAACCCTAAGGCCTAACCTAGTATAACCTATCTAGGGCCTAACCCTAGTCCATAAAATGTGAAAAAAGACTCGAAAACGAAGTGAAAATCCGAAGTTTCAAACTTTCACGTCGCCAAACGCACCACTGCGTGCAGGCAATTGTATTGAAGGCAATGCGCATTGCCGGTAGAGTGCAATTTACCCGTAAACTCAACTTTGAAAGTTTGAGTTTGAGTTCTTACTTTAAGTTTAAGAAGCTAGGCTAGGGCGAAGTTACAATACTCAATCAGGCTAACTTTTAGAGTCTTTCCCGATGTTCTAATCTGTAACGTTGAGTGATGTTCCGACTGGAGCCTTTCAACAACCAAACCGTGAAACCGTAAAATAAGTTGATCTCCAGCTCTAGCTCTGCGCCGTCGATCGATGCCTGCCTCTGCAGATCTTTGCGATTGCATGCGCAGCTTCAATTCGATTCGTTGAAAGTACAAGTCACGCGTCAGAACGGTCAGTGTACGTATGTACATGTCACATTTGGCCGCGGTACACGTACTCTTGGCAGCCGGCCAGATCCAGGCCAGGCTCAAATTCAAATGGCGGTTCTTCACGATTTTTCTGACGATCGAATGTCGATATCAAAATTAAACATTCTGCTCTACAGGGCGCATGCGCACGATATCATTTCTGACGAATCTTTTAAGATAAGGAAACCCGTTTAAAATTTGTCAGAAAACTGTCATTCCAAAATTCGTATTGTATGTCTAAATTCGTCCCTCAATTTGTCTTGTCTGGTAAGATTCGTAGTCCGCAATCGGACTGACAATATCCATTTGTCAATTCGTGCTTGTTGGATTCGTCAGTTAAAGAAGTTTGTCAAAACAAAATATACATTCGTTACGTATAGAGACGTGAATTAGTATCTCCCGTTTTTTAATTTGTCAAACTACTAAAATCATTTGTCTATTAACATAAAGTGATCGTCATGATAACGTGACGAATTTTTACTGCCACTTTGACAAATCTTTGCCCACGCTTGACAAATAAAAACTAAGAGTGAACGTCCGTTCTTTTTCCGTTCTGTTTTCGCCAATTTTGTCAATTTCTGGAGCGGATGAAAGCGGATGGAGCCATCCCCGAAATTTTGCTCGTCCGCTGTGTCCTTTCTGCATACGTTTTGTGTCCATCGGCCAGTGGGACCGGGCCTTAAAGCGAAAAGACGAAATACAAAATAAAACACTTGAAAAACAAAAAACACACTGGAAAAATGCAGAAAGAGTAACTCGTACAGAAACGGAAAATATCAAAACTTGATTGTGGGTTACCACAGATAAAGAAAAGTGAAAATTTTCACAAAGAGTGGGGAAATTACAGAGCAAATTGAGACGAAGGAGAAACCGACTGTCTTACCTGCTAAGGCCCATCAACGCACTTTAATGTATGACATTGCTTGAAAACAAATCACGAGGTAAAGGATGTTTATTAGGAATTAATGTGAAGATATGGGGTTAGCATTAGGAACTGTGAGGGGGTTGTTGGGCATGATAGAGCTATGGTCAAAGGCCTTAGAGAGGCAGAACCTGGTAAACTGCCGAAAGAAGATTTTGCGGCAGATATGTTGTTAGTGTTATAGACATCCTCCAACATGAGTCTCAAGTTAACCATATCATGACCGGCGAACGTTTTCAAAAGTGGGGGGAGGGGGCACTTCCGGGTCTCTTTAGCTGACAATAAAAAAAAAAAGCCTTCAGCACAAATTCTGATGCACTTCCGGGTTTCTTCAGCTGACAAGCAAAAAAGTGGGAGGGGACCCGAGCCCGAGAGGGGGGGGGGGGATAATATGGGAGAACAAAGGGGGTCATCATTTTGGCTCTTCCGACATTCACACGGAAGATGATGAGTACTATGTGATAGGTGTACGGGAAAGTGTGGGCAGAAGTGCAGAGGAGAGCCTTGATGACCTCATGAAAAATGTACTAGAGGATATGAGCAGCGTTTTAGGCGATGGGTCAGAACACACAAACAAAATCATGTACAAAATAAAACACACAATTAGTGATCGACATGCCGGCCAGAAAAAAGTTCAACGAAATTCTGCAGCAATGTATGGGGCGAACTGCTGCCAAAGATTGAAAGAGGACGATGGGATGGTCTCAGTGACATCTAAAAAGAGAAAATTGCAAGCATGAACAATTCTTTCTGCGGCTTACACTTTCTCGTTATAGGATTTGCTGACCAAGCAGCACAAACAGTGCTTGGGAACAGATGTTTTTTGGTGATGCTTGCGTGGGTGCAAAAAGGGTTGGGGTGACATCAAAAGGAAGTGAGGGAATGACAGAAGGGCCGTTAGGACCGTTTATAAGTCTGTTCAGGACAGGGGCTGCGAAAAATCAAGGAAACCTGTACACTTTCGGGATTTTCTGAGGGAGAGATCACCATTCAAGAGAGGGCACCATTCAAGGGCAACAGATTCAACATTCTCTTCAGCAGCGGGTCTGGGTTTTTCTATTTGGCTGAAGATCTAAAAAAAAAATTTGACGATTTTAAAGACAATGATTTGCTTTAGAAAGCAGCAATGCAGATCTGCAGGTTCCCCATTACCTGGCGGCATGTCGAGCACTTGATTTCATTGACAAATTCGTTACAAAGCCATGATTCTGGAAAGTGCATGCTTGAAACAAAAGGGGACATCATGCATGACAGATAGAAAATCATGTACGAAAAAATCCAGGAGCTTGCCATTGACTCGACTGATTTTGTAAAAGGCAATGATAGGATTTTCGATTATGTCGACGTCACAAACGACACAATTCTAGACAAGCTCTTGCAGCACGACGAAGACACGGAGCTGTCAAAACAAATATTGGAACTTATCTTCAGTGGCTTTGTAAGTTAATGTAACTGTCACAGGTAGGCTACTGGTATAGTTCACTTAGCAGGAATACACATAGGTAGGGAAAACGAATTAAAAAGTGTCCCTAAAACAAATGTCTCTGTAGACCTTTGGTAGAGAGAAACTTTGACATGCTAGATCGCACGATGAGGTGCAAACCTTCTGCCAAAAAAAACAAAACAAAACAAAACAAAACAAAAACAAAACAAAACAAAACAAACAAACAAACATGTATAGAGTGTGCTAATGAAAAAAAACCATGTGTGGCTATTTTCCCTAAGTGAAGAAAAAAAAAGGGAAATTCATTGGAAACAGCTCGCAAACAAAACATGTACAAAAACAAAAAATGCGACGCGACCAAAACAAACTTGGGAAAGAGGGGAAGAGGCAATCTGCCATAGAAAACAAAACAGAATCGGGAAAAAAATGAGAGTGACAGTGTTGGCCGTAAGAGCGTTTATGACGAAGCTATGAGAGTTATGTGGTGGTGTTTGGATGACGGAAAGTGATGTTACAAAAGGATTGGCAAACTGTTATGTTCAAACAAAATTGAAGACCTGAAAATAAGAACGACCCAAGTCCAATTTTTGGCCAAATTCAGTTTGACATGGGAAATTGTAGCTTATGCATGGACTCATCTTGTGCATAAATGATAAATCCTAATTACTCCCGGAAGTGCCTGAAATAAATGAGTTAAATCTTATAATGAATGTAAGAATGAAGGACTTGGGTCATTCTTACATTCATATTATAGCGCCCTCTCTCGTCCTTCTCTCATCTCTATAGCAGAATATCATGTATATGAATCAAAGAACGACCCAAGTCCATCACACAAAATGGCCTCTCCACAATTAATGTAAATGTTAATTGTCATAATAATATATGTTCTAATTTGTATATAAAATGTTGCCTTCCCATCACAGTTAAATAGAATATTATTGGACAAATAAAAAAGATATGAAGATTTTTTAAGTTTGCTCGAAATGGTCTTCCATGGACTTGGGTCGTTCTTATATTCATATAATCAATTAGAACAGTTCAGTTAAGTTGATAGTCACTAGCCATCCCCTTTTAATTGTGACTTAAATAAAAACGGAAATGAGCTTTCTTCAAATTTA
Source organism: Diadema antillarum (assembly GCF_040938485.1). Lineage (NCBI taxonomy): Eukaryota > Metazoa > Echinodermata > Echinoidea > Diadematoida > Diadematidae > Diadema > Diadema antillarum. The sequence goes on along the minus strand of NW_027270921.1, from coordinate 1,104,229 downwards.
CATATTAGGCAGCTATCAAATCTAGAATTTTGATGGGTGTTATTTCCCTGCAATATAATGTGCTCAGTAATTCATAATTCATCACAACTTCTGAAATAAGCTTTTAAATTTTGGTCAAATCACCACTCTCTATACAATTTGTATTGTACACATCTCAAAGGAGTGTGTCTACACAATGCCTAATCCTGATTAGCGATTCATTAAGCCGCAGAAGCAAGATTATTACAAGTAATAATTATTATTTACCCTTTCGTTTGTGAATATTAATGATCAAATTTAATTCGTAATTTTCTGTACGAAGGACAAAATTAAAGAAAATGATCTGAAACAATGCATTATGATACCTCTCTCCGAATTCTGAGATAAGATGCGACACCAATATGGGCACTGCAGACACACGAGGTTTGAATGATAGTAGGCTATACTCTCAAAATCTTGGATTAGTTCATCTCCACCACAGTGCTTTGCCAGAATTCCTCAGATGTCCTGTATAAAGTACAATAAAGACAAATGCTAAAACCTAACCATTAGATTTATAGGTTTCAAACATAAGAGGCCAAGAAAAAAAACCCTCTTTTTTAATACACTTTGTATTTTCAGAAAGACATTTCAGCATAATGTAAATTATTGCACCGATTGGTAAATACACATGTGTTTACCAGTACAACCCCCCCCCCAAAAAAAATAAATAAATAAAATAAAATAAAGAATGCATAATGTATATTCAGGCCTCATTGTCAAGAACTCAAAGATCTAAAAGAATTCTTCGACGATTTAAAAGGTCATAAAGCATATTTGTGTGCGTTAAATCTCACATTCATGTAGGGCCTGCTTCATTAGTAAAAAGTCATTTTCCTTGTAAATTTCATATCACACGCTGTTTTTATCATGATGCCTATGCTTTGTAGTTTAAGTATACCAGTGATTGTGATTATCATTAGCATTGAAAACCATTTTCGAAGCTAATGTCCATGTTAATAGCCATGCTTTTACCATTATCTTTTCTGTACATATTATGTATTTAAGTGGCATTTGATATTGACGACAATTAGGCCTATCTCATTTGTCAATTTGAAAATCACTCTCCTTTCAACTATTAGTTACTCTCATTTGCTATTTGCTGTATAGTCCAATCATGTGGTTATATTTTGTTTTGCCTTAATGTATGTATACATGAAGATAAATACGTTCGATTACTAAAGTTATCATATTCATTATCATGACCATCACGACAAGAGTTTTTTTTTTTTTTTTACAGTATATTCATTTCTTGTTTTCGTAATTTTCATGCAGGAAGAGGAGAAAGAAGAAATGAATTGAAAAGAAAGAGAGAAATAGTAGAAAACATACTGGCTAGTCAAAGTGCGTTTTTGAAATTGCTGCTTTGATTCAATCAAATAAATAATTGTCATAGAGCCGAGTTAATTGTTCATAAGATTTCCATAATATTTGTGTCATTTACCCCATTCATAAACCATGCAATAAATGAATCATATTTCAGAACAACGGCAAGAATCTTGTAAACATAAACATAACTTTTATCCATTTACATCAATTAAAGAATGATCACAAGTACATGTATTTATAATTCATCAGGGAAAAATGTGAAGCATTAAATTCAGAAACGTCTATAGACCAGTCTTTGATATATTGGGCCGATAACAATTTCAAACAAGTCCCTTCACACACAAATTTATATCCACAATTCTGATTGCTATCATAATCAGAAATCAAATCAAAATAAAGGTGAAGACCGTTATGAAGGCCATGCAGCATTATAATGCAAAGTACAAAATGAGATACACAGTTATATACATTAACGTGAATGGCTTTGAAAAAGTCAAGTGATAGGCTTTTTGTAATGATTTCAACAAGTTCCTTCACGCACAGATCTATTTCTACAACTCTCTTTGCTATAACAATTAAGAATCTAATCAACAGAAAGACAAAGGCTACGTAGCATTATTGACCAATGTATAGAATGGCAAAGGCAGTTATACGTTAACTTTGACTTTGAAAAAGCCAAATACGAGACATGTTTTCGTGATGATATAAAACAAGTTACTTCACTCAAATTGATTCACTCAAATAAATGCTTTTCATAGAACTCTGGAACATTTCAAACGAACCCAGTTTCATTTTAGACTCAACGAAATTTCGGGTGATAACGAACAGTTTCTCATATGATAAAACCCATTGCACAATGAGGACATGACATGTGCTCATTCAATGGTATACAAATGAATGCCATTTTTCCTGTTAGGAATTTCACTCAATATCAAAATCACGCAATATACCACATGTATGCTTTGTTTTGACGAATAATGAACTTGCGTTTAGATCAAGTAATTAGAATGGGCCGTCAATTGGCATTTATAGTCAGGTCACTTAACGCTAAATTCTCAGATTACATACAAGTTAAATTTCAACCTGAATAAACATAAAAATTATTAAAGGTTCATACAATGAAAACTTCATGTAAACTATTATCGTTAAGTAATACTGTATTGTCTTGTTAGACGTTAGTGAAGAAAGTTTGAGCTTAGTTTTAAACACCTATATTGTAGACACGCAACTCTATGTCTGTACATTGTACATTCTATAGATTGTAAGCATTCACTTTCATTACTTTAAAAGAACACTGTAGCGGTATTTTCAAATAGTCTTATAATTCTTATAGATATAAGCGAATACCTCTTCCTCGAAGGAAAGGATTTAAAAACCTACGATGAGCCTATAATAAATTTATGAAAAATATGGAAATCATCAAACCGTGGGACGATCCACAGAAATTTGCTGACGTCACAGGTGCTAACTGTGAACAACTCCGATTTCGGCAAGAAATACTACACAAGTCAATTTACTGAAGTAAACATTAATGCAGTATCAAAGTAAAATTATCATACTTATATACATTGCATGACATTTCAAAAATTATTGCAACTATTTATACTGATATGTAATGCAAATCATATAAATGTGAATTATTTTCATATGAAAGCAATCAATTTTCTGAAAATATGTAAAACAAATTGGAACGGTTAGCCGTACGTGCTCTCGTACTAGAGCATGCAATTAGGAAGCAGCGAAGCGATCGCGAACAAGGAACATACAGGACATCGACACAGCTCGCTGTTCACTGTACCGAACTCGCGAGGTATTGTCTGGCTGGCTACAGAACTTTTACAAAACAGGATGTATGGGTATGGTGACTAGACGAGATATTGCCCTAGCACTGAAACTTTGATATAACGTTACTAACGTTACTTAGATAGCTCCTAGAAGGCTCTAACGTTATGCTGTTTAATTTTGTAGGCCTACTCTACAAACTGATCTAACGTTATTGTAACCGTCAGACAAGCCTGTATTGCGTTATACTGTATACCGTAGTCGACTCGTCGTAGTCGTAGACTCTGGTTCTTGTAACCGTTACAAGTTGCAGCCTAACGTTAGTTAGAACAGACGTGCGTTCCTTACGGCAACACACTAATCGTACCTTCAGACGTGAAATTAGAAATAAGGCTAAGGGTTTCTTTGATGCAATTGCAAGAAACGATTTTCTAGGCCCTAACAGTTAGACCTACCTCATTGCGATCCTTATTAAACTCTCTTCTGTAAGTGGAGGGTCGAGGTCAGAAGGCTCCATATTGTCTATGCTTAAATATGGTTGGTATTTAAGGATTTTCTTGGCAGATTTGTAACCGAGGTAAATCGCTTTGCGGTCTTCTTCGAGTGCAGTGTGCTCGAAGTGGTTCTCACACAGTACGCGATACTTGGAATAGGCATGTCACGCAATTCTAAAAATGTCAAAATAAATTCTTTTTGACTTCAACATATAGACAGGAATGAGACATTCAATAATCTGAAAAAAAAAAATGGCCCATCGATCCTCGAGATACGGCAAAAAACCGAAAGTTCTAAAAACGCTGCATTTAACGATTTTGACTAAAAAACAAAAAAATTACAGATTTTTCACTTTTTTAAAGTAGATTTTTTGAAAAATATGAAATATACTCTACATGAAAAGAAGATTATTAATTGATAGAGCTGAGGGGAAAAATTATCACAATTCGCCAATTCGTTTTTCCGCTATAAAGCGGTAAAGTAGGCCTATTTTGCAATTTTTGACCCATGGGACAAGGCAAATTCTTGATGAAAGGTCAAATATCATCTTGAAAAGGTCAAAGGTCACCTAATTAATATGCAAAAGTGCTGTAACTCTTCAACGGATTGACCAATTTTCACCAAATTTTGTATGTGTAATGTGCTTTCATGAAGAAACTTTTTGCAGGTCAATGACCGCATAATGAATTCGAATATTCAAATATGCATTTCCACCTAATTATGTATGCGAAACTGTGATATGACGAGAGTACACTTAGCCATCCACACCAAATCTAGTATGTGTTAACTAATTATGGAGAAAAGGGAATGTTCAAGTGCAATGAGCTTTAATGGCATGCATATATCAATTAGCTTCATTAATATGCATATGCAGAACCATGAGCTCATTAAATATGCAGAATAGTTCTTGCCATTACCTCGACCAATTCACATGTAAATTTTTGTGCCACTGCTGGCTCAGATACTACTTACATACAGAATTCTCACATCCCAATTTTTCCCCTAAGATTTTTTTTTTTTTTGGGGGGGGTGGGGTGGGAGAAACCAAAGTACCACAAAGAAACCACATTTTACACCTAGAAATGCATAGAATAATATTTCACTAGTATTTTGCATATCACTATCAATATGAATCACATGTATGATGTTATCAGCACCTGTTACATATGGTTAAAAAGCAATTATGCCAGTATTTCAAAATGTTAGACACATTTGTGTTTCAGAGAGCAATATTTTAATTATGAATTGGCAATTTTATAATTTCTCCCCCCCCCTTCACTCATGACTGACAAGGGATTTAAGGAATTGTAAATATGAAGCTGCCTTGAGAATAATTCCAAATTTAAGATACATGTCATTTATGTACAAGAATACCTAAGCACTAAAGCCAAGGAAGCTCTCAAATTTACAAGTAGAGCCAGTCCTGTACAGGTTCAATTTGCTTCACAAATAGTGTCATTTATTTAGATGGACTTGATGATTTGTACATGTACATCAAGTCCTATAGGGGAGACTAGGATGAAATATAACCTTTTTTAATCAAAAGGAATGATTCCACTGTATTTTGTCTTAAATATTTGTCTAGCTAATATGTACTATAGGTAAGTTTGTAACATTCATACCTCTACATTTCTCCCCAGTCTCCCGTAAAGGGAAGAGAAGTGAAAAAATCTTACACGTTTGCTTGTGGAAGCTTCCCGTTAACTCATAAGCATTATCAAAATTTGAAAGAATTCGTCAACCCCGTACATGGACATGTAGTGGCAGGTAGACGCAGGTGAGGCATAACTTCACGATTCATTCAAAAATGATTCTTCATTCAAACATGTAGCACTGTTGTGGCCAGTACTCTGACACTTTCCACATTTATACTGCTTGCGTGGAAGTTCAATTCCCCTGTGTGTGCGATACAGACGTCGGTTGCTCCGTCGCATGATTTGCAGCAATGACTCTACTCCTATGGTGGTTCGTGCCCCTGAAGTATTCCGTAGTAGTCAAGTCATTCAACTTCTCTAGGCCCTGGGCATTAAAGATGTTAATTGAGCCCAATCTCTCAATGATGTCTGGAGAATGTACTACTAACAAGTGCATGTATGGTGTTACTATAATATTGGCAGTACATACCGACACAAGATTATTCAACCACTCAACCAAATCAGCTCTCAACTTAACCAGTTGAGCTGGTCTTTCAGGGGACTTGGAATCACTCCGCTTAAATGATCGAAGAGTGTCGTATAGTGAGCGAAACTGGCGCCTCGCATTCACCACTGCATGTCCGTGTGGATGGTCTTCAACAGGTTTTTCAATGTCATCTAAGACTTGTTCCACCTTTATTTTCTCTGGTCCTCTCAGGTCTCGACATTTAAGTCCTTTTGTCTCGCTGTCGTACATTATTGGGGCACCATGAACACCTACTTTTTGAGAAGGTTCTCCATTTTTGCACATCTCTTCATTTTGTTTGGATCGTAGCACCTGCAACTGGACGTCATTTGTCGTATGTCAAGTTCGTTCATCATTTATATTATTTTCTTTATGAGCCTGTTAGTGACTCGGAGATACATATGCAAAGCATCAAATACATGACCAACAGGTACAGACTTGAAAATCGGCTCCCGTGCACAAGAGTAGCCTTTTTCACCTAATGTTCTTGGCCGTGAAGAGGGAGAAACAACAAGCGAATGATGGTTATCAGTAAGACAATACAGGCAGAGGTATTTAGAGTTTGCTGCTCCCATTCCGCACACTGTTAGGAGGTACTTGTAGTCTCCAGATACAAAGTACTGTATGTTGTACTCAACATCATCAACTACAACACTTGTGAAAGCTGTGACACGATCACTATGTCAACTAAATGCTCACTCAAACAAGAGTAATATTCCTCGTCACAAAGAATTGCAATAGGGTGATTAAGCACTAGCTGAGCCGAGGTTGCTTCTGTTTCAACATGAAGAACAGTGGATGTGATATTTACATACATAGTGCCATCGTCCAACCTGAGTTCCATCTCCTGTGAGTTTCACATCAATAGTTTGATTTCCTTCCAGCACTCCTTTTTTCACAAGGTATTGAATTTCTCATGTTAAAAGTACCTTTAGGTCCCTTTGAATGCCTGGTTTAGAACAGTTTGTTTTAGATAGTGGGATATCCACTGCACTTTCAGGCATTTGGCGTTTCATCTGAGACAAATTAGGAAGGTTACTGATAGAGGACAGCGAGTTCCAAGAGGCACCAGAAATCCCATGTGCATCCTTATTAACTAGAATTGCTAGATTTAGTTTTTGAAGAATCTCATCTTCGCCAGTGCCTGTAGTATCTTTGACGTCTTTGACAAAGCATATATTTCTAGTTTCCTGATGCTTTGTATCTTTAATAGTTATTTGTTGGACCTTCACTCCCAAGGTGTCTAAAAATGCCAATCTTGCCTGGCACTCTTCTTTAATATCTTTTGCCAGCCGCGTGGTGTGCCTTTTAGAGTACTTACAATGTAACTTGATACGAAGGATGTTTTGGTATTTCAAAGGAAGCTTGTTCGCTCCACACACTTATTATTGTTCTACATGGACAAATTAAGAACTCAAGATTCCTCAATTCATTTAAATTGAAACTTAGGGAAAACATCTTTTGCTAAAACTATGATTCAATTTATCCCAATTTAGCTTATGCTGATTGTAAAGATTTATTAATGATTTGTTTTCTTTCTTCTCTAATTTTCATTATACATTATACATGTATAATTTTTAGATGATCGTTAAGGATTATGTTATAAGTCTTCTTCACTCAGCTGGCCTGTCCTTTTGTTAATCTACGTTTTGTATGTTGATTGTTTTTCACTATATATATATTTAATTGTATTGTATTTTATCTATTTTGATGGAAATGTGGAAATAAATTCAATTCAATTGTTAATTATACCCCCGCCAAACGAAGTTTGAAGGGGGTATATAGGAATCAGTGGACGGTCGGTCGGGCGGTCGGGCGGTCGGTCCGTTGCAAATCTTGCATCGCGAACTACTTCCTCAGTTTTCAACCGATTCCCATAAAACTTGGCACAGATGTGTGCCTTGGGTTGTAGATGTGCAAGACGTATTTTTTGACAGTACCCAAAAGTACGTTGCCATGGTAACGGCATATTATGGGCAAAAATGGGTACAAATCTTGCGTCGCGAACTCCTCCCACAGTTTTTGATCAATTTTTATGAAATTAGGTACAGATGTTCATCTGAATATGTTAATGTGCAAGACACATATTTCCGCAGTGGCAAAAAGTGCGTTGCCATGGTAACGGCATGTTATTGGTAAAATATAGGGCAAAATGCTTCATGGCAAAACTGCTTCATCAGTGTTCTTCCAATTCTCATGGAATTCATATTGAATGTTTGTCTTAGGATATAGGTCAGCATGACACATTTCTTGACAGTGACAAAAAGTATGTTGCCATGGTAACAGCTCACATATTATGAGCCAAAATGATGGAAAATTTTGTGTTGCAAACTACTTCCTCAGTTTTTGTCCAATTTCCATGAAACTTGGTACAGATGTGTGCCTTTAGTTGTAGATGTGCAAGATGCATTTTTCAACAGTACCCGAAAGTACGTTGCCATGGTAACGGCATATTAATGGCAGAAGATCAAGGACAGATCTTGCGGATTTAACTACTTCCTCAGTTTTTTGACCAAAGCTTATGAAATGTTGTTTTGACCAAAGCTTATGAAATGTTGTTTGGCGGGGGTATAACCAGTCGCTGTAGCGACATTTCTAGTTCAATTTTGCATTTAAGCGTAAAATACTTGGTACAATAATTAGGAGCAGGTTTTTGTCAATATGACCTGTACTGGTATTGAAGATATGAAGTTTAAGGAACCCAGTTATGCCAGCGTTCACTTAAAGATACCTCTATGAGTTGAACTCCAGGGCGTGCACCATTTAGTGATATTGCCTTTAACATATTGTGCGAGGTCAGTAGTTAACCTATGTCATACATGCTGAGGGATGAACAGTTTTTCTGATTTTTGCATTTCTCGATCAAATGTGATGTTTGTTTGTAATGATGCTATAATTACAACTAACAAAGACCTCTCCCATTGCCTTATACAGATTCGTCTTCCACTTGGGCATCCTTTATTGTGCTTGGTGTACGCCCCTAATTATCCACTGAACAGCCGCAAGAACCCCGCACCATTAACCCAGTAGGGCGTAACCACACACCAAGCACTCCCACACATCCCGCCATCATCCAGCCGCATCACTCAAACACATCCACACTCCCACCCCACTACACACTAATTAGGAGTTATGTATTTGCCAGATTTTCAAGTCCAAATTTTCCAACTAATTAAAGTCGATTTAAAGTTTTTTGTTGTTGCTAAGAAAAATAATGAATATACATATGGAATCTTAACTAGAGAAATGTGTAGAAAAATGTGTTACAAGCAAAAGAGGGACAGAGATACAATAAGTGTGAAAGGGGGTCATGATCCTTTTTTTTTTCTGCATTCAATTCTCGTCAGGTATTTATACAAACATGCAATTAAGTCCAAACTCTATACGATGAAAAATAAGTATTAATTTGATATAAAACGATAACTGCATTTTATATTTCAAAGACAAATGGATAAAATATTCAAGATGGTAAAGAAATCGAAAACATGTCATAATGAGGAAAAACAAAAACCAACTCCCTCTAAATAAGGATTAGAACGTGCAAAAATGTCGGTAGGAAAGGGTAATTGTATCTTTTAATCAAAGTGAGTGTTTATATGATTGTCTAGGGTTGCAACAACAACAACACCCAGTTAATACGATACAAACGGAAATTTTGTTTCTAACAGTAGTGGAATACCATTTCTTTTAAAAATTCATCGAATAGATTTCTTTTAATAAATGAGTTACATGCAATATACATTAAATACATAACATATTACGAGTGTCCTTTTGGCTGAATGCCATATGCGCGCATCGGTCAAATTCCATTGTGCCAGAAGGGCACTATACCGCGCGCGCTTAGTTTACGTCCCTTTTGGCATAATTACGCGTCTTCCAAGCATTATGCCAGAAGGGCCTTAACCCGTCTTTTACACATAACTTGAAACATTATGGTTATTTTTCTAAATATTTTACCCATATGAAATGAAATGAAATTATCTATCTTATGTCATGAAATTTATATCGAATATTAAGAAATGGCTTAAAACTTTCAGTTCAAAGAGAGGTTAAAACTTTAAACTCTATTATCTCGGAATGGCGAAAAACATTTAGGGCCCTTTTGGCATGAGGCCGACGATCGAATATATTGAGTGGCTTTAAAATCGAATGAAATGCCTAACAGGAAAAAGAACATTCATATAATTTACATACCAATGATGTCACGACCTCAGTGGACGATAAATGAGGAGCTCAGTTGAGCATGTGGCTTCAAGGTGAGAAAACAATGCTTGTCATTCCGAAGTTTCATTAATTTGGAAATGTAATAAGGTTTCTAAATTACAAAATTAAAAGAAGATGTGAACAAACGAGCCTTCGGAATAACGAGCCTTTTATATGATTAACTGACGTTCAGAATAACAAACTGCAGCAGATACAATTACCAAACATGTTTGTCAAAAAAACTTTATAATCATCCTGATCGTTCGACCGTACGCAACCAGCCCGTCTGGGGTCAGATGGACTCCATCTTTGATATACCGTGGGTGGTTTAACCCCCGGTGCTCCCGAAATCACCAGTTATCCCGGATAAATGTTTCGGCCTGAAGTAACCCATTGAGGAATTCAACTCTGGAGTTCAATTCCTCGAGGGTTTCACCTGATTCAGAAAACACTGATGTTCATGGGAGAACCGGGAGTATGACTACAGCTGCGGGAGGACAGAGAGAAGATGGTTCCTCGACAAATGACACATATTCTATGGAACACAAATTCCGAATCTCTGAAACACAAATCGTTAGTGCCCATGTCCAAAATAATGATCGAAGGTGTTTTTTTTTTTCATGAACGAAGATGAATTAAACACATAATGCGAATTCCGTCCCATTCTTTTGAAAGAAAGACCCCCTTCTCCCCAACAGAGCAAATTAACACACTTGTTTTTCAACTGAATTGTTTTAATTTTCTCGTGACAATAGCGGCGAACAGAAGAATGACCAAATAATAGGAACTATACCATTGTTACGGGATTAAGAGAGGATGTGAGAGAGCGAGAGAGGGAGGGAGAGAGGGAGACAGAAATGGAAAGAGTACGGCTTTGATCTGTTTCTTGAGTCTTGAAACCTACTATGAATGTAAACATAAAGAACAGAGGACACGTGTAAATTTCAAATAATAAATGAACTAGATTCGCTTTTCGCGCAGCTATTCACCAGTTTGTTTGCTGTTTTTTGTGTGTGGGTGGTTTTTTTTTTTCAGCTCGACGAAACGGCGAATCACTTCGCTTTAACAGAAGCATATCATCTTTACGCTAATTTGTACTAAAAAAACAAAAACAAATAGATTCCCGAAAATACGACAATTTAATTGAAGGTCACTCTTTATAATGAAATGACAGTTGTTCAAAAAACCCACAAAATACTAACAAAACTATGCTATGATAAACAGGGCTATAACGAAATTTCGGTTACAACGAAATAAAAATCCAGGTCGCAATATTATCAGCTCTTTGTTTTATAATGTCTACTTGTTCGGTTATAAAGAAGTTTCGATATACATGTATAACGAATGAAAAATGCCTGTTCCAACGACTTCGTTATAACGGAATTCACTGCATAGGCAATCTCCCCCCCCCCCCTCCCACCCACCCCCACCCCGGACTCAGGCAGTCAACAGATTTTTGGAGACACCCCTGCCCCTTAAAGGATGGAAATGAGCCATAATTTTGACCCTCTATCTGGGGCTCTTGGAAGGGAAGACACCAAACTTACCCCCGTAAAACAATTTTGCTCCTGACTTGAACCCCTTGAAATAATCCCTTTCCGGAGAAATCGGGAATCGGGAAGCTCGTGTCGATTATGGAATGTGGCGAAATGCATGCACAAAGAATCATGTGCCTGGTGGACCGATTTTGACAAAACTGATGGCTTGGAATGACAAATTTTGGGACATAGACTTTGAATTCTGAAACGACAGTTTTGGATATTGATTGCTGCAAAAGAGAAAGAACCATGACAACATTAAGAATAATGTTGCTTTATGTAATTATAACATATGATAACACACTAGTTTGCAGTGCATTTGTAGCGACTCCTTACATTTTTTTTAAAAATTAACTTAACATCTCCATGCCAACAGTCTTCCAGAAGCGGCCCCTCCCACACCAGGTTTCTTACTCATCGTCATCATCATCACCTTCCCCTTCTAGGTATTCGTACTCTACTTTACATGTTTTTGTTATCCCCTCCTCTTCTTCTGCTTCAATAACATACCCTGAAAACCAGACATTCTTTCCATCTACATCGACTTTGTGCCTTATTTTGAAACCTTTCAAATCACTAGCAGTAATTTCTTTGACGTACAGATCACCCTTCTCCATGTCTGTTACATGTGATTTCTTCTTTGGAGAAGAAATACACATTTTCCAAATCATCTAGATAAACAACATTCATCTCTGAATTTGATTTTGACTTGGCAAATGCAGTGTACCAATTTTCGTTTCCACCTTCCTGAATCAGTTGTCTGATCATTTTACCAACAAGATCAGTGTAAGGCACTTGTCTGCCTATCTTTGCGCGCTTTCTAGCCGTAGCTGTTTCTGCCTCTCTTTTTCGCTTCATTGTGTTTTTGTACTCCTCCACTTTTTCCTCGGGCGCACACATTGCTTCCAAAATTTCCCTATCCTCGTTTTCTATTAACCTAGCATGCTCCCTGCTTCTTACAATTAATGACAAAAATTGTTCTCGGAGTTCTTCCCAGGTTTTCACCCTCCCTTTCTAAGAGTAGTTGAGAACTCCGTTGTCGTTTTTTTCGCCAAACACAAACCTCCGCGCTTTCAGCTGAACTTTCTACTTTTCTACTTTGGAATTATCAATGCATTTGTCTAGCCCTTTTGTTACATCGTTTTCAGTCATCCAGATACCCCCACATGACACCCTAGCCTCGTCGTAAACATTCTCTCTGCAAACATTGTCCCTCTCAGTTTGTTCAATTTTGTTTTGTTTTCTCTGACGGATTGCTTCCTCCCTTCTTTCCCAAATTTGTTTTGCTCGCATAGCATACTTTTGTTTTTGTAATTGTTGTTTTCGAGCTGCTTCCTTGAATTTAGCCTTTTTTTCTTCAAGAAGGGAAGAGAGACATTGACTTGTTTTTTTTTTTGTGAACATTATCACGCTCTCTAGACACGGGGGTTTTGCCGAAGGCTTGCACTTCATGGTGCGATCTAGCATGCCAAAGTTTCTCTCCACAGAAACATTTGTTTTGGGGACACTTTTAACATCATTTTCCATACCTTTGTGTCTCCCTTCTAAGTGATCGTGAACTAGCCTACCTGTAACAGTCACAAGGCCACTGAAGATAAGTTCCAAAATTTGTTTCGACACCTCTGTGTCTTTTTCGTGCTCTATGAGTTTGTCCAGAATGGCGTCGTTTGTGACGTCGACATCATCGAAAATCCTGTAATTACCTTTCATAAACTCAGTACAGTCATTGGCAAGCTCCTGAAATTTGTCGAACAACGTTTTGTATCTGTCATCCATTTCATTGATGTTTTCTTGTGTTTCCAATATTTTCCACAATGGCATTGTGACAAATTTGTCAATCAATCCAAGTGCTCATCATGCCGCCAGATACTGTGGAACCTGGAGATCTGCATTTACCGCTTTCATTAGCAGATTGTCGTCTTTGAGATCATCGAAAAAGTCTTGCAGATCTTTGGACAAATAGAATACCCCAGCCCCATTGTGAAACAGAATGTTGAACCTGTTGCTCTTGAATGGTGCCAAGGGAACAGAATTACGTCCCTTCTCCCTTAGGAAAGCCCGGAAGTAAACCGGTTTCCCTGATTTTTCGCAACCCCTGCCCTGAACCTTACAAACGGTCCTAATGAGTCTATCTGTCCCTCCCTCGTTACCTTTTGATGTCACCCCAACCTTTTTTGCACCCACGCAAGCATCACCGAAAATCATCTTTTCCCAAGGACTAATTGTTTGTGCTGCTTGGTCAGCTAATCCAACTACATAGTATAAGCCGTAGAAAAAAATTATTCATACTTGCGATTTTTTCTTTTTGGATGTCGCTGAGATCTCCCCATCCTCTTTCAATCTTTGGCAGTAGTTCCCTTCGATATTGCTGCAAAATTTCAATGAACTTTTTCTGGCCAACATGTCGATCACTGATTGTGTTTTTGATTTTATGGATGATTTTGTTTACGTGTTCTGACCCATCGCCCAAAACACTGCTCATATCGTCAAGTACGTTTTTCATAAGGTCAAGGCTCTCTTCCGCGCTCCCGCCTACACTTTCCCTTACACCCATTACATACATGTAACACCTCACCAGTCACCACATACAAGCAGGACTGTGCATGAAAACATGTCTCTATTAAATACAAAAACAGTCATCATCGTACACAGGCATGCATGTGTACATCTGTGTGTGACTGTGTATGTATGTATGTGTACCTGTAACTGTACGTATACATATGTATGCGTGTGTTTGTGTATGTGTGATCTAGCGTGTGTGTGTACATGTGTACCAGTGTCTCCACATATGTGTCTGTATATACAAGGGTGTGTTCGTGTGTGTGTGTGTGTGTATTAATTTTCACAAACAACTTTACAAATCTACATACTTTTTAACTTAAGCCACAGTGTTACTGAGGGGTGGGTTACAGAAATTCCCTTGAGGTTTATGGAAATTTATGCTCATTTTCTTAAATAATTTACTGAGTCTTTCTGTCATTCCTATTATTCAAGAACCAGAAGTAATCTACAGGTAGGCAGACAGTGGAATTTCATGAATACAAAATACTAAAACTGCTCATATAAGTAGGGCTTACTAAAACAAAGCAATGTTTGGAATTCCAAACTTTAGATTTCCCTGTAATGTCCTTGTGACTCTAATACCACCAGTTGTCAACACATGATGCAAACTGCTCTAGCCCCAAAATCTTATCATGAAAGTCCATTGCACTCTGATAAACTCTTCCCCAACATGGTTATCACTAGTACATGTATACATTCTAACAATCTCCTATTCATCAATAACCTTGAAACGATGGTACGTGTAAATCATCCAACTAGCATATCCATAAAAAGTATGCCAATGTGAATAGCTGATGCGCAATAACCACTTAAGACATTCCCTGCACTCCCACATCATTACGGACAATCATTACTGGCAAACCTGTCCAACCTTGAACCAGTTCTACCTATCACACCCATAAGTGATACGTAAACCCTGCCAGAACAAAAATGATATGGGCCCACAAAACTCACCACAAGTTCCATGGTATCTACCTCATCATGCAATAAAATGACCGGTCTACATAGATGCTATGATATTTATTATGTAAGTCACCTGGTCAATAAATCATCCTCAAATTAATTCCAATTCATTAGTTTGATCATCCCTGTCCGAATTACTCTGAATCACACCACACAAACTAAAATCATCCGTACGCACTTGTTTCTTCCAACTAACATAAATCACCTTCATCCCACATAACCGTAAAATACAAAAGCCCATGTTACTTTCTGATTTTCATTTTTTGAGCATACCGTCCCTGCACTTCTAATCACTTCTCAACCTAATCCGTACTAACAATCATTACTTTTCTATTTCCTGAACATCGGGTTCCGGGAGACGCTCCACCTCGTCATGTGCAGCAATATTCCTGTAGAAGTGGTGGAACACCTCAGGGATAACGTTGCGCACACAAAGGCTAACCAAGTTCTCCTTCTCTGTGCTTACTGGAAGCACATCCTTGTAGAGACATCTTGTCACTGGAGCAGGATGATGGCCCCGACTTGTCATCCTAACCTTTAACACTCGAAACTCTTCATCATAGTTGTATTTGAAGAGGATAGTATTGGGGGACTGTTCCTCATAGCGGATGACTTTTATCTCTAGCCATTTCACCTTCTCTCCTTTCACATCTGTCTTGGTGTTCCTGAATAGCTTCTCTTCTAGATCTTTCAAATCGATGAAATCGTCATGCTCCAACTGGACAACTTTGTAAGGGTTTGCCCTCCTTGCCAGTTTGATAACACTCACCCAGTCGTTCGGATGATATACATCTACCTTTCTCTTTGATGCCTCAATGGCCGAATGAATGGAGTCAACCTCCATGTTTGTGTGTCCAGACTCAAGAAACTTTTTTTCGATTACCTGCATGAGAGATGTTCTCAAAACATAACTGAGACAAGCAGAAATGCACCTGTTGCGGTTTTGTCCCCCGCAGCAATCAGAAAACAGGGAGACGTATGTGGTGGATTTAGGCAAAGACAGAAGTGTTTGCATAAGACATGTACCGACCTCGCTGGCACCACGCTTTCCTGCTGTTTCAGGCCACAAGCAACAAGTTCCTGCCTTTGTATTTTGCTCATAGATAGTTAGGTTGTAGCTACTCAACTTTCTCTTGTAGTAGAAGAGACTTACGTTAGACGACGGCGTCTGCAAAGTCTGTTGGAGATCAAACGTAAACGTCTGAAAAGATGGGTCCCTTTGACTGCGTTCTTTGTCAGCCTTCTTCTCTACCCGGGCCCTCTCCTTCATCTCCAAATGTAAATTGTGCAGCTCTGTAGCCTCTTCCTTCTTATCCTGAGGTAGATGGAAAAAAAGCTGAACACTTATTACACTGGTCCTTCTTAGGTTTGAGAAAGGACAAATTGTAATTTTCACAAAACACTTTGCGATAAAGGGAGAAAGACTTGGGCGTTACATTTTCTTCTCCACACTTCTCGGTATACAACCTGTAAAGGGTTGCAATGTTCAGATCTGCCGGAAGGTACTTCCTGCTGCTCTCCTTGCGGCAGTAGTGAGACTCAACCGCTGGAAAACTCTTGATGTGTTGAATTCTTGTCATGTCTTTTGCTGTCGATTTGTTATGAGGTACATGCTTTCCCCGTTTATCCGATGCTATGAAGTCACTCTCATTTTTTCTCAATCGTATATCTCACCAACGTCGTACCAATACCTCAGGTATTAAGAAAGAAGCTTCTGCATACGGGTTTTTGGCGAGCCGGAAGCCTGGAAAGAGTAGACTTTTCTCTGCCGTTTCTGAGTTGAAGGGTGCTAGGACTTTGAACCAGAAGAAGCCCTAACTCTGACATCGAATGACGTCGAATGAAGTCCCGCTGACAAACAGCATCTCCGGTGCTCCAGTAGTCTAGAAATATCTGCTCCCGCATTTCTTTGCTGAAGTTTTCACTGCACTTCAACCAGCAACTTTCCGAACATGATGACCGCATCATCTTTACGTGAATCTTTTTCCCAGTAGCACTGATATATTCTTTACCTTCATCTTTGTTTCTTTTACGGATGTTCTTCTTCCACTGTTGAGGATCAGTAGATCTCTTCCTAGTTTTTTGTTTCTGTTAAGAAGAAAGAAAAACAAAAGATGTAGCATAATTTGTGCAATGTGACTTTCTTGTATCTTCTCCTGAGATTCAATTATATGTTACACAACACAATTTATTAGCAGTAAGATTTATGGGAGACATACATGTACATCTATTCATAATGATTACATATCCACCTTGGCTGATGTTCGATGTATATAAGTATGTTATTTTTTAAAAGCTTGTATCATAAAGTTTACTAGATAATTAGGTGTTTAATCTTATTGGGACTCAATTAAATATTATACAGCACAATTTGCTAGCAGAAATATTTATAAGAGACATCTTTTCAGCATGATGACATATCCATCTTGGCTGATGTTCAATGAATAAGTGTGTGCTAATTGTTTTTTTTTAAAGCGTAGCTCATGATACATACCTTATGAAATATTAAGTAATTGGGATATAGATGTATGTAATCATTCTAATGAACATGCTGAACACTTATAGTAAAATAACCTCTTCTGTAGCTGCATTGCATCCACTGTCTGCTACGTCAAGGTTTCCAGCTGCAGTTGGTAACGTGGTCTCCGCTCTTGCACATTGCGAGGATAAGAGGGTATCACCATGCTGTTAAAATACAAAATTACACATGGTTTGTTTCCTATTACCATTTCTGTTTGGTTTACTCTTTATCTTTCAAGCTTGAAATCATATCTCAAATATAAAGATACTAACCTGTTCTTCAGGAATCTGGTCCATTCTTTCTTCACACTGTGAGCCATCGATAGTTGTGTCCTGCCAAGTTGACATCTCATGAATATGCTGAGAAAAACATAACACGGTTAATTATATTTCGAGTAATAGTTATAACAAAATAAAACGTTTTTATTCTAACAATGTGCCTGAAGGCATATGACAGTGTTATTAAGAACTATGGTTTTATGTATCATAAACCTTACTTGAAGAATGGAATTGTATGATTTGTAGGAAAAACCAACATTCTTCAACAGGTTATTAGAATATAGTGTTCCCATTCCATTTTTTATCAAATCTGTGAGAATGGCCCTAAAGTATAATGATTCATTATGAAATTCCACTGCTTAAAACTGTGTCAAAAGTGCTGGATGTGCATAAGCAATAACTTTTATTCTCTTTTTATGCACATACAGCATAAATAAGTGTAACAATGACGATGTAAAACCCTGACGATGTATCTTTGTCACTGCTTCTTTTTTTTTTTTTTAACTGCAAGACCAAAGCAGTGTTAAATGTGGTTACCGGGAACGAATTATCTCACAATATTTTTGTAAGCTTAGAACTATAATAACAGGTGTTTGTGATTGTTAACGATATCTCCCGGTTTCTCATTTAATTGATAAAAGTGAACGGGATATTCTTAAAAATAGATACTCGTATTATATATCTTATTCGAAGTTTAGGTATTTAATCTCATTGGGATTCAATTATACATTACACAGCACAATTTGCTAGCAGTAATGTTTATAATAGATATGTATCTTTTCAGCATGATGACATCCATAATGATTGTTCTTTTTTAAAGCGTAGCTCATGATGCATACGTATGAAATATTAAGTAATTGGAATATAGATGTACTTAATGAACATGCTGAACACTTATAGTAAAATAACCTCTTCTGTAGCTGCATTGCATCCACTGTCTGCTACGTCAAGGTTTTCAGCTGCAGTTGGTAACGTGCTCTCCGCTCTTGCACATTGTGAGGATAAGAGGGTATCACCATGCTGTTAAAAATACAAAGTTACACATGGTTTGTTTTTCCATTACCATTTCTGTTTGGTTTACTCTTTATCTTTCAAGCTTGAAATAATATCTCAAATATAAAAATACTAACCTGTTCTTCAGGAATTTGGTCCTTTCTTTCTTCACACTGTGAGCCATCGATAGTTGTGTCCTGCCAAGTTGACATCTCATGAATGTGCTGAGAAAAACATAAGACGGGTAATTATATTTCAAGTAATATTTATAATAAAAGAAAATGTTTTTAATTTAATCGTTTCTCTATAAAGGCATATGATGGCGATGTAAAGTGAGAACTGTGGTTTTATGAAAGTATAAACCTTGCTTCAAGAATGGAATATCACCAGAAAAATCTTCATGCCTGTAGGCTAAATCAATAATAAAACTGCCAATTCGATACCCTATATTGCGGTAATTCACTTGGCTGAAATTTTGCCAATCCCTCCCAAACTACTCGTGTTACGTGCTCGGCGTTTCTGTAACTTTCACTCCAGTTACAGGTATATTCCCTGTATATTTTCCTTACATCCTCATTATACCTTGCCCCATCCTTCACGTCAACTGTCATTTCTTCTCCACTGTACTTCTTAACAGTTTTCTTTAATTTGTTCACCTGTTTTTTGAGGGTTTTGTTTTCCCTTTTGAGTTTCTATAGAATACTCATTCTCCCTTTCATGTACACCATCTTACATTGCCTCCTCTTCCTCTTCATTTTATCCGCACTTTTCAGTATTGTCTTTTCTTTGACACGTTTTCGAAGTTCACAGAGTTCCTTTTCATACTTTGTTATCTTCCTCCTCTTTACTTCGAACTCTCTTGCCATCTTTACAATCCGGAGTTTTCTCGCTTCTAACATTTTCTTCTTTCCCTGATTTTGTTTCTTCAGATATTTTTTTTTCTGTACAAGTGAGTTAGCCAAATTCATCTTACATTCATGTAACTTCTCATTAACCCTCTTGAGTCTGTCTTTAAAGACTAACACCTCTTTCTTGTAACGATCTACGCACTTGTCTCGTTGTTTCTTGAACCTACATCTCAATTCAATTTTTCAATTTGATAGAACATTTATTTCTAGATCAATTCGTGTAACAACAGTAACAATTCAGTAATGACAAACTGGAGGTGACAACTCAGTAAGCACAGCTTGAAGTGAGTGCACCTTTAACATTTGAAAATGTAGTTGAATCTGATTGAAACATAGCTAAAAAGACATTTTTAAAAATATACATATTTACAAGACGAAGTACAGATACACAAGAGACTCAAAGCTAGGGATGCAGGAGGTAAAACAGATGGGAAGAAGGAAAAAGAGAAAGAAAAGAAAAGAAAAGAGAAGAAAGAAAAAATACATTAAGGAGAGGTGAAGAGAACCTAAAAATATATACACTTGTAATACTAAAACAAGGCAACATTGTACATACATGTACATGTATTTCATATTAGTATAATCAAGAGAAATTTAGCAGCCCTCACTATAAACTACCTTATATGGATGAATACAACTTTTTCTTGAGTCTTATCTTAACACAATTTTGAGATGGTGCATTATGTCTTTAGATGAATTACAGTCCGTTAGATGTGATTTTGTCTTGTAAGTTCTCATTTCAACCTTCTTCACACATGGTTTCTTGGGTTGTCGAACAGTACAGTCATTAATGATGAACACATTCCCCAGAAATTCCTCCCTTTTCATCCTCTTCGATTTTGTTTTCCTCATTTTTTTTTTTTTTTTGCTTTCTCCCATGATTTGTTTGATCTTCATGTCTTCCCACCTCCCTGACATATGCACGCAGGCATTGTTCCGCAAATTCTTTTGTTGGGAGGCTTACTTCATCATCTTCACGAGACCTTCGCTGACTCTCGACGTAGTTTTCGTAGTGATTGAAAAACGCATGGATGTCACTGTACGTAACATTGTGCTGAGCGCTCCTCTCAAAACTTCACAGAAAATCACTTACCAGATCTTCGCTTTCGAAATCTTGAGTTTGATGCATGGTGTCGGTTTAATCGATACTACGGAGAGTCAGCGGAGGCCTTGTCATCACGAATGAATTTTACAATGAAATAGCTTAAAAAGTGGAATTCTCGAGAGACAATACACAGGTTACACAAGACAGAACGCACTCAATAGCTTGTAATGTCGATCCGCGCTGAAGACGAGCGCCTCTTATACTACAGTAGTACTAGGCCATGGGGTGAGCTGGTTTTTTCGCTTGTTTCGTTCCGACAACTGCGGCACTAAAATTTCTCCACAGCTACGTGTAAACAAATAACCAAAAAGGCTACAGGAAAAAGTTCGACACAAACCCTCCTGCAGTATTTTGGTAATTTAAGGGGAAACAGTGAACTTTTTTGTCACTGAGGAGCTGAATATGTACACTTTGCCGTGTACGATATTCATTCGCGAACGATCATGTGATGTATGTTATCCAATCCGAATCGAGAATTATTGTTTACGAGTCAAAATGGCCGCCCCCTGTGAGCCTGTCGACGCGTCTACGTCGTCTGCTCAGCCGAAACTTATTATGCGTTATTATGCATGTAACATCGATGAAGTTTGAAAATTTCACGGCTATGACAAACCTAAGATAGACGAAACCTATTTTGTGTGCCAAAGAGTGGATCAAATTGAGTGGGGGAGACCGTGAAATCGCAAACCAGAACGAAGTGATTCAGCTGCTCAGCAGGGGGACTGACTGCAACCTACGTAGTAGGATAATTTACAGGTTAGTTTACGTGCGTACAGTCGAGTCGTAGCAGTCGACACTGCAGTGCAGTCTCACTCATAATGTTAATCAATGACCATGATGACTACAAGTACAATTGTACAACGTTTAATAGCTATGTTATGAACGTTGCTTGTGTATGTTATAATGGGCGCTAATGCAGTAGCTTAGCCGTTAGCGTGTCTGTTACTTAGATAAATTATCTTGAATTTCACCTTGGCATGGCATAGCGCCGTTATAAAATGTCGCCTAGATGTAATTTTACATGTTGTTCTATGTACAGCCCAGGTTAGGTTGATGTAGCTGATCGGTGATATTGTTTTGTAAAAGTCTTGACACACAGGACTGGATTGAAAAAGGTCTAAACTGCATGTAAATTTATATTTTCATAATCATGGCCATGGAGTATTAATATTAAAAATCCATCCTGTTTCTCTCACCCCGAAATTGGCGAATCCTCCCTCAAAACACACATTTAGCATCTCATTAAATTAACTTATTAATATTTGATATAAATAGATCTAAAAGACCAACAATGACAATAACATAATTGCAACAATTAAACTCCCTAAAACATATGATTACCATTATGTTGTGCCAAACTATAAAGCAGTGGGTGGTGGTGATAGTGAAAGGCCAAGGATTACTATAAAGTATTAATGATGATAAGGCAGTTGTATTCATAATTATGATAATTGATATTGCATGTGATCAGGTGCTGAAAGCTGTAGATGTAATTTAAAATCAGTAATTGCACTGCAAGTACAAGTTGAAGTAGTTGATGATGACAATGATCATGAGGTGTTAATGATTACCTGGCATAGTACTAGGGCCTGTGTATTGGTAATTACAAGATTCAAATATTGGCAGTCAATAGTCTACCGTACATTTAATGATAAATTGAGTGTAATGTTCAACCCCTCCCTCTAGCATTTAGCCTTTTTTCCCCCTAACAAAATCCAACGGCTAATCATTGCTGTTCATTTCTCCATTGTATTAAATAGGATTCCATGAAACGTACTACAAGAGGTTTATAGATAGCAAACGCCTGAATCTCGCTAGGAAACGAAAGCTGAAGGAGGAGCCTGGTCCATCAGCAGGAGCATCTGTTTCCTCCCCTAAGACGCTCACATCAAGATCAAGATTTTCTTCTGGAAGCTCTTCAGGTTCTGCTGTGTTGCCTGTTAAATGCATCATTTCCAACAGAGTCAACCTGCTCATTACTTGCCAAGGGAAATAGGTTAATATGATTGATATTGAAGCATGAAAACATTGTCATGTTACTATAAGTTGTCCTTGATAAAATGGAGCAATATATAGGCCTATACACCACTGAAACATTCACACACATACACAAAGAACTTCAGTGCAAAGTTCAGAAACAACAGAATGTACTGTATATGCACCAATGCTTTGGTCAATGTGATTGATATTCAAGAATTGACATCTTATCAAAGTTGTGCATGATGAAATGTCTTTGTAATACAGATTGCTTCCTGTATTTTGAATGCCAATGTTTATGCAACATGTTTTGACTCCTTGCCTCAGTATGTGATTGTTCGCCCTTTAGCAAACATTTCTGCCCACTATTATGATTTGATTAGGGTTGAATTATTCTAAGAACAAAGATGTTTTCCTAAGTGTGTTTTTTTTTTCATAAAACTGAATGACTACAATTAAAATTTGTTTCTCCCACTCTGGGGAAAAAAATATGTAACTGTTATTAATACTGAAACAGAATGTTCATGTAGAAAGGTCAGTACAATGTAGGTGTGAGTACAAAATCAGTTTGCTAAAACTAATACACACCAGCCAAATGAAAATTGTGCATAAGTTGAGTCAGGTTTGCACAGATCCTCTGATATTGGATGTTAATTGCAATGTTATCATAATTTTTAATGCCAAACCTTTTTTATTCTCTCCAAGATTTTCAGGTACACATTGCTTCCAATGCAGAATCCAACAGTTTTCACTCATGAATGGGTAAACTATAATTTTGCCTTTATTTTATATATTGGCATTTTTCAAAACTTTTACACCCTTTCAAGGATATTTGGACCATGGAATGTTCCAGGAAATGTATTAAAACTAGAAAATTTGACTGATTATCATTTTGAGCTATCTTACATGAAAGGAGGTAGTGTCCCACCATGTTGTAACCTAATGATAGCAATGAAAACTTCAGGAAATTTTATGAAGATTAAATTTTCTAGTGCTAAAGTAATGTATAATATTTCATGAACAACGTGATTGCTATGTGATCTAAGTATATTAAAGCTTCTTAAGAAGAAGAAGAAGAAGAAAAGAAAAACATGTTTATTGATAAACAATATGATCTGTTTAATAGTAATGTCTCATGTGTGTAAATGAGTTTGTATGTGTGCGTGTGAGTGTATACAAATGATGCACAGGATAGAGTGTGTTAGTGTAGGCGTAGTGCACTCGAGGGTATTTACAATTGTGAAACATGCACGAGGCGAAGCCGAGTGCATGTTGCACTACATTGTAAATACCCGAGAGTGAGCTACGCCTACACTAACGCCACGAAATAATCCTGTGCATCATTTGTTTTATAAAATGGGTCGAAAATTCGAAAACTAACATCATTTTTCAGCGTTTTTCACGTACTTTTGTGGGTCAAGACGTCCGAAGATGTTCGTCCCAAACTTTTACGCACGTCGCACTCGCGGAAGTCCCGCACATACAGTATAAGTATAATGGGGGTTGGGTTTCCGGACACCCGCATGAAAACTTACTTATTTTACATAGAATATGCACCCTTTACCTTAAAGACTTGATATAGACTCCTCATATAGGCCTACTAGACAACATATTCTGAAAACGGCGTGAGAATTAACCTTCTAAATCGTTGGATTTGCTCTTCAAAGTGACTCCATGTACGCGTCCGGTCCCATAACGCTTGGTCTACTGTACTGTACAAAGTGTACGTATAGTACAGTATACGTACGTACGCCACATATGTTATGCACAAGGGAAGACAGGCCGGCCGGCCGGCAGCCCGAACTAGAAGTTGTTTACAGGATTGACAGCGCGTACGCGTATGCATGCAATTCATCAAAGGAGCCGCCGCGCGCACAGACGATCGGCAATCTACCATAGGATTACAGGCAGTGCAGTTGTACTGAAGTAAAGGAAGGAGGTGTGTCTCATTTCAGCGCTTCCTATCGGCTACATTCTTGAACCCATTTTATAATATATAATATGTCAGCGTTTTTATGCACCTGTGTATGTGTAATGCACTGATCAGTACATGTATTATATCATTGTGTGTGTTCATGTTTATGATAATCTTTTTTATGATGCTGATGTGATAAATGGCCAAGGCATGAAGAATAATATTTTAATACACTTGGGTATATTGAATCTTCATAACTATGTGTGTGCATATGTGTGTGTGCATGTGAGGGTGTGTGTGTGTGTGTGTGTGTGTGTACAATAAGATTCTCCCACATGCACGCGGACACACACACAAACAAACACACTGATTTTTTTCCTTTTTTTTGCCTTGAATGATTAGTCATTTGATTAATAACATGTCTTTGAACAGAATATAAGGCATTTGCCTTGACCTCTGACGGTCAGTCAGTGCTCTCTCTCATATGGTCTTGAACCACTTTGCTCTTGTCCTCCTTTGCATAGCCAGCATCAGGAAAAGCTGAAACATGAGATATAATGCAACTATTAAACCAAAACTTCACTTTTTTTTCTAGGTATATGGCTAAAAGCAGTGCTTTACAAATGTGTATATGCATTTCAGCTTAGAAACACTATGGGAACTATACTGCGGCTAGCAGCCCCATACGCATAACTGCGGCTAGCAGCCCCATACGCATAACTGCGGCCAGCAGCCCCATACGCATAGCGTCATGGGGCTGTGAACTGTAGCATACAGGATCATGACGGATATTTTATCGCGGACAAATATCAACTTAAAATCAGGAAAAAATCTTCAATTTGAAGACTTATTAATAAATTTGAAGTCTTGATAACAGAGTTCGTGCAAGGTTTGCTTCTGCAAATAGTTCCTTTCTGTTCAAATTGATGACTAAATGTGACTCGGTCGAGAGGAAACTGGGAGAGCTACACTGAATTGACGGCCAGCGCATGCACACACAGACATCTAATATCCAGTCAATGGATACGAAATTTGTGCGCAGTGATGTGTGCGCCTGCGCTGACCGTCAATTCAGCGTAGCTCTCCCAGATTCCTCTCGACCTAGTCATATTAAGTCATCAAATCGAACAGAAAATGACTATATGTAGAACCAAACCTTGCACGAACCCTGTTGTCAATACTTTAACCTTACTTGTAAGTCTTCAAATTGAAGAATTTTTGTTCGATTTAAGGTTGACATTTGTCCGCGATACTTCCCTGTCATGATCCTAAATGCTACAATCGGCAGCCCCATTACGATATGTGTATTGGGCTGCTGGTCGCAGTTTATAAAATATGGATTTTCGCAAAAACTGCAGGATATTTCGAGGAGAACTTTTTACAGTATATTTGGGATGTACAAAACATCACATTTCCGCATTCAGAAAGTAGTGCCAGTGTTGCTGGAACGAAACCCATTTTCTAAGCCTCTTTTTCAGCTTCACCCCATGGCCTATACATGTATACTACTATTACGTACATAGGCCTACATCGCATATCTCTTGCGGCGTGCGCCGGGCTGAACGTCGCATTCACAATGCGTGGAAAACAAACGCGCATGAGCTATAAAGAGAGAATCTGGCACGTACATAAATACTACACTGTAGTACAGTACTCGCGCGTGTACCCGCGGAGTACAAACTTTCGCGCCAGGTCAGTTACTATTATACAACACCTCAGAATGATGTCGAATTGTGATTGGCCAAGAACATGTCACATGACATTCAATAGAAAATACCTATCAAACTCATTGAGAGTGACAGCCATACAATAGGCCCCTGGCATGGGCCTATTGCACGGCTCGAAGGTACTATAGCACGGCTTCGCGGGGGGCTACTAATGAATGGCCGCTCACAGAGTTCTGTGGCTCACAGCAGCAAAGCGCCAGCAGACTATACATTGTACGTGCTGGCCGGCTGCGCTGCGCTGCCGGTCTCACAGACCAGGCGCGGCGGAGTACTGCAACGTTATACGTGTACGCGCAGCTACTTTACCTAGCTAGTTGCATGTATTGCGGCCTTTATACCTACTGCTGTGTTTTTACTTTTGACTCTGATCTGCTACGTGGACCACAGTGATCCCAAAATCAAGACTTCATTTCAAGTTGAGAAACCGTAATTTGATTATTTTTCTGTGTTTTTATACAAAATCATTTTCGGAAATAGACAAAGTCTAGACCTACTACTAGATCTACCGACATCTCAGATCGGCCTAACAGTCAGGCCTATTTTTAAAATCGATCTAACGTTAGCGTAGAATGGGTATAACGCCAGACCCTGCGGAGTTTGTGATTCCTGTGACTGTGTGGTCGAATCATGACGAGTGTTTGAAAGCAGTACACAGGGTGGTTTACAATTCTCGGCCTAATTGTTACATCTATTTTTGGGCCTTCCTGAGTTGGCGGTCACTAATTTAGTACTGTGATTGTGGACAAGGTGTTGTATAAAACGAATAATTTATGATTTTGTTCGTGCATTGGGGCACGTAATACCGCACTCGGCGCGAGATTCGCCACTAGTCTATTCAACGCGGCGCTACGCGCCTTGTTGAATAGACCAGTGGCTTATCTCGCGCCTCGTGCGATATTCGTGCCCTATGCACTCACAACTCATAAATTATTCGTATAGTATGTGACCGCTTACGCGATCATGTGACTATCTGGGAATTCGCGTAAGTGCGCGCCGTAACCATATTATGAGGCGTGGCGTGTAACCAAGTGTCGAAGACTTTAGGCCCCACCTCGCTTTTTCGCTGATGCCGTTGTTATGCTGACAGTAGTGTCTTAATCGCTATTTGGCGGGTTTATCCTGTTGAATAAGCGAAAATCTACCGTCATTTTCGGATTCAGCAACATGGAATCCTCCTACATTTGGGGTCACACAGTCGACGTAACAGCTGAGTTATAGCCCTGTCTAGACGTAAATGTGGATTTAGGCAGCAGTTCGTCTTCATATCTGAAGCCAGACTAGAACGAGACGAATGCGATCACAACAAGCTTTCATATAATACCAAATTTGTTAGGATTAAGTCCCAGGATGAACCCGCGAAAAGGTCTGAAAGGTGAGTTTTAAGCCAAAATTGGGGTCCACTTTTCGACCAAACGCGCGCCCTACGTACACCTAATGCTCAACACGCATTGAACGCATCTGGTGGTCGTGAGAGTACTTGAATGTTCTAGCGCTTTTTTCAACCAAAACGTGTCTTCTTTGATATAATATGTCTTGACGATAATATTATTATAAATTGCTCTTATTGTGAATAAATGTTTTATAGTAGTCTTATACACTCTTATTTCTGCGGCGTCAAATATAACTCGGCGCCAGCTTCCAACCCATCCTCTCACAGTCATATCCACCACACAACACAGCTTGCACATCATTCTCCACGATTACCAACTCTGTAACAATTTAGCCCCACCTCGGTTACCTTCAAAATTGTTTTAACATGCTCGTCCCTCTTGCCCGTTTGAGCATATCTGCAGTTTGCCTCCTGAGCTCTATAAATGTTATGTTTTAGTAATAAAATAAATAAATGTAGGGCCTATATATTTCGGAGCAGACTGCCCCCACCCGGCAGAGAGCTCCATAAATGCAAAAGAACAGCAACAATTACTAGTAATGTGATGATAAAGGGTGTGGCTTATACACAGAGTCGAAGAAATGGAGCTAGCGAAAGACGAACTGCACCATCGGCTTCAGCGTATTCGAAACTACGTACATGCTTCACGCTGGTATACCTACAGTACAGACAATGAGATATGAGGTTAAATGTATAGTATTCTTTCGATATTCACACCAATTTATTTTCGGAGTCATGCACCAGCGTTCTATTAGGTAATCAGACAAACTTCTTCCTTCATTATGATACCAAATGTGTTAGGCTTGAGTCAGGTCTTCGACTGTGTATAATGGAATAAAGGCGACTTTCGGCTAAGAATATTATTAATAGCATCACGCGTTTGCGTTGTTTTCTATCACAAAAAAATTATGAACATGCTTTCCGGCTTTGATCCCGTCTTGTCCACCGACAGCCAGCCTGGATAAAAACAAGACGGCACTTTGAGAATTCTAACAATTATGCGCAGAAGATAGCTTTCTTAAATCTTAAGAAATAGGGCACTTAAATCTTAAAGACCTATAATGAAATGCGAACAAATTGTTTTAATATGCAAAAGAAATGTAAAATATATGTCATGATTATCAATGCAAATATGTTTTCAGTGTAGTTCCGGTTTTTATCGCTTCTAGAAAGTCCCCCGAAATATCACATTTTTGGAGAACCTCGTTGCAGTTTTTGCGAAAAAAAAATACGTCACAGTGATCAACACCTCTGAACCGATTGATGACGTTGTGCTCAGTTACTTTAGCAGACGCCGCTCAGCACTAGCACTTAGATTACTAGCTTAGTACACGCGCGTACACGTTATAGCTAGCCCGGCCAGGCGCGGGCCCGGGATGTGCGCTCCCGGTCGACCCACTGACTGACGACATGTACGCATTACCACGTACATTATCACTAAGTTAGCTTGCACAGATACCTGGTACCTCGAGCATAATGTCTTCCCCTATATGGGTAAACTTCGACATTGATGATGATGATGATGATGAAGACTGCAGCTCTGACGATAGCGGAGAAGAAGAGGAGGCACATGAAGTTGAAGGGGAAGATGGGGAGGGAGAGGCAGCCGATGAACCAGAACGTTATCGTGGGGCTGCACCTGACCGATATGAACCAGCTGCATCTCCTGCTGCCAGTGCAAGAGCGAATGAAGATGGCACCAAGTCCTAGAATAGACCTCACGGAAACGATCGCCTGGGAAATACAGAGTGGTATGTGTGGTATGCCACCATAGTTTAATATTAAAAAAGATATACTGTATTCTACATGCTTGACACTGTAAGTTGTAACTGTTTGTCTAGTAAGTAGTAGAAGAACAGACCTAGCTAGCTCGCTCACAAAGTGAGAGGCTACTCCGGCCGTCGCAAGCGGGAGTGTCCCCAATCCGCTGGTAAAAAAGAAAAGAAAAATAAAAATATTACCAAAATGGTAATTCAAGGGTTAGTAAACTGCTTTTGAAATCGACATGAAAGGGTGATCATTATAGATATTTTTTTCAAGATATTTTTTCTAAGATTTCGTTTAACCATAATAAAAGGGGTATAATATAGTGTGAAATATTGTTCAAAGAGCCCGGAGCCGACAAAAGATTGTGATTCAGCGTGATTCCTGGTTGGCATTCTGAATATAAGCAGGATGTGCGCAGTGTACTCAGAACATCCGAACGGCAAAAAGAGTTGCTGCAATGTTGCGCAATGTGATGTAGAATGTGCACCTTTGTACCTTACGCTTCGTTATATGAATCCATTGCCAATAATAAGACTTGACTTGGGCTATTTCCTAACTTTTCCATGTATGTAAAACACACACACACACACACACACACAAACCATTAGGGGATGCTCTAAAGTGCAGATTTTGGACATCCTTCCCCCGCTTGGTCACTTCGACCTCCCCTAATCATGAACATAAACCGACACCCTTGACTACAGTGGCGGATCCAGGGGGGCGCACCGGGCGCCCCCCCCCCTCTAATTTCCAAAGCGAAAAAATATCGCTACAAACGGCAGTTTTTGGACTGTAAAATGTCAAAATTTTCAAGCTCACTTGCTCCGCTCGCTCGCATTTAATTGTTATGCAATTCTCTTCATGTTGCTGCCAGTAATTTGTCGTTTCACACGGTAATTCCGTAATCCATGTATAAGGAAAACTTACAATGTTGCTCAATGACTGCGCTGTGGAATGTATCACATTCCGTTATGTATTGTAGTCCCCATTAAGTTTGCAGACTGACAGCGCACGCACACACGCGCACACACAAGCATACACACCGTCAAAATACTTTTCCACGAGGTGCCCCCCCCCAAAAAAAAAAAAAAATGTTTTGACCCACGGAACGCCACTGTGGTCACATGACGTATTTTTTTCGCAAAAACTGCAACATGGTCCTCCAAAATTGTGATTTTTTTTTTTTGCACATTACTTGAATATGAGACCATTCTAAAATAAATGATTTTCACGCAACAATACATATATAATGTACTTTTTTGTACTCTTAAAGTAGGCCCGCATAAAGAATCGCCCTCTCTCGGACAACTCGGGGCAGGCACCAGACACGGAGCGAGTCGATCTGGAAAAGGATGTGAATGTGACGTCACCGTATCGAGCCTGCACGCGCACGCTGCAGCTAGCTAGCTGCATGCATGTGATATGCATTGCTAGACTGTAGATCTATGTTTTTCTGCTCGCGATCGCCTCGTCAGGAAACTCGGAAGTTTAGTAAAATCAAATCTGTCACTGTAAAGTTCTGATTTAAAACTACGGGATTATCAAAGTAATATAACATTTCCGTGGAAATTCAAGCTTTTTGATATCAGTAAGTCATTATTTTTTAGTTCGAAACCATTGAACGATCGACGATTGTTTACTACAAGTTGCACGCACTCTGACTCGGACGCAATTCAGCGAGCTGATGATCAAGTTGGAATGTTAGGCTACTTCTCTTCGTGCCAGTGAAGCTTGGAATCTAATTCTTTGCCTTTGGACATTGTTTACTACTGAATAGTAAGTATAATAACCTTCGTTTTAAATATGTAAACGATGTTTATTAGCTGGGCCATTTTGTTGGAGAGTGACCGTGAATAGTCGATACAACTCTGGGTGTCTTGGGTCTCTTGGAAGGTTGCGAAAATCCTTCCCCATACAGCCATGGCCCATACTAGCCTAGATATATCTGCAGCGCAGCCCTGGCGCCGCCCCGACCGGTCGCGACCGTACCCGCGCCCAGGGCCAGCGCCAGCGGAATACATGTAAGTTTGAGTCTAGTAGATCTACCTGGTCAATGCAATGAGCCGAGTAGTGAAAACTCTCGGTGACGGGCGAAACCGGCCTATACTATCTGTAAGATTTTTATTCTTTCAACTTTCAACTTTCAACTGGTGTCTTTCAACTTTCAACTTTCAACTTTCTCTGGTGTCGATTCGCCTAATTCTTCTTCCCGATTCTTTCAAAGATATTCAAGAATTGTCTATAGTTTGTGCAAAAAAAAGTTGAGCACTTTGTGATATGATATGATTTCAATGACCAGAAAAAAAAAACCAAAGAAAAGAAATCAAATAACGAAGGTCAGCAAGTGTGTAATCTCTAATTTACAGAGACTAGAGTCCACTCCTGGTTGGCGGGGCGGTTCTTCGTTGTTTTTACCATAGAATTCTAGACTAGGTGGTAATCTCATCAATTAAGACACCAGGGACCAATTTTTCGCGGTATCAAACTATCAGCAATTCCTGCAACTCTCAACTTTTTGTGTTCTAACAAAACTTGAAGTCAAAGTTAAAAAATACTTTTGATTCACTGACGAAATAAACCTCAATATGCAATATTGCTCATACTTTCAAAAACATGGAAAAACACAGTGAGGGCTCGAACCCACGTCTCAACGACTCCAAGACCATGTCTCTACCTTTGAGCCATATGAGATTCGCATAGCCTTAGATGAGTTGGTTCGTTTTGACGCATAACCTTTGTGCATTGCACAATACCCGAATGCATTATATCATGAATGTATAATTATGTCATAGAAATAACTGTCCGTCAGGGTCTATAGTCTCTGGGCCTTGGGACCTAATTCACGAGAATGCCTTCTAGGTCCATGTTTTGTAACAATTGCCTGCCTGGTACATGTAATGTGGTATGAGATGTTGGTTCTAGTAAATGTAATATTACATGTAGATCTAGGTACTGCTCATCCATATTTCATGTTGGAAAATGACCATCAGTCCGACAGCCTGTATCTTATAATCTTGTAATAAAATACTGTGGAATAGAATTGCAAATGCGATCTATACCAAGGTGGGGACTATATCACGATTATGCCAAATTTCTTACAATACTGTACTATTTCTTTGGCTATGCAATTAAGGCCTGTATGCGTACGTTAAAAAATCAAGGGGTATTAATTGGTAAATCCAAATCAAAAATGCATTTTGAGGCCAGATATCTTGATTCAACAACAAAACTACCTTTGCTAATTTCCCCATTTTGGCATAGTCTAAAAAGTTAGGCCCTAGCTCAGACAAAGTCATGCTAATTGAATTGGTAACAGTTAGGCCCTTGCTCTCATTCCAAACTCAAAATCTCACAATCGAACTTCTTGAATCTATTTCTAGTTCTATTGAACTGAAACTGAAAGGTCTCTATACTCTGATACTTTCCCAAATTTATGTTGATGGCCTGTGGCTGGGCTAATACATACTCACATTTCACATTATTCAATTTGATATGAAATCTGCTACAAATGGTGCTAAAACTTACCAATTTTGAACATTAGCTGGGTCAAGTCTACTGCGGAGATCGATTTCACCCGCGCCTTCGTCGCCATCTCTCTCCCGCTCCACTACCCGGCCAGCCACGGCGGGATTGCGAGGAAGAGGCTCGTTTTGATACGGTACAGGCTGGCGTTCAACTGCACCTGCACTGCCTGATGATCCTTCGACGTCACCTTCATCTTCGTCGTACTCGCCTATCTCCCCATGGTCGTTATCGTAAGAGTCCGAATCATCAAACGAATCCTCCGAATCTGGATCACATTCCAAAATGAGGTCCTCGATATCCAAGTCAGAGGTACCTTCTGCCATTTTCAACAAGAAAGTCTAGTCGGCTTCGCATCCTACACGTATTAGCTTGGCTTTGTATACAGCTAGCTATACACTAGCTAGCGCTAGCTCGCGCTCGCTCTCTCGCATAAGATCGAGGCCTCATCACGGTGACGTCATCTCCCCGCTGAGAGTACAAACGAGCTGTTCTCTGGCTTTATTAAAACTAGTTATTCGTTTTATTAAGAAGGGCCTATCATTGGTAAGCGTTTCTAGGTGAATTCGAAACATGGTTAGGTGGAATCTATGGTACTTCCTCGTTATAATGAGGAATATAATTATGACCCCGGTTTATGCATAATTTAGATTTCTATGCGGGCCTACTTTAAATGAATCCCACAAGGATTGGAACAATCATCCCCCGACATTCCCACTGATTAGTTAGTAGCCATCCCTTGTAATTGTGACATTAAAAAAAAAAAAAAGAAATGAGCTTTCTTCAAATTTACACATAAGGTAGCTAACATTTGTAGAAATTTGATGGGTGTTATTTCCCTGCAATGTAATGTGCTCAGTAATTCATAATTCATCACTACTTCTGAAATAAGCTTTAAAATTTTGGTCAAATCACCACCCTCTATACAATTTGTAATGTACACATCTCAAATGAGTGTGTCTACACAATGCCCAATCCTGATTAGCGATTCATTAAGCCGTATGCAGAAGCAAGATTATTACAAGTAATAATTATAATTTACCCTTTCCTTAATGAATATTAATCATCCATTTTAATTCGTAAGTTTCTATACGGGGGACACAGTTAAAGGAAACAATATGAAACAAAGCATTATGATACATCTCTCCGAATTCTGAGATAAGATGCGACACCAATATGGGCACTGCAGAAACACGAGGTTTGAATGATAGTAGGCTATGCTCTCAAAATCTTGGATTGGTTCATCTCCACCACAGTGCTTTGCCAGAATTCCTCTGATGTCCTGTATAAAGTAGAATAAAGACAAATGCTAAAACCAAACCATTAGATTTATAGGTTTCAAACATAAGAGGCCAAGAAAAAAAACCCCTCTTTTTTAATACACTTTGTATTTTCAGAAAGACATTTCACAACAGCATAATGTGAATTATTGCACTGATTGGTAAATACACACGTGTTTACCAGTATTGAAACCAAAAAACAAACAAAAAATAAAAAATGCATAATGTACATTCATGCCTCATCGTCAAGAACTCAAAGATCTAAAAGAATTCTTCGACGATTTAAAAGGTCATAAAGCACATTCGTGCGTGCATTAAATCTCACATTCATGTAGGGCCTGCTTCATTAGTGAAAAGTCATTTTCCTTGTGAATTTCATATCACACGTTGTTTTTATCATGATGCCTATGCTGCACTGTAGTGCCAGTCATTGTAATTATTGTTAGCATTGAAAACCATTATTTTTCGAAGCTAATGCCCATGTTAATAGCCATGCTTTTACCATTATCTTTTCTGTACTGTATTTTAGTGGCATTTGATATTGACAATTAGGCCTATCTCATTTGTCAAATTTGAAAATCGCTCTCCTTTCAACTATTAGTTACTCTCATTTGCTATTTGCTGTATAGTCCAATCATGTGGTTATATTTTGTTTTGCCTTAATGTATGTATACATGAAGATAAATACGTTCGATTACTTTAGTTACCACATTCATCATCATGACCATCACTACATTAGTTTTTATACAGTCAATTTATTTTTTGTTTTCGTAATTTTCATGCAGTAAGAAGAGAAAGAAGAAATGAATTGAAAAGAAAGAGAGAAATAGTAGATAAGGGAAAACACACTGGCTAGTCAAAGTGCGTTTTTCAAATTGCTGCTTTGATTCACTCAAATAAATACTTTTCATAGAGCCGAGTTAACTGTTCATCAGATTTCCATAATATTTGTTTCATTTCACCCCATTCATAAACCATGCAATAAATAAATCATAATATTTCAGAACAACGGTAAGAATCTTGTAAACATAAACATAACTTTTATCCATCCACATCAATTAAAGAATGACCACAAGCATTTATAAATCATCAGGGAAAAATTTGAAGCACTAAATTCAGAAACGATTATAAACCAGTCTTTGATGTATTGGGCCGATAACAATTTCAAACAAGTCCCTTCACACACAAATCTATCTCCATAATATTCTGATTGCTATCATAATCAGAAATCAAATCAAAATAAAGTTGAAGAGCGTTATGAAGGCCATGCAGCATTATCATTCAAAGTGCAAAATGAGATAGACAGTTATATACAGTAACGTGAATGGCTTTGAAAAAGTCTAGTCTTTTTGTGATGATTTCAACAAGTTCCTTCACGCACAAATCTATTTCTACAACTGTCTTTGGTATAACGATTAAGAATCTAATCAACAGAAAGACAAAGGCTACGTAGCATTATTGACCAATGTATAGAATGGCAAAGGCAGTTATACATTAACTTTGACTTTGAAAAAGCCACATACGAGACATGTTTTCGTGATGATATAAAACAGGTTACTTCACTCAAATTGATTCACTGAAATAGACACTTTTCATAGAACCTCTGGAATGTTTCACACAAACCCAGTTTCATTTTCGACTCAACGAAATTTCGGGTGATAACGAGCAGTTTCTCATATGATAAAACCCATTGCACAATGAGGTCATGACATGTGCTGATTCATTGGTATACAAATTAATGTGCTGTTTCCTGCTAGGAATTTCACTCAATATCAAAGTCACTCAATATACCACATCTACGTTTTGTTTTGACGAATTATGAACTTGCGTTTAGATCAAGTGATTAAGAATGGGCAGTCAATTGACATTTATAGTCAGGCAATTCTCAGATTACATATAACAAGTTAAATTTCAACCTGAATAAATAAAAAGATTATTAAAGGTTCATACAATGAAAACTTCATGTAAACTATATCATTAAGTAATACTGTATTGTCTTCTTAGACGTAAGTGAAGAGAGTTTGAGCTTAGTTTTAAATACCTATATTGTAGACACTCAACTCTATGTCTGTACGTTGTGCATTCTATAGATTGTAAGCATTCACTTTCATTACTTTAGTTTGAGTTGAGTTTATTTTATTTTATTTATACAGGGAAATAAAAACCTGCTTTCAGCTGGACAGCTGTCCTTCAGCTTTCTTTCTAACGTTACGGTGTTTAATTTTGTAGACCTACTTTACTAACTGATCTAAGGTTATTTTAACCGTCAGACAAGCCTGTATTACGTTATAATACCGTAGTCGACTCGTCTTAGTCGTCGACTCTGGTTCTTGTAACCGTTACAAGTTGTAGCCTAACGTTTAGTTAGAACAGGCGTGTTTTCCTATAAGGCACCTCGTACCTTGTACCTTCAGACGTGGAATTAAAAATAAGGTGAAGGGTTTCTTTCATGCAATTGCAAGAAACGATTTTCTAGGCCCTACCAGTTAGACCTTCACCTCATTGCGCTCCTTTAACTCTCTTCTGGAAGTGGAGGGTCGAGGTCCGAAGCCTCCATATTGCCTGTGCTTAAATGGTTGGCGTCAGACTTAAGGATTTTCTTGGCAGGTTTGTAGCCGAGATAAATCGCTTTGCGGTGTTCTTCGAATGCAGTGGCCTCGCTCACACACTACGCGATACTTGGAATACTGATATGTCCTGCTGCTGAGTTTGGTATTACCAATGTTTCGAAGCCAAATTAAACACCTTTCCCTGTTTTTGTGTGGATTTGGTATGGCAAAAAAAGAGACTTCTGTCAGCTTCTTTCATGACTAGTGCGGCAAAATATTGCCTGGCACAACGACAAGATGGTATTGCCCACAACCGTGGACGCGCTATAGGTACCGTGATGTCGCTACATCCCTCAGGCCTATTATGTAGATCTACATCCACATCAAGCGAGGTCGATCGCACCACACAAATGCAATGGCTGCGGTTTGGCTGGCATGGGCATGCAGCATGGCGCTAACTAAGCGCTGGATGCGGCGGCCCGCGCCCACAGAGCAGCAGGTACCGCCTGTAGTAGACCTACATAATTGTAGCCGCCGATTTCATCGATCGCTATATCTGTCATGTCTGCTTTGACACGTCAGACGTCTGCTTGAAAACAAAAACAAAAACAAAAACAAAACAAAAACAAAAACGTACGCGTATTCTCTCAAGCGAGCACACATGAAGGGACATAAAGGTTTTGCACCTGTGACATGACATCCGGGCTTGTCAGCTCATTTCCATAATTCTCATCTAAAATGTTCAATTTTTAACCGAAAATTACAGACTAAATTGTTCTGAAATTTTGATTCAGTTTGTACCGCCGGGTATTTAGAATTAAAATAACAACATAATTAAAGAATAAAAAACCGGTATAATGCCCTTTTAAAGACAGCTAATCCCTTTTGCATGCAAATTTTGGGAAAAAATGGTGAGAACTCTTAGGTATTGGAGAAAACACTATTTGGAAACCTCCTGTAAATTTTGAACTCAAGAGGGTCTTTATTTGTTTAGTTAAATTGACCATTAAGATTTGAACAATTTTTTCGTACCCCGAAAAAATTACAAATCTAAACTACTACTTATACTAAATAGACCTGTGTGATGCACTTAGTTGCACGTGTAGTTCATGTAAGTGATGTGCTGTTATTTGCCATCGATAACAAAGTAAGAGAAGCTAGTGAATTCTTCTTTTCTAGCTGACAGCTTTAACGTGCATATCTTTTGTTCGAAGTATGAGTATAATTATTACAACCACAGGAGGATAATGCAGCTGTGCCCAGTGCACAGAATACGTTACCGTGAGCATTTGGTGCATTATTTGAATTCTAACGGCTAACAACCTTCTAATATCACATAAATGTTATAGATTTACAATAGACCTGTCATTCTGGTGAAATATATCATGTTCTGTGCTATTTGGGAAGGAATTCAAAAGGGAAGGGCTATCTTTAAATAGAGATACATTTTTACATTAATAACATTTCCCCCCTGCTTATCTGGTCAGTATTGCAGAATGTTTGTTTCATAATGCATTAAGTCTTACTATTAGGTGTCATGAAGAAAACTGCTTCAACTAAATCGACTGGGTCTAAATAATAATGCCTATTAATATGCTAAAAATTTCCTTCAGAATGTCAGACTTGTCACAGATTTCTTGCAGAACTTCCGTTTGTTCCTGTATCATAGAATGGTATTCTTCGATTGTTGCTGCTTTCCTTCACGTCCTTGATGCTGTGTTCTTTGAAAGTTGTAGAGGGGCAGAGTCAAGATGAATGGAGAGTGTTTCACTAAACTTAAGCTTCTTCAAACGTACACTGCACCTGTGACTGGGCGCTGATCCAAGGAGACAAGAGCTGTCACTCATATTTTCAAGTAGAGCTGTATAAAATTTCATCATTCTGGACAACAGTTATGGAGAAGTATACCTTATGAAATTTTCATATTAGCCAATTTTACAAACACGTACTACTACTACTGCTAATATTTCGAGGGCGTGTATTAGCTTCAGTCTATGGCAACTCGGGTTCCATGAACGAAATTGCACTTCCAAACCCGTCTATCTAACATGACTCTCCTCAGTTCATTAATACTATCAAGGCCTGTATCCTTCTTCAGTACACTGATGAAAGTAACCCTACTTCTTCCATTTTTTGCAATTCCCTGTGTACAATTTCAGAGCTGTACAGAAATGGCTATTGACGCTACACTCATTTATACTGTACATTTGGCCATAAAGCTTTTCTTCGTGTGAGCCAGGTGGGCTCGTTATATAGAGCCAGCATTTAGTGCCCTATTTCATCGGCCATCCATTAAAGTGTCCTATTTTGCAAGCTGATCTGAGGTGCAATCACAACAGACTGGTTTACAAACTTTCACGCAGTCAACGAGATGTGGGACTGGATGAAGAAGTCGCGTGCACAAAATACGTGTCATAGAGAAATAAGTATAAATGTGTGGCTATTCATAATGCAAAGAAGACATGAACGTTTCGAACAAGAAGTGATTACTTTTACGTCTAATGACATAAGAATCGTAGATGCAGAAATGCTTAGATTACGTGTGCATGCTGTAGACATCTGGGTTGCTTTGAACCCATTGATGTTTGATAGAGTCTGTGGCTCTCTTTTGAGCTCATCGGTGTACCTCTGGGATCACGGCTTATTACATTCAGCTGTATACCAGTAGTTGCTTCTCCTCCTTGTTCTCCCATTGTGCCCCGGGAGGCTCTCCGTTTTCGGAACCATGGCACAACATGCTCTTCCAGAAGGTGTTGCTTGGGCGTATTTGATTCCGTAGGAAAGTTGTCTCGTACGTAAGACATATTCCTTGATGTGTCCGTCTAAGAAGTATATAAAGAGAAATGATGTTCTGTATGTAAATTTGAATTAAGACCTTTATAATCCGAATCACTGTTGCAGAGAAATAACCTTATGTTTCAGGTGCTATGTGAAAAGTAACACAGCTATCACCGGGTTTCATGTAAGAAACTTATCGTAAAACATGAAATTAGCATTTAATTATGAGGAGACTATATCAGTAAGCATTATGCAGATCATGCAATGCCAGTGTGCATTTACCTGTTCATCAGTTGTTCATTATAGTGCAATTAATTTGCATAACATTTCAAGATTAAAGACATCAGAAGTTAGACTTGAGCAAGAAGTATATTAGTCCACTGAAA
Organism: Diadema antillarum; assembly: GCF_040938485.1. Classification (NCBI taxonomy): domain Eukaryota; kingdom Metazoa; phylum Echinodermata; class Echinoidea; order Diadematoida; family Diadematidae; genus Diadema; species Diadema antillarum. The sequence goes on along the minus strand of NW_027270921.1, from coordinate 1,064,083 downwards.
ATTGCTACACGTGACTTCAAGCTTTTACTAATTTCAGATACATCATCACCCCTTTGGCTAACTATTTATATATTATATAACTATTATAAACTCTCATTGACTTTTCATTTATATATATGCGAATGTAGTATCAAAATTCCTAATGAAATATTTGAGACTTACCGTTTTGGCCTTCACTGACGTAAATGTTATTCTTTATTTTCTATTTCTTACCAAGTTCATCTATGGTTTCATCATCAGCAAATTTCTCTCCATTGTAGCTGTGGTGGCGTCAGGCAAATCGCATGAATAGACAATCACACAAGGTTGTGACATCCCTTACTTCCTTCTAATGGTCTTCACTGTCAGGGCAGATGTGGCTACATCTTCTGTGACCGACTCGAGGATGAACTCCAGATTAAATGGCTATTAATGTTAGGTATAAAAATGTAGGTTGCTGAGATTTCCATATGGGTTCAAATACAGTTCAAATACTGGCATTCTGCTGAGATCATGATATATGAGGCTTGTGTTACCCACTATTGGATTTGACTGCATATGTAATATGTCAGAGATGTGTGATTTTCAGAAGTTTCTAGGCAGTACTAACCTTGAGGCATTTGTGGACATGATTGCCTACGAAAGATCACGAAAGATTTCCCATGGTAGCCTACCGTTGTACTGCAATCTTTTGCAGACGCTTGTCCAAGCCAGCAGACACTGGGCAATTGGCTTCAGGTAGCTCTTTTTCCTGAAATGATTGAATAGGGATATCAACCGTTTAGAAACACACATTAGGAGATTATACCTGAAGTAAGCATTACTGCTAAGCTGCATTATTGTTACGTCCTATGATCATAATGACGTTTCATTTGGACGTATTGCCTGTGGCTCTTCTCTTACTCAATTGCAGTATAAAACATAATACATACCACTCTTTTCTTTTCAGCCCTCTTCTGCAGATGCCAAGGTGACAGGGGGTAGGGCTGCTTCAGTGTAGAGGAGAGCCACCATGTTATGTTGTTCAATGAGGTTATCTGCTTCCTCCTCCAGCTCTTTGGATTTCTCCAGCAGTGCTCTCCTCTTGACTTCCTCTTCGAAGGCCTTGTTCCCTACTGCTGGTTTGGTGGCTCCTACAGCTAGAATCTGTGCTATTCTAAGGTCAAGCTGATGACATCTGGAAACCAAGGCGTTCCAGTGTTTCAGGAAGACGCCTAAAGGAGAAGGCAAACTCGAGGTGGCTTGGTAATTAACGGAAAGAAGGAATAGGATTTAAAAAAATCAATGAATATTTTGACAATAAGGATTTTCCTGAGAGCACAGTAAGTCACTCTGAAAATCTCCGACCAAAATACACTGTTTGTTGTTGACCTGAGCGGAAGAGCGCTACTCATAGCTGTCATAAATTCATCTTGTTTAGCTTGGGGAAGTCTGTAAACAACTGCGACTAAAATCTTTTTGCCAAAAGATTTTATTTCAATGAACAATGTTTCAATAAAATCAGTCATATGTGACAAATCATCCTTCCTAACAGGTTAGCTTAGATAAAACATAAAAGCTCACACCACCACCAGTTCTGTTGGGTCTACTATGAGCTGTAAAATTGTATTCCTCCATAGAGTAAAAGATAGATGGTGTAGAATTGCGAATCCAAGTCTCGGTCAGAACAATTACTAAAAGTGCTGAAGGGTGAGCCTGAAAGAGTATGAAGCAACTGCTTTAAGGAAGAAAAATGTCAAGGCTCCCAATATAGCATTGTAACACACACACACACACACACACACACACACACATTATTCTGCGTAACATCTGAAAGTGCATCAAAGTGCACCCAAGTGAAAAATATCCTCCTCGGGGGAATCATTGATGCCATAGCACAAGAGATTAGATCTCCAATTATAGATCTTAGCGGCAAGTAGCGAATCTCTGAGGGAAGCTCATGTTCGATAGCAATGATTTTTGTCTGAATTCATACTCACTGATTCCAGCTGTGCTCATTTGTTGATGGATGAGACCTAACTGCTGTCAGATAATCAAGCTTATCACAAACCATGTTGGTGTTAAAGGTCATCAAACGCTGTATGTCGGCTAAAGTTGGTTAGGGCTGGCTGTAAGCCTGCGACTGATTTGGAGCTCGACCTTCGTCGGAGTCGCTTCGTGCATGTAACTAAAGTGTCAACTCGCGTCAGTGGCGTGAGTGGGGCGGGATGTGATGGAGCCACAGCGTCGGCGGGGTAGGCAGCAGGAGAGGCAGCTTGAGTAGTGGCAGCGTTAGAAATGTGTCATGCATTGTTGTTCGGATTACATTCCGGGTTGAATTAACGGCTTAAGATTGTTGATATGTATGGTATCGAGGCATTGGGTAGTTCTTGGACAGAAGTGTTACAGAGATAAAGGGAAATACATTCAAATCGAAACTTAAAACGAATCTGTTTCACTCATGCTGAGGACTATAATTGATGTCATTATCGGTAATCTTCGGAACAATTGTATTCTTTGTTTGGTATTATGTGTTGTTGTTGTTGTTTGTTTGTTTGTTTTTTTTTGGGGGGGGGGGTTGAGCCGAGCCGATATTACACTCTGATGTACGAGCTCATCAAATTTTTTATTATGAAAAACCCTCATGAAACCTAAAAAAAAGCAATGCTTTCAAAGATTGAAACATTATCACTACTACAAATTGGCAATTTTGATTTAACAAATACATGAATTTGTTAGTAGTTTGTTTGTTAAGAATTACTTAGTGTTTACAAATATCTTTTTGGAAATGTCTTTACTGAAATTTATGACAAGAATACTGGATATATTTAATCTTTTATTATGTTAGTATTTCCTGAGTCTTTGCCTCCGACAAAATTCAGTGATCTTCCAACCCAACAACTCGACATTTTATCCAATAATCACGCATATTACGCAATTGAATGAAGTTGAAATGTTATAAGTAAAAAAAAAAAAAAAAAAAATCACGGCATTTAATATCATGTCGGGGTTTTTTGTGGACAAACGAATACGTCCAATACCTGACGAATTCTGAAATCATAAAATATCATTTCATTCAAGACAAGATAGTTAAAATGTAATTGTTTCGACTCTCCTCCCTGAAAGAAATAAAATGATAATTGGGGGGGGGGGGGGAGGGGTTGATACTATATACCTCATCGGTTCACTTTTTGCATCTGATATGTCAGCCTTTACAAATGTTATTTTTGCAGGAGGATGAGGGTTCGGAAGGACTCCACTTGCGATGATTCTGAGATTGCATGTATTGAATAGTAGATAAAGGAAAGCTTTCGAAGTAAAGGAGATGTCAAGATTACTCGTTATTTTGATTCGCATAAAATAAAATTGTGTCATATCAGGTAATAGGCTTTATAATACTGTACACCTCGAAGAGGTTGATATATAAGGTGGAGTAAACATGCCATTCAGATATTAAGGACATACATTTTGAAAAAAAAAAGTTCAGAGAAGAAACTTATTGAATGTAAAATGAGAAAGAAAAACAGTGAGTGAAAAGGTGCATGCCATTTGAAATATCGGCAACCCCACCTCCCCCCCCCCCCCCCCCCCAGTAGTGGAAATATGAAATATCTAAACTACGCTTATTTGCTTTTGCAATACTTTCACCATACTGTATGTAATAAGAAAAAATAATAATTCTTGCTTTGAAGCACTGACAAGCCAGAGATAACAAACTTAGATATAAAACGAAGGAAGAAAGGGGTGGGGTTGATTCAGTATGAGAGACTGTATTTTATCAAGTTTCTGTAGATCCTAGGTACATCGTACATTGTATCGTTTACGGTGAACGGAGAATTAGTTTACATCTACTGGAGATAGCAAAATCACTCACGCATGAGTAATGCGTGTCATGCATGCACGTTGTTTGGTACTGTTCTGTACGTAGGTTGGTTGAACGGCTACGTGTAATGACTGTAATGAGGACGTCTTAACTAATAACTTTTACCTCTAAATTTTATAAAAGGCAGATGCATCTGGGAGTTGAATTAGGTGAGCGAATTTTAATGATTTTATCCATACTTTATATATACTAATCATAACAGGATACTTATAAACTTTGATATTTAAAAAAAATCACGCCATTCCCCCGCTTCAAAAACTGATTTTGTACTTTGTAATACAACTACGAGTTTAACGGGTGCCGTGCCCAGACAAACATTAATGTATATGAGTGGGGCTGTGAGAAGCGTTTGAACTTAAAATTGGATTTTATAAGTCACGTCTAGAGAAGCAGAATTGATTATAAAATTGGATGGCAATTAATGAATTAGATTTGTATCACAAGAGTAATACATTCATTTTTGCCTTTTTTCCTGTCAGAAACTCTAGCCTAGTGGATAGCAAAATTTTATTAGAGTTTCACTTTTACTAGTAACTCTAATACTAGTTTGATTGAGACTTCGCAGTTAACGTTTTGGTTGTTACAGTCGTACGAACGATTTGATAATGAATTAAAAACATAAATTAGGGCAGCCTAATGGATAGTACCTTTGATAAATTAATAAGAATCTCAGTTTGAACTATGCATTTAAACTTAGCTAACATCATAGATTAATTGTTAATAGATTAAGTTTTTAGTGCGGTAGCTCATGATTGAATAGTCAGGATTTGATAGGTGGCATAGATCTCGGTAAGTTAAGTATACTGTATCTAGACCTGAAAATATAAGGCTTAGGTTTTGGTATCGAGACTCTTGTTTAATTGTGTCAAATTAACATTTTCTAGATCTAACCAAGCTCACCTTATGTCATGAAACCAGATGCGCACAAAGTTAAAATTGTAACTGGTGATAGAATGTGAAATCTTATGTCCAAAATCACATCATAAATAAATCTAAGTTACTAACACTTAACTTTTAAGAATGAGACTCAGGATAAAACTAACCCTGCAAGGAGTTCCTCGCACGACACTTCCTCATCATTTTGCAGTGTGATCTCGCAGTTGTCATCAAAAGGATTTTTTATCTCTAAAAAGTCACCAGGAATGTAATCCTTTATGATCATGGTGCGTTCAGACAGCTTCACGGGAGGTGATTCCCCTCCTGTCAGTTTGGCCTGTGACTTGAATTCAGAGTACTCTTTTTTCCGTGCGTTTAAACGCATCGTTTTCCACACCGATTTCACTTGTTTTAGGTCATATTTATCACCGAACCTGGCGCAGAACGAGCAAAAGATATCCTGCCAGGCTTTTCCCTTCTCGGTGTTCACAACCTGGTGCCCATCTTTATATTTGCCAAGACAGGGTGGTTAAGAATCAATTTCAAAAGAAAATCTCTCTCCTGCCCCCCATCCCCTACCCAGTTCATACCCGGGCCCGTTTTCTGTTGACCGCCATTTTGAACTTGACGGAGATAGGATTCTCGGTATCTACGAATACCGCCTCCTAAAAGTTGATGCAGCTTACACAAACTTTATCTCTACATTTATGTCTCCATAATTATTTGTAAAATCTATCAAAACATTTAACAAAGGTTAAACATTTAGAAAACTTTATATCGACAAAACAAAGCATTTCAAATAGTTATTAAAAGATGTGTATGTTGAATTTTGTAGCTGATTGTTTAAGGTATGCAGGAATAGAGAAAAGACTGTAGCGTTTGAGGGTGACTTTGGCAATAACTATTTGTTAAACCTTGTCATTAGTGGTATTGGCTTATCCAATTCTAGTTAACATATGCAATAAACAATTTTTAAGAATACTATTTCAAAAATTTACATAATACAGTATAACAAGTATTTTTAGGTCTCATTCAAAATGTGTTAACAATTCAGAAGACGGTTAACAAATGGGAGAAAAAGAGAATACAGAGAAAAAGGATTTAGTACAGGAAGATGAAAATAAAAAAGAAAGAATGATAGTTAACTTGTGCAGCATGAATTGCAAACTTAAAGCTTGTTGTCGTGTAAGTTGTAAACTTAGATATCGCGATCGTGTCATAATATAAATGATCATACGATCTAGCAAATGCTGGCTGATATGATAATTACGTCATAAAGACTGACACTATCCATTTCATCTTTGCGCATGCCCAGTATAACAAGGTTTTCGCCTGCCAAAACTAGGTCAAGATTATTCCACGGAATAAGGTTATTCCCCGGAATAGTTACTCCATCTTTTGAGAAATGGGAATAACTTTATTACGCGGAATAAGCTCAAGCAGTGGAATAACTATTTCCCGGAATAACTATTCCGCGGAATAGTTATTCCAGCTTTGAGAATTCGGGCCTATGTGTATATAGGCTATATCTGCGCGCTTCACATCTGCAGCAGCGCCTATTAAACTGTTAAAAGCGTATAATCCCGGTTGTGAAGAGGGCGCTGTTGATGATACTGCTAATCACCGTTAGCATGTATATAGCATGTTTCTAAGTTCCAAATTCCGTGTCTATCGGATTGTATCCGATAGAAGAGCCAGTAGAAAAACACCAGTATCTGTTTCTTTCAGATACCGATTCCGATTCCGATTATCATAGCCGTCTCCAGAGGTAGTCCTTTCCGGGTCGGTTCCCCGTTTCAGCGCTGTAGAAACATGCCAGGTTCAATAGTCCGATAGCTGATGTGTATGACCCGGAAGACAATCACCAGTGACATACCTTATGAGTTCACACAGGGCGTCGAATGTCGCTCTATTCATCCGAAAATTACGGAGCCACAAACGATCAGTGAAATGAGGCAGGACGGTGTCCTCAAACCAGGTGTGCTGAACGGGAATATTGTGCCCATCAACATCAACAATGCGAGATGAATGATGCAGCATGCATAGCGTGGTTGTAAATATCGCCAACTTTAGATTACGCCGAGATGGAACCTTTAAAAATAAAATGGCACCCGCGGACGTTAAAGTAGCAGTCAAACCAATAGCAGGTAACACACAAGGGAAGTCTCATACAAAAATGCAAAAAAAAAATAATAATAATACATCTACGTTGCATTTCCATAGATATTCTAAACAAGCAGGTCATTATAATGTTATTGGTCATTTTGACTTAACTACTGCACATGATTTTAGGGATCTCATTGACAGAGAAGCCTTGTGAATTAGCACGCATGTTTGTTATAATTAATGGCACATTTATTGTGTGTGTGTGTTTTTTTTTTAATATGATCTCAGCAGAATGTCATGTATTTGAACAGTATTTGATGTAAGTTGTACACAATTAAGTCCTACCCGTATGCATTACTTGAAGGGCCACTCAGTCCATACAGTCTGGTCTGTAGCTCGTAGTCTCCAAAGATGAACACTGAACTTCTTCCCCTTGGTGAGAGGAAGGGAAAATACTAAAACTTAGTGTATTAGTTCTATTTTACATCACATAATCTTTAATGCATTATTTTACCACTTATTTCTGTTCGTAGTATACATGTCTTTAGAGGGAAGACAATGTGTTCCAAGATGCATCAGCCTTTAAAATAGAAGACGATCAGTAAGCACTTAACTCTCTCTGTGCCACATTGACTTTATGTCCATAGCTAAGTGTGTAAAATTTGACCATATTTGAGTCATTGGCAAAGAAAGGTTAAAGAGAGAGGGGAGGGGCACGAACATGTACAAGCAATATGTGCAACTACCCTCCATGTTGCTGCAGTCTGCTCTTTGAATTCATCCTGAAGCCCTTCCAGTCCATCCTGAAGATTGAACGCGTTGTTGCTGGCCTCAAACATGGTGATAACTTGCCTGTTTGCAAGGCTATTTGAGCGAGAGACGTTGGCAACTTGAAGCATCAATTTAAAGGTGCTACCTCCTTTGTCGCCACCTATTTTCAGCCACACTTCTTCTTCCGGAATATACAACCCCCATGGCAGGTGAGCTCTTGAAGTGTCAAATGTTACAGTTTCCGTGTATGTAACATGAAGTGTTACTCACCCTTCATATTCGTCAAGCAGGTGGAAAACCTTCCATGTAAGACTCTTGATTCGGACCAGAGATGAGTTCTTGATTTCTAGGCAATCTCCTCCACTGATTTGAAGTGACACCCACTCTGCATGAAGATTTCTGAAGATGATCTTGTCCTCCAGTGACCTTGTGCGTGCATTTTGTGTCCTATTCCATTGGCCATCCATTCACAATGATTAAAGTGTCCTACTTCTTTGCAAGCTGATCTGAGGTACAATCACAGCAGACTGGCTGAGTTTGATTTGATGTATTTATTCATCGTAAATTCATGTAAAAAAAAAGAGTACAGTAAAAAAAAACATGACAAAAATATACAAACATATAATCAACACAATAATATATAAAAAATAGAAATACATCATATATGGACAAGGGAGTAAAGCAAGAGAAAAAAAAAGCAATGATTAAGTACGGTGTAGGATCGCCCATTCAGCTCAATCTTCGAAGACATGACTGTTCTTCTATGGGGTCCTGACATGAAATTGATATTGGGATAAAAAGATTCAAGCTGTAAAAATATGTAAATCATTGACAACCCAAAATGGTATATTATTATTATTATTATTATTATTATTATTATTATTATTATTATTATTTCGTTTTATTTATACAGGGTGGCCCCGTCAGTAATCAAGTACTGTTTTCCAAGGGGCCCTGTAAACACATACATACAAGGTAACAATCACAAAAAATAACATTAACATAACACAATAGGTCTACATCATACTTAGTTTAACTTAGTTACAAAGAAACTAAACTTATACTATGGGGCATGATAAAAAATCTGGAACAAATTACATAAACTTACTAGAAAATGAGGCAGGACTTCAAACAACTTGTAAATTTGAAATGAAATTATTGCACAACACCCCTATAATAAAAAGTACTTTTACAATATTCTGTCCTAGGTTTTGGCAATGCTAAGTAACCGGTTGCCCTGAGTTGATAATTAGAATGACAATATTGAAATTGATCATTTAGATACGGAGGTGCAAAGTCATTTAATGCCTTAAAAACCATTGTGTTCAAGTGGCAACAACGCCGAGCTGCTAATGACTTCCAGCCTAGTCGTGCATGCGGCTCTCTGACCGACATGAAATACATGTATGTCTATACGGACTTATTCCCAATATTAATCGACATGCTCTGTTTTGAAGCTTCTGTAATAACATTGCATGTTTAGCACTGGTTGCACCATACTCTAAAAAAAAAAATCGAGTGAAGATATTCATTCTTGAATGAGTGAATACAAAAAAGTGAATTTATTGTGAAATTGGAGTGAATTTTGAGTGAAAATGTTCATTTTCACTCATTTTGGAGTGACGTCAGGGATCACTCTAAGACTTTTTTTTTCACTCCTTCAAGAGTGAACATTTCATTCGATTAATTTTTTTAGAGAGCATATGATATTTCCATAATCAAAAATAGGAAGAACAATTGTGGTATAAACAACTTTTAGATTGTATAGATTGATGGTATGTCGAAATCGGGATAACAAAAGTACCAAATTACTTATTCGACTGCACATTTATGGAGGTTCCATTTCAGACATGGATCTAAGATCATGCCAAGATATTTCGTAGAATGTACCTGACGAATAATATTGTCATTTACCATTAAATGCAGTTTATTACAATTTTTTAACTTCATATTAGAGCCGAATAACATACAAACAGTTTTATCTTGATTAAGGCTCAACTTAGATGTACAAAACCAACTGAAAAATGTTCTGTGGCTCAATCATAGTGATATCTGTATGTGAGAAATGAATGACAGTATCATCAGCATATGTATTGAACAAGAATGTACATGTTTGACTGTGCTGTCAATATATATTATGAACAAGAGTGGGCCCAAAGTCGACCCTTGCGGAACACCGTAATCCATATTGGTTTCCACTGATATTGATGAACTAAAAAGTGTACATAATCGATCAGTTAAGTAACTATAGTGAACCATGGCAAACAGCTCTCAGCAACACCTCGCTTTATAGCAGATATAACCTTTTAAGCAGAATGCATGGATCAACAGTATCATACGCTTTACGTAAGGCTATAAAGACTGCACCGGTGTACTGACCGTGGTCTATGGCGGTCAGCAAATCGTCAGTTACGTTTAGTAAAGGGAAATGGCTGAATGGTTTTTCCTAAAGCCCGACTGAGCTTGGTATAGAATGCCACTATCTTTTAAATAATTAGTCAGTTGGACTTGGACAAGCTTTTCCAGTATTTTAGATACCGAAGGCAGAATAGAAATAAGTCTGTAATTATTTGGGGATGCTTTATCTCCAGTTTTATAAATTGGAATTATTTTTGATCTCTTCCATTTCGAAGGAAATATAGGCCTTCATTCTGATTAAGATCTATTGAATATGTGGGTTAATGATACAATAATAGGAACAGCCATTTTTAGCATTAACAGAAATATTGTCTACTCGTGTAGATTTCGGTATTACTCATTCCCAGAATTGTCTTTATTACATTATCTTCCGTGTTTTTAACAAAAGCGTGTACTTGGTAAGATGAAAGGACATTATCACTTTACAAAACATCGAGATATTCGACAAAGTCTTTTTCTTAATAGAATTGAACAATTGATCGTATTCAAATTTGTTAGGGTATTTCCTATAATACTTCTTGAGGAATGTTTTACGTTCCGTCTTAAAGAAGGGACATACAAACAAATAATGGAATTCATCACCAATGTCGTTTTTACAACAATGAGTACACAGACATTCAATTCTTGGAATGCCTTTGTAACACGCAGACACTTCTGGAAGCCTATGAGGCAGCGGAAATGTGTTAGAGATTTTCTATTATTTCCATTTAGACGAATCGGGTACTTTCAAAGCATAATATCTGCTAAAAAATCTATAAAACAGTGCTTTGATAAACTAAAAATCACTGTACCACTCCTGCTGCCTTATATCGTTAATTTTTGTATCTACTATTCTTTTGAATGTAGATAAAGACAGGATACTGGCTTGACTCTTCCACTTATGTCCACACGTCAGAAAGACCTAAGCTATCGAGAATATTCTTCACTCTGAGAATCCCATCCATATAACTTTTCCCTCTCGAAAAGGAGAAGTTAGAAGCTATGTGTAATGATGCTTGATAATTTAGCTGATTCCCCATTTGCGAGACGATACCAGAACATTAGCCTTCGACTATATAGCGACATTTTTTTCTAGTTTGTAGCGCCCAAGTTCATCGTAAATCGTCCAATTGGGAGTTCTCTTGTTCAGACCAAGCGACTCTTTGCCAGACCAAGCGACTCTTTGCAGAACATGAAATAAGAAGTTTAAATTTGGATTACGTTTTCAGAAGCCCAAATCTCACACCCATAATTATAACAATATTGGCAATATCAATTGATTAGATACTAGTAGCTCAAGTTGAATATCGACACGTAGACAAAGAGATGCAATTTTGCTCTTCATGGAGTACATAGCTCTTTGTGCTTGAGTAACTTATTTATAGTTTTTTATGCTATTGTGGCTGAAAATTCCTAAATACACGTACTCATCTCTCTTTCTCTCATCTTCATATCTATGAACAAATTGAACGCGCATAACACATTTTTTTTAATGATGTTTATGTACATAATATGTGTACGTTATCCATACTGGACGTCCCAGTCAAGCTTTTCATAGCTTATGACGATCCAGACAAAATGTGTAATATGTTTTATGTACAAACTATGTGCATATTTGTGAATAATGTATGTATAAGCATTTTGTGAATAAATCAAATCAAATCAAATAAAAATCAAATCGTTGGCAAAATAAAACTTCGGAATATTTCTCACTTTTCCTCTAGAAACAAACAACCCATGCAAGCTTGCATCTATCTTTGCAGGAACTGAGAATGTGCATGTTCAAATTCTCAGGCTGAAAAAAAAAAGGTCTATGCTGAATTTATGCTAAGAGCGATAAATTGAATTTTGATCTATAGACACGTATTACATTCCGTTTCTATTGATTCTTGTTTCTTTACAGCGTAATGATAATACTAGTAGTTTGCATTAATATACCACGTACTAATCTAAAAGTTTCTGTATGCACTTTACATAATTTCAGTCTTGCACATCAGAAAAGATGTACCTTGAGAGTCTTGTTGATAATAGATTCCCAACACAGGACTGGCCATGATGGTAGGCTTACCTGCATACACGGAACGTTTACAGAGCGTCATACATTAATTCACTTGATATTGGTCTAGTTCCAATGGGTTTTTCATGGGTATAGGATAATGTCATTTTTCTGTTTGAGAAATTTCATAGGTAAACATAGTGTCCTCTGTCTCTGTCTTGGTAGCTGCGACCGCTTGATTTCAATGACATAATGCCAAAAACAACCATTAAACTAACTGTGGGGTTGTCAGGTTGAGGTTATAAGTTGGTGAGCAGGATTGATTATGATATAAGGCACTAGCCTGTGATTGAATGGAATCTGACGGTAGGAAGCAGTGTGTGTCTATACCCAAGGATATATATCCTAAACGCATGTAGCAATTTCCCATTAAAGGGGCTGTACAGTACTGGTTGAGGTGGGGATTCATGTTTTTTACATTCCTAAGTGAGGTAATGAGAAACCTCTAATGAGCGAAAGAACACGTAATTTTAAGAAGGATTCAACGTTTATTTGATGAAAATTGGTTTTCAAATGGCTGAGATATCCAAAAGCGTGAAAATAATAAAAGACTACAGGCCACGCCTTTAATTAGGATCTCTTTGTTTCACCTTGTTTTTGGATATCTCAGCCATTTCAAAACCGATTTTCATCAAATAAACTTTTGATACCCCTTAGAATTGCATGCTCTTTGACATCTCATAGAGTGGTTTCTGAATATCTCGCAAAACGTTAAAAGCTAAATCCTCACCTCGACCAGAACTGTACACACCCTTTAAACGTCTTGTGCTATATCAAGTTAAGCATACGTTCACTTAATAGTATTCCTGCCAAAGTGTCTAAACTTGTACTCAGTTTAAAAGTATACAATGTGGCAATAAAAGTCGACTCGAAAGGTGCAGACCTAGTAAATAAAACGATGTGATAGACATGTAAGGAGTCTACTACCATTTTCTATGTATTTATACACGTGTTCCAATCTCGTAATTCTATAGGTACCTATGTCAAACTGCAACGTCTTTTAAGTCGATTTCTTTAAGAACTGCGCCAAGAACTATCGTTGTCTTTAATTCTACAAGAGCAGCATCCTAGTTTTTTATTGAATGAGTCTCACTAATATACTCGAGAAAGAAGCCAATGTAAGTTTTCTGAGGTCTGGCAGCCACTGATGCTAGAGTTTAACTGATCTGCATTTCAAAACCAAATTAAACAAGAAAATATGGAAAATGAGTAACTCTAATATGTTCAGAGAGGAAATAAATAAGGGAGCACAAGTATTAAAGATTAAGATACCTCCGGCTTTCAATCTAACCGATATAAAGTACAATATTGTTACAATATGGAACAACATACCTTATTAACCGTATGAGACATTTGAACGGACGTTTGACGTCGTCATTTCTTTATTTTGTAGCAGGTAGTCATACCAGTAGGTAATCCAAACTGACGTGATTATTTATAATCAGCAAATATAGTCATGAACCTTAGACCTAAACGCCTTGTTGTATCCCTGGACCTAATTTGAATGGAGGCTATGCAACAATGTTCTTTGAAGTATGTAAATCAGATTTACGAGGTATAGAGGTATATAGAATGAAAAAAAAAACCCACATATTGCACTCATCTATGCAGAGTCATAGAAACATGTAGACATGGATTGTGCTCCAAAGGCAAGCAAACATATTGCTCTCAAAACGGTTGTTTCATCTTCTTTAACCCTCCTCTTATGGCCTCAGCATGCAGCTCAACTGTTGATTCCGCCTGCTCATTTGTCTCATCGGCCTACTCTTTCCCTTCAGGCAAATCTTAAGTTTGAGGCATTTCTGTCTCGATCTCACTTGTGTCTTATTGTAATTTCTTGTAATTGTATCTACCTTTAATTCAATACATAAGCCCTTTTCCGTAAAACAAACAGACTATTTAAACTGAACTTTGGTTTACACTTTAGATAAGATAAACTTATAAAATTGGAAATACGATTGCAAAAGTGGCCAAAAATCTTTAAGAATAAATAAATAGAAAATGGCATAATGTGAACGCATGTGAAGTTTTTCATGACGTTTTTTCAAGAATAGCTGTAGTAGAAGTTGGGAATTCAAAAAAAAAAGAAAGAAATCAAACTCTTGGAGGTATTATTGAATGAAAATACAAATGAAATTACTATTGCCAATCAAATCAAACAACTACAAGCACATGATGCCTTCATTCATCGGTTTCTTCAAGAACTGCGCCAAGAACTAGCTGCGCTTAATTCTGCAGGAGTAGCAACCTCTTTTTTTTATTCAATGAGCCACAGCTGTTGATCAATGTGCTCAAGAAAGAAGCTAATGTCATTTCTCTGTGGGCTTGCAGCCACTGACTCTAGGAGTTAAGGTGATATGCATTTAAAAACCAATTAAAAACGTAAAAATGAGTAACTATGCAATCATTAAATTTTCATCAAGGGGAAATCAATAAAGGGGTTCACATAAGATAAGTTTAGCACCAGCTCTCCATCTAGCCAGTGCAAAGTACAAACATTTTTATCTTTTATTGAATAGTATTCATTGTTAACCGTATCAGACATTTTAACGGAAAGATGATATCATTTTGAATGAAAATGTAATTTCTTTATTCTATACAAAGTAACCATACCACTAAATAGTCCAAACTGACGTGATTACTTATGATAAAAACATATAATTATTAACCCAAAACCTTAAACTACACGTATCCCTTAACGAAATTTGAATAGAGTCCATGCCACAATGTTCTTTAAAGTATGTTGGGTTCCTCTTGTAATTCTTGAAAAGGAGAATGAAATTGTAAATATGAAGCCAGATTCAGAACCTTCACTTCTGAAAGTGTAGATTCATTCTGTATCATCTAGAAGTAACCTTTTCAAAATTGCTCAGGATGTACAACATCTTCGCAGAGCTAGTGTAAAAGCAAAAATAACTTTCGCTTTAAAAAAGAATGAGGGACTAACATTTAAATGTAGGGGACCTACTAAATGCCTAATACTTCCATTCTCACAAACTAATATGTTTTCAATTGAAAATTGAAATTACATTTTGTCCATTTGAAAATTGAAATTGAGATAAAACAAAAAGTAAAATCATAAATTCTATCTCTTGCAATCACAGCAGAAAGTTAGAAAATAAAAGTCCTAATTTCAATAATCTTTAAACATACTCAAGGTACTTCAGACTCCCGATTTGATAGTGACCTCTGTTGCTTGATATATATGTGAAATGAGATATTCAAGGTGTGTCAAAATCCACTCTTTTCCTGCTGGTCAACCATTGTAATTGTAAGATTTGTTGTTTGTTTTGTCATGATTTCTGGGTACACGTATGAGTCTTTGCGTGACCTTCAAGAGCTGTTGTTTATTTCGGCCGTAGCCTACCTTGGCTATCTTGATGGGCCAGTCGCTGAGTCTAGCCTCCTCGACTACGTTCGGATGTGGTGACGGCTGTCATTTTCATTTTCATTGACAAAAGAAAGCTGTAAGACTTTTGTAAAAATAGAAAAAAATCCACCTTTTCAACACATGCTGGTCCATGATTTTTTCAATTAAGATTCTCACACAGGATGATATCAGTACTTTTTTTTTTGAAGCAACAACACTAGCGTTTAAACATAAGATGTTCCTAAAATCACTTTAGATAATAACTGTGAACACAATTGCAAATCCATAATGGTCAACATTTGTAATTGACAAAGGAAAGCAGTAATTTGTAAATTAAAAAAAAATCACCTATTCAACACATGCCAATTCATATTTTTTTCAGTGCTAGTCCATAATTTTTTTTCAATCAATTGATTACTATCACTTTATTGAAATCAATCCATCAACAAGAAAGGGAAACATCAAAGACGTTACATCACAATAGAAACGACAAAATCAGTAAAATAATACGTTGCACAAGACAAGACGTAAAAGCACTATGCAGGGGGGGGGGGAATAGCATAAAAATAGCATGTTAATAGAAATCCTATTAAAGGAAAGTACCACACATAAAGTTCTGTTTGTATCTCAACTCAGTATAGTTCCCCTCCCTGGTCTCCCTCCTAATATAAAAAAGAAGAAAAAGTCAATCTTACAATATAAAACGTAATATGATAGTCTGATGGGAAGAACAATATATTTGCTAAGCGTGAAGAATGAACCTTATGTTTGAAGGACAATCGGTGTATGAAGCATGTTTAAAAAAATTCTGAACTAGAAGGAGTTTTTTTTTTCTTTGTACGCAAAAAAAAAAAAAAATCTTAACAATACATCGTACATACTGATAGAAACAAATACGATTTAGGACCAAAGAAGTATCGGTATCTTAAATTGCCTAAATGCACACGAAGCTGCATATTATGAGGTTTATTAATGTGCGGGCATAGGACATATAGGATGGCCTGTCGTAGGAGTACTCGACCGTACTTATGTCTACGTGCTGGTTTGTGTGTGTGTGTGTGTGTGTTTGTGCGTTTGTGGCAATCATGGTATGTGTGTGTGTGTGTGTGTGTGTGTGTGTTTGTGGCAATCATGGGAGTCAGAAATCTTTAGGGGTTTGGAGAGGTGCCCTCTTGTCCCTTTACTGGGTTAATTCCTTGCCGAGTAGATTATAAATGATGAAATCGTGACTAATTTTGACAGACTGCGACGCTTCTTTTTGTAAAGGGGACAGGGCAGTCAATTACTGAGAGGAACTTTCTCATGCGAGCTGCAGTACCTTGAGGTGCAAGCCCGGAGACCCAATTTCTACAACTTAATGACTATTACATCGCAACATTTTTCTTCCGTATCCCTTTTTGTTTGCAATGGGTGTATTTTTGTGTTTTGTATACGAACGAATGTTATCAATGTTAACTTCAAAAGACATTGAGAGTTCAAGAACCAATATTTTTCCACAACACAGATGTTTGGATGAAGGTTTTTCTGTGTACAATCACCAACGTATATGTATAGTATGATAACCTGTAATACGATTAGTTACCTTTCATTCTCCGGCGATTATAGTCAGACGGTTATTATTTCGCGAGATATCTTGAAATATACAGTTGAAAGTCATTTTTTTTTTTAAAGCTATTGTATGTATTGAAACAGTATTTTCGAATAAAAATCATGCAGTTTAAAGTCAGACGATTAATGTCTCTTTCAATTCTCATTTGATTCACAATAAAGACAAAACCAACCTGTTTTATCCCTTGACTGTACAATGTAGTTGATAAATAGGAGACAAGAAGCGTACAGAAGCGTACCAGCTTGCTCTAAATAGAGACATAAATGCAGGCAGAAAAAATAAGATGATTAGAACATGGTTGAAAATACGTATGTTAACATAAAATGCTTCATAAAAGAATAATCCTGGTTGACATGATTTGTCAGGGTCCGCTATTTCCATGGACATACGTGTTTGAACATACATATTTGTTCATGCGTTGTTCATCTGTATCTCTCACTTTCCATGGCCTCCTTCTAGCCATGAGAGCCCCTGACTGTAAGCGGAGTGATGATCTTCCCATGGAATGCCGCACTCAACGTGCTCCTTTTCGATTGGTTGGCCTCCCAGAATGCATGCCACTGAGTACCTTGACTGCATTCATTTTTTCCCCCGAAGGGCGGGGGATAGTGATTTGTCGTCAGAACATGCGCCATTACGTTGTGAGAACTTAATGAAAAAAAAATGCAATTCTCCTGGCACATGCCTGGCCCTAGTTTTATGAGCTCTCCATTAGTATTATCCAAGTCCGTCCACTGGTATGGCCTCATCAAATACTGCTTTAATGGAAAGGCCTCATCGCTGCGCAGCACATGTGGCATGGGATCTTAGTTTTCTGCATCAGGAATGTCTTTGTCAGATGGAAAATTGAGTTGGTTGCAGTCAAGTGCCGTGCTGAGGGGGGAGTCGGCAAAGATTGCCCCATTGCTGTTCTTTCCGAATGCTCAGATATCTACTATGTGAAACAGTAATTTGCATCGACCAGGGCCATTAGTACAACTGAAAATGTGCCCTTGTAGATATTGGCAGTATTTCAAAGTGGTCCCTAAACGAAGCGTCATGCTTGAAGACCACAATGAGAATACTTTGAATATGGCCATGTTTTAAGAAGAGCTGTGATAATTAGTTTATTGGAGCTGACAATGGAGCTTAATTCAGAGATAATGTTTCACAAATATGTGCAAGATATAAAGAAGAAAAAAAGATTTTGCCAACAATAATTGAGCGTATCAGCTGGTAGATCAGAAGAGATGTCCATGCCTGCGTTATTGTGTAAAGAGACAAGACTAATAAGCTAAAAAAAAAAGTAAGCCTTGAGTTTGTTGAGTGTTTGGTTGCGATATCTCGGACATCAAACCATCGCTATAGTTTAAGACGCTCATATCCCGTTGCGTATTGTGTATCCGATTCACTTTTTTTTTAAATGAAAGTAGTCTAAATAAGGATCTTTGATGCATCAAATGAATTCCCAAAAGTTCCTCAAAATGAATAAATAGGTAGTAAATGAATCACCAAATTTCCTCGAAATGAATAAGTGTGAATCGCCTGAGGACCTACACTTTTTACTTTAATATGAAAATTATATAAAAACAGAGATAGTCAGTTCAGCCAGGCAAAGTTACTTGTACCAAAGATAAAAATTTGACTAAATACCATGATGTATTTTTTTTAAATATTACATGACAAACTTCAGGATTTTATGGATTTAAACGTAAAAAGTTTACGCTTGAACCAATTTCATTGTTCTCTATTCAGAGAAAGAACAAATTTGACGAGTAATTTGCGAAAAATAACGTTGCAATATTCTGCTCGGCATGATTCTTGACCTCATGATATAGGTGTTTGACTAAAACTTTTTTTTTAATGTGTTCTTTTCAGCTGCAAGTAACCATATATATATATTTTTTTTTACGTAAAGCAGCCTTTACGACAGTCTTTCGGTGCTCTTCCCTGCCTTTATGTGAGTGTCTGTGTGTGTGTGTGCGTGTTGGTGTGAGCATGTGTGCTTGTCCAGTCATACTTGCGTGTGTTGAATGTGTCTGTGTCGATTTGCTTTTTTACGGGGACTTACAACCCCAACAAGCAATATGTGCCTTATTTGTGTTGGTTCACCGACACATTACTTAGATTTTTAGTATGAATATTATACACGCTTTTTGACTGGGTTAAATGATATCTGCTATAGAACTTTTTATTCATTATTAAATCTCAGTCTGTTTGATCTGTATATGTTTGTTGCCAGTGAAAATTGCAACGCAACCCCCCCCCCCCCAAAAAAAAAAGTATAGAAACGAAATGAAATGAAAGGAAGTGAAAGAGATCTGTTTAAAAAAAAGTAAAAAAAAAAAAAACAAACAAACCTACGTCGGTATTACAGATTGATACGAGTAACAATAATGCATGCAGTCAGTCTGTATTATAAGTGGACGTTTGGACTCAATGTCACAGTCAACCTACCAACTGTTGGTTAAAGTTAACAAGTCGATATTTACAGTGTCTAATATACGATATCTACACATTAAAACGTCTTTAGGATCTAAACACTTTCATAAAC
Organism: Diadema antillarum; assembly: GCF_040938485.1. Classification (NCBI taxonomy): domain Eukaryota; kingdom Metazoa; phylum Echinodermata; class Echinoidea; order Diadematoida; family Diadematidae; genus Diadema; species Diadema antillarum. The sequence goes on along the minus strand of NW_027270921.1, from coordinate 1,044,524 downwards.
ATTTATCTTTAACACTTTACAAACACATAACCACGCTTGTTATTCGTAGACACTGTAATGGAACAATTTCACAAACGTTTAAAACTTCATCAATGCTTCACAAGAACACTTGATAAAAAAGAACCTTATCATGTTTACTCAAAGAAAGACTTAAACGCATGTTTACCTAATAAACAGCATGTTTAGTCTTGAAACAACGTACTTATTTTGTAAATGCGTTGACACGTTTATTGCTAAACGCCTTCTGTGACACTTTGTAAATATCTAACTTGAAAACAATAAGCATCAAATCTTTAGCATTACATCTTTTACGAAAGACACTGCAGACAACTTCCATATACATCTTGTAGAAAATTTGACGTTTGATAAAAATACTGACAGTGAAAAAGATCTTTAAATACATTGTGATTGCAAAGCGTCACTTTGAAATGACATATTCCATATACGTCTACTATTCTGTAGAAGAATGGTGTTTGAGATGCAAAAAAGAAAAACTTTGACAATGAAACTATTAAAAATTGCAATTGGTTCACTTTAAAAATGTAATTGATGTTGGCATGCAATTTGAAGCCAGTAGCATTTCTTTACGTTTTTTACATTTTATTTATTTATTTATTCTATTTATTATTAATTTTTCTTTCTTTTTTTTTTTGCCGGGGGCGTGAAAAAAAAATGCAAACCTCCCCCCCCCCCAAAAAAAGGAGGTTGTGTATACAACCAACTTGCAACCAGCATGAATCAAACCGCACGAACTGCTGACGAAAGCGATATGCAGATATAGATTAGTTTAGATAGTTGCGCAGTTCCAATTGTCATTGGAATCTGATCTCTCGCCATCTAATGTTTTCAATTGGACAAAATGTTATTAAATCAAGTTACATCCAAACTAGAGTCAAAATGTTGAGATTTGTAGATATCTTTTGTTGAAACTTCTTTAAGATTGTTTTGTGTTAAATCAATTTCAAGCTGTTTTTATGATGGTTGACAACCACTCGGAAATCAGTGGTCTTCTTCGAATGTACCTGTTCAAACATGTATCTCTCAGAGTGTAAGTTTGCCTCAATAATCACATAAATCATAATGTGGAGCAATGTATGGTATAAATATGTAATTCAGAACACATAACCAGAACTGCCGATTGAATGGGATTTTCAAGCCTTCCATATTTTTTTTTTCATCACCCATAAATATGACAGGTACACTGTTACAAGTCATGTGTATAATAAGAATTATTTCAGACCGAAAAGATTGATTGTATTTAATGGAGTTACAGGCACTACATGACACGACAGAAGGAATGAAAAAAAAAATTATCAAAGAAGGGTAGATGAAATTATTTGTAAACTGCAGTCCGCGATTAAGTGAAATTATTACGTAGAAGTCCAACATGAAATGCATATGTAAAGGATTTAAGAGGCGGGAATAATGTTCTTCTGGAATGATTCGTCAGGAGTTTCAGGTGGCACTTCCGGCTCCATTCTGACTTCAATACCCATGTGGACTGACAAGATTGAGCGAATTGCTCTCAATTCCTGGTCCATCTCGCTCTGAACCCTCACTAAGTCTCGGAGGAGACTTAGGAGCTCCACCTCTTTATCCTGACGTTTTCTTTTGGATGTTAGGTACTCTTCGTACCTACTTGCATCACCTGTAAGGCCCACGCCCCCTTCTGTCACAACAGCCTTCCGCTTGATCTGCCATGTAGGAAATTCGGAGATACTATCATTTTGTTGCTCTTATACCCATGTATTTATACACAGTTCTTTCTGAAAATGGACAAATATTCCTTACATTCTGAATTCTAACGAAATGAAAACCTTAGTGAAGACTAATGGTGAATGATACACTATTCCTCGTGGATATTCTTCAATTTTATTGATTCACTCAGTTCATATATCTGCAATAACTACAGGCCTCGGCCTAAACCAAAATAGACTGGATTCTAACACTAGATAAAGTGATGGTAGACCCTCTCGCCTCACATCAGATATAACGTTAATGCTGAAATCTATTAAAATTCAACCAGTTATCAAGGGTTCTATAGATCCTCCCCCTCCCCCCCCCAAAAAAAAAAAAAATCATACTCTTACACATTAACGTTTAGGGGGTAATGGATGGGAAAAAATAAAATAGACAAAACTCTTACGTTAGGTCATATGACTAAGTTGGTGTTGTGTCCATGTGAACTGAAGTAAAAACTCTAAATCATAATTTTAAAAAAATGGAGTCTAAAAGTATATACCACAGGTATGCCCCTAGGTCTAACAACTAGACCTCAAAAGATAGTTCTGCCGCCACATAGAACCTAACCTATTAACGTTATTTCTAAGTTATTTTTATGGTATGCTATTGTCGTACTGTATCGAAATATAGGAGTAGGAGTAGGATACATGCATAAGAAATAATGATATGAATAAATGAATAAATAAATAGATAAATAAATAAAAAAAAAAGAAAATGAAAATCCGCTGCCTTCGACGATTTGTGTGTGTGTTTTTTTTTTTTGTGCGTGGTTTTTCACCTCGATTATCATGAAAAGATTATCTAAATCACACTAATATTCATATATTCCAGCTAATATTCATATATTCCATCCTAATTTACAGCGTAGGCAGTAGATCGACTCACTTATAGACTCCAAGTATTCTTACCCGCGCCATCTCTTTCCAAATAACTTCTCTCAGTAAGCGCGCAGTTACTCATTCCAACTGAATAAAAGAATCAAATTCCTTCACTAGCCTCTCCGGTCACCCCTCCGGGATTTTGATCCCTAACATAAAAACTGCTTCACGAGTGCCCACAAAAGAACATTACTAGTATGCGCCCAACTCATTTTCCCCTGTGGTCACGCGTTGCTGTCTGTCCTCTCCGGCAGAATTTGGCCTCGAGTCTATTATGACATTATAGACACCCAACTAACGTTAGTAACTTTGAATGTTTATGTTACAACCTATTCTAAATAACAAGTAGGGCCTATACTCTTACCTATCGTGATAGCTGTTATTTGCATTGTATACTCTCGACGTTGTAGACTAATATAGCATCACAATAAAGACATTTCTGGAAGCGGCCTATTTAAAGCATGATTAGAACTAACTATAGAGTCTACAAAGAAGATAACAATGAAGATGGGGGTTCTCACATTTCTGTTCTAACATCCAGTTAAAACTCCACAGGAGATGTTAATAGAGGTCTACTCACCCAAGATCCATAAGACTTCTAATGAATAAAGGGGGATCTACTGCGATCTGGAGTAAATTAGATCTTTCCATAAATCTATTTTGTACTTCGAAAGCAGTACATTGTATCTGAAATAGGGGCCTAATTGAATGCTTAAATCAAGAGTTTATTACTTCTGTTGAACGACTTACCTCTGATGTATCCGGCGGCTTGTTGGTACAGTGCCTTTTCTTTCCGCATGAACAAGAAAAAGAACAGGCAACCCCAGCGCTCTGGGCAGTCATTCTTGCCGCTCCTGTACCAGCAAGAGCCGGCACAAGAGCAAGAGGTTGGGTTTGCTACCCAATCACTAGTAATAGATCTATCCGCAATCGACATGAATGATAAGCTTGCAGACAGATCAACGACGTCGTCGGCTGTAGAATTGTCCATAATCGTATTGGAACTTTGCTTATCTTTGCTATCTAGCCTACTAAAATACTAATATGCATTGACTACTGTGAATCTTTAAGATTACTAACTAATACAGGCAAAGTTGAAGTATAATCTTTCACCCAAGTGATTGTTTTCCTGTTTCTTCCTCCCTTTCTCATCTCTATCTCCATTTTATCGATCAGGGCAGCCAGACCCAGTCTCCAATTTCGTATTTCGCAAGTGCAGAACAAATAATTGCGTTGATACTGCTTAGTCTGGTGATTCTGAGCTAGGCGTAACTTATGTCGCGCTGTTTCATGTACGTCTTGCAATCTATCCCTTAGTTGCCTGGCATAATCTTCAATCTCTTCAGGTTGACTGATGGTATCTTCTGGAAGCGTTATCTCTCTACCAAGCATCATCATAATAGGAGACTCACCAGTTGATTCCTGAACGGAGGAACGATGTGAGAGCATGGCATATGGGATCCACTCATCCCAATCCGTCTAATTTTTGTTAGCATCTAGTATAGAAGATACCATCGACAGTAGAGTGCGATAGAACTTTTCAATAAACCCGTAAATTTGAGGATGTAAAGGACATGTCCTTGTCTTCTTGATGTGTAGAAATTCACATATTTCTTGCATCAGTTTTGACTCGAAATTTCTGCCCTGGTCACTATGCAGATATTTTGGTAGCCCATATCTGAAATTGAATTATTTCATTCTTGAAAGCTCAAGCGACAGTCTTGCCTCCTGGTTTGGTAAAAGGGGTATGATTCAATCCACTTTGTGAAATAGTCCCCCACTACAAGGACATAACGATTTCCAGGGTCTGTTTCTTGTATAGGGACCCAAGATATCCATGGCTACTTTCTCAATTGGTGCACCTAGAACTCGATATCTCTACAGAGGAAACTTTGCTCTCTTGGGTGGATTCTTTAAACGTGTGCAGACTGTACACTTGCGAGCTGTTGATGTAACGTCCGCAGCTAGTCCAACTCAGCAGTATCTCCGATCTGTTGAACTTTATGAAGTAACTTGTTTACCCCCAGGTTGCACGCCGTGTTTGCAGCATTAAGCTCAACACAGTTCTTCACAGAGAGCGTGGTAGCTAGCCGTTTTCCATTTAACAGATAACTTCTCTACCATCATCTGACTCCCACCTCCTCATGAGAACTCGACTCCTCCTTTATTACTAGAAAACCCCAATTCATCCAGTATGACAGTATTGCAGATGACAATTAAGTTTGACACAGCACCTCATAATGGCCTTTCTTCACTCTCTTCCTTCCACTTCATTGTGCATGTTTGATATCATCCTGCAGTTGAGCTTTGTGATATCATCAGGAGTATATAGTGTAAGGTGAATATAGTAACTGCGTTCAGTCTTCTTATGAGTTCAGCTTCATCGCTGGCCTGACACTTTTCATTCTTCCATCACCTTACTACGTACGATGATAATGATATGTACACATATGATTAGAATCAATGTTCACTTCATGCTTACTAAAGTCCTACACTTAAGTCTATTAATTGTCTTTGCAGATATCCTCCAGTCTGCCGCACTGTGAGCAGGGCGTGCGTAACAGTCTATCCGGCTTGAGTGGATTCGTCCAGTTCTGCTCAATGGTGAATTCATATTGGCTTCACTTAAGAGTCCATCTTGCTACTTGTCCTTTTGAATTCTTAAAATCTTACAGCCACCTGATTGAACTGTGATCAGTTCTGACCCTGACTCGATGACCATATACAAGTAGCGCCAGAAGTTTTTCAAAAAGTTCACTACGGCGAGTAGTTCGCGTCTTGTGACACAGTAGTTTTGTTAAGCCCTATAGTGTTTAATGGCCTACTAGCATAGGCTACAACTCATTCATGCCCATCGGGTTCCTGGCTCAACACTGCTCCGATAGCATATTGACTAGCATCTGTATCGAGTAAATACTCATCTCCTAGTCTGGGGTAATCAAAAATTGGTGCAGAGGTCAACTTTTCCTTTAAGAGTTCGAAAGCTTGCCTCTCACCTTCCTGCTCACACTCTGTGGTCCACAGAAAGTTACATGCTTTACAGTCAAAGCAGTCGGTGGCTTGGCAATGCGCGGAAAGTCCTTGATGTATCGCCTGTCGTATGATGCAAACCCCAAGAAACTTCGCACATCAGTAAGATTGGTCGGTCGTGGCCATTTCTGCACAGCTTCAATTTGGGCAGGATTAGTACTCACGCCTTGTGCCGATACTTTATGTCCCAGATACAAAACCTCCTTCTGAAACAGAACATACGATATTCGCCTTGAGTTTGAGTTTTGCTGCTTCCAGTCCCCGCAACACAATCTCCAGTCTTCTCAGTACTTCTTCCACTGTGGGGCCATAAACGATGATGTCATCCAAGTAGATTAATAAGATCTTCCATTGCAGACCAGCCATGATAGTCTCCATTAAGTGCTCAAATGTAGATGGAGCATTGCACAATCCAAATGGCATGACTTCAAACTGAAAAAGCCCCCATTCACTACAAATGCTTATTTTAAATAGTTTCGCATCCTCATCATGTGGAATCTACCAATAGCCTGAGCCAAGGGCGAGTGTACAAATTAAAAGTATACAACTCCGCCGAGTGCATCGGTGGATAATTCGTCGATACTGGGGAGTGGAAAAGAATCTTTGGAAGTGTGCTCATTTCGTATAATTATGATATTCTGACGCAAAATCGCATAGTACCGTCCTTCTTTTTAACTAGTACTAACGGTGCTGACTATGGGTTGCTAGACGATTTGATGATACCTCGTTGAAGCATGACAAGCTGATATCTTCTCCTCGTGACTTTATAGTACATTCTCAAATATTTTCTGTTAAAAATGTCTTGTAGGTGATCAGAGACCATGTTTCGAGATCGTTGGATATTCATTGCTAGCTATAGTGAGTTCAATGGATCCTCTCACCATTGATTCCTATAGTTCCCAGCTCCCAGTTGATTGATGCATTAGTACGCTGAAGAAAATCCGTCCCATAAGGATACCGTCATGGTCAATGTTAGCTGCTATTACAGCGTTTGTGTTTTATGATTTCACCCCAATCTGAACTTTCACATCATTGGTGTTCCATCAGTTTGTAGCAATCTAATATCACACTTCACAACCGAATCAGCTAAATTACTTGTCATTCTACACAAGGCTTGTTGTGATATATATTATATTATATATATATATATATATATATATATATATATATATATATATATATAAATGATAGTAATCGAAGATCTAGTGTCAATTCGTCGGCGTTTTCACGAACCGACGCTATTTCGTTTTTGAGCGAAAATGCAGTTCTGAGAAAATCGCGTTTAAAGATCTCACAAGTTTTAGACAACGTTTTCAATGACTTTTCCTGTCTTGTGTGTGAAAATTTTGACAGGGTGATGAGAGTGGAAGTTGTTCTTCCTATCCATAGTGTAATTTTAGTGTTAATTCAAAAAAATTACGATATTTCTGTCTTCAAACTCACTGCGTCGGTTCGTAAATCCATCGTTTCTTGCGCGCACCATAGGTTATGTACTTAAGCGCGGGTCTCACGAACCGACGTAAGTTGTATTACGCCGGTTCGTGAGACCCGCGCTGTAGGGCCTGTACAATAGGTAACGTGCAATACGCGTGTATTTACGAACCGTCGCTATTTCATTTTCGTATGTGTTTACATACAAATACTATTAGGGCTATACCTGCTTATCAACAATAACCTTATTAATTGAAATTAATTGTCATGTAATGATTGTTGTGATGATTACAATACATTTAGTGATAATTAAGATGATAATACAAGCCAGTTTCTCTTAATTGTTCTAAAAAGAGTGTTGTCATTGTTTTCATCTTCATTTAGTACACGCATGCATTGTTATTATAGCTGTGGTTGATCGTTCCAAAGATTTCTTTGCCCCCCCCCCCTTTTTTTGTGGATAGGGCCTATATTATTATTTAACACTTTTGCATTTGGACATCTATCATTTGGTAATACATGTATTCGGTATGCTGTGTTTCATATTTTTTACTTTTTACTGTTTTTTTTTTTACTTAATTAACTTACTTTTTCATTTTTCACATTATTTTTAATTCAAATTCAGTTCACTTCTTTCATAATAATTATGAATGTTTGTTCTAAGATGAAGGATACCGCTAAATCTTGGGAAAAAGACGTGCCAGTCAGTAATAATTACTTGTATTTACTCATCTTTCATACTCATGCATGCACTCTGTTTTTCTTTCTCTGAAATAATATATTAATTTCTTTATTTCTTATTATTCCACATATTTGTGACATTTACTTTGTCACAATTTTTATCAGTGTCATTATTGTCATTTGGCTCGCATGCGAAATCACTCATAATTCCTCATTTTCCATCTTTCTCTTTCCTGCTCAACAGATTCTATGATAGCTGCACCTGATCATATAAAAACATAAAACTCATCCTGCATGCACTCTTCGAAACTGATAAACTCCTAAAAATACATGAATATCAACACTATCAGAATTTCAAGCTTCATTTTAAATATATGATAATGGTCATGTTTTATTATGCCTTTTGCAGCAATATATTGAAGAGGTACATTATGTAATCGAAGAAACATAGGTCCTCAATAAAATATCAAATTTGAATTATTCAGAGATGAGTAATGACAATATGAAGGATAACGATTGTGGAAGAGCTCCATAAATCAATACATATCTAATGGCAAATGGAGATGGAATCAAGATTCAAGAATATGTGTAATTCAAGTTCATTATTATATCAGTTCTTGTGTGTTCACAAAAAGAGGAACACAGTTCCAACATGCACACCAAATCTTACATCGTACATTTACATCTATAGAGTGCGGACGGAACATATACAAGAGAAAGAATAGCATTCTCAAATTAATATATCAAGCATAACTACATGTATGTATATGACCACACAAAGATGTTGCTGCATATGCATGAAGCTTGAGAGTGCTGCAACACCCATATGCTCAGATAAAAACTTGATGTATATCATACAAAAGAGAAGAGGTACTGCATGTACATGTAGTTACACTATTCACAGGACAGTAGAGAAAAAGCACGAGAGAGAGAGGGAAATGGGTGTCTAAAATAGGTCGATGTAAGGAGTGCCAAGCCAATTAAGTCTCTAATAGAAGTCATACATATATAAGGAAACAAATTAATCACAACATAAATGATCATGCTCATGTTAACCAATAATTAGCATCTAAAAATGTGTGTAGAAAGCCCATAATATCAGCCTTTCGCCCCGAAGGCTTGTTACATATGAGAAAAGAGAAATTTTGGCCGACCCCCCCCCCCTCCCTGTGAATCCTTAATCCACCAGTACTATAACACATTCTGAGAATGTGTTTTAGTACATGTACTAGCAAATTCACAAGAGGGGTGGGGAAATTCAGCCAGAATTGTGTGTGGCTAAAATAATTAAAAAGAAAGGTCATCAGCAAAACTACGGAGTGGATGCAGACGAATTTTCATGTGATGACTAAAAAAAATGCAGCTAAAGGAAAAAAAAAAAGACGGCGGAGAGGGGCCAAGGCTAATTTGACTCCCCTCCCCCCCCCCCCCCCCACCAAAAAACAAACAAACAAACAAACACCACTGTTTTACAGCACCTTTAAAGGACTCTTAATTTTTTGTTTGTTAAAAACAAACGTCTCGAAGTAAAGAATTCCATATTGTAGGCGAAATGTAGACCGATACAGTGTATAAAGTGTACATCCCAAGCTATTAAAGAAAAAAAAAAACAGATTATGAATATCATTTAAAGTAAGAATTTCAGTGTGTTTAATCATCTTTAGTTGAGTTGCAAATGACATGTACATATTTAATAAGAGCAGTAAACTTCGAAGCGCCCCCAAGCCCTTCTATACTTAATTATTCATGTGTAAAGGTAGCGCCAGGGCACTCCGGTGGTCTAGTGGTTATGACGCTGGTCTAGTAATCCAGAGGTCGTGGGTTCGAATCCTGCTTGGGCTGCCTGTGATTTTTTTTTTCCACAGCAGCCTACAAACTGCACACTGCAGTTGCGTGCGTTACTACGGATGGAGACAAATGAATCATCTATTATTTTAATATACAATGTTTGACATCCTTATTGCAATCACTTTCTTTAATTGTAAATTTAGAGACATAATGAATTATTATTAAAAGAAATCAAATTTCTGTATTTTGTTGCGAGTTTGCATGGGAACATACACGTATCATAATTTACAATTTTAATTAGATAAAGAACATCTTACAACAGAACTGTCTAGTGATGGTTGAATAATTATGTCAATTTGTTATAAGTCCTATCATTTACATGGAGTGCATGTTCCCATGTTTATAAGAATCATACGTGACACATTCAAAGTGGGTTGAAGACAACAAAATAATAAATAAAAGAATAAAGGAGAATAGAACTTAATCTGATTACAGCATCATCTAAATATTGCCAATGTGCACTTAGAAATCTATCAAGATTTATCACAAGGTTATGATTACCACACAAAACCTTCAAGATTTATTATCATGAAATACATACCAATGAACACTTAAAAAAATCTAACATTCCATATCCACATGAAGCTTTCCTTGATATAAATGTCTCTCTGTAGTGTTATTAAAGTGTAGCAAAATTGTAATTACGACATCACAGAATGGAATGCATTGTTTTCACCTTCAATCTTAGGATCTCCTTTCATGTTTCCACTTTACAATCACATTTCACTGTAGATATACCGTCCTTATGTTGTCGCCCTTCATCCCAATTTCTCCCTTCTATCCTATCTGTAGATTGTCTTCTTTCCTAAGCCATTGTATTCACATTCCTTGATGATCAGCACGATGCTGTACTTTTTTCTTCTTCTCTGAAACAGTCCAGCTCTTTGCTACTGCATGACATCAGTCATCTGAAAGAAAAGACAGAAATTAAGAACTTTCGATTAAAATCAAACATCATGATACAAGATACAACTTTCATTTTGAGAAAAAGAAATCAGCCAACTAAACTGTAGTTGAAATTATTTTGCTCTATTTATATTAAACATAAAACAAAACGGTATACAGGATCAAAGAATGTCAAAAAAATACTGCTGTTTTTGATGCATATTCAAATTGTCTCGCCTTTTACATATTTCAATGATGCAAGATCTTATGTCTAGCACTTAGTATTAAAAGTCTCATGTAGAATTTAAATTATTATTCACATGAATAAATCTGCATGTCCTTGTAAACAAGGCATTGCTTTGAAAAAGCTGAATATTACTAATTGCATTTGGGAAAGAGTCTACGACAATCAAACTTGTTTATTATCAGAGACTTTAACATCTTAATTAGACCTAGACTCTACATTACCATTGTATTCACATCCGTTGGTGATGTACACGACCCTGTACTTTTCCTTTTCTTTTCTGAGGCAGTACAGTTCTTCGCTACTGCATGGCACCAGTCATCTGAAAGAAAAGAAAGAAATTAAGAACTTTTGATTAAAATCAAACATCATGGCACAAGATACAACTTTAATTTTGAGAAGAAAAAAAAAATCAGCCAACAAAACTGAAGTTGAAATTATTTTGCTCTTTTTATATTAAACATAAAACAAAATGGTAGGCCTATGCAGGATCAAAGAATGTCAAAAAATGCTGCTGTTCGTATTTGATGCATATTCAAATTGTCTCTTCATTTACACATTTTACTGATGCAAGATATTACGTTTAGCACTTGGTATGTCTCATGTAGAAATTGAATTATCATTCACATGAATATAAATCTACATGTATTTGTAAACAAGGCATTGCATTGAAATAGCTGAATATTACTACATGTACCTGCATTTGGGAAACAGTCTATGTCAATCAAACCTGTTTCTTATCAGAGACTGTAACATCTTAATTAGACCTAGACTCTACATTATCATTTAGCTTTTAAAGGTAATAACCATTCACCTATAAAACACTGGCATTGTCATGTGCATCATATCTCTTTAATACTGCACATATTTTCATGAAGTCTGCACAAGAATGCAAATGAAACACGTCTGCTGTTTGGTATTTATGAAAAAAAAAATCACTAACCCGGAAGTCCTTGGCCTTAGGAATAACACGTGGCGAGTTAGTAGGAATTGACGTTAAAATAGAATAAGAATAGATCTACTAAATAGGCCTTTGCCTCATGAATGTCTGGTCTAATTATAGACTAAGTGAAGTCTAGACCTTTCACTTTTAAGTTACCAGTGGTTCACAAAATTTATATTATAGATCTAGACTACATCTAGATCTAGACATCTTATACTATTAGATCTTGGCAACTTTTGTCTTTGTGACACGAAATTTACACGTCACGGATGATATTGCGGCGATATCCAACAGGATGACAGTACCACTATTACTGACTCAGTAAGTTGACATAGATAACTAACATCAACTTGTTAACGTACGTTAGAGATGGCACCATATACAATAACCGGTGACACTGACACTGACAGATCTAACGACTACGTTTAGACTAACGTTAAAGAGTTAGACTCGCCATCTCAGTAAGTCGGCCAAAGACAAAGTCAATACAGGGCTAAGTCAGTGTTACTGTTATGTTAGGCCTAACAAATGTTAACGGTTACTCGGTTAGGTTAGGTTTACCAGGACTCAAGAGTCCTGGTTAAATCAGTCGAGGGACATTTCTTCTAAGTCCTTCGATTCCAAGAATAAAAAGGGTGAAAGAACAAAGGGAAAAAAGGAAAGAAGAAAGGACAAAAGATTATGCATGGATGCTGTGGAAATCGACAGCGCTACTGTATCACTAACAATCACGCGTGAATATGTAAACGCCATTTGGTTGGGCCGCATTCACAAGTTTTAGGGAAAAAAAGCCTCACCGCTGTGCTTCAAAGGTACTCCACTCGAACTAACGTTAGACATAATGTCACATATCTACACACAGTACGGTACTAGGGCTGAATTCACAAGTATACTATAACACTGCACTGTACAGGAAATCCACCTAACCTGTAGAGTACTAGTTGTACTACTCGTAGTGTTTAGGTACGGGGTAGTATCACTAGACCACATACTGTCATAGATGACATCTACACCAACGCTGCACACTGGCACTGGTCCGACGGTCCCTGACCAGGAAAAATCACTGTTGGACACTGACCAGTAACTTTTTCAGGAATGAACCAGTAAAAATTGGGGGAAAATTGGGTGGACTCTACCTACTATTACCACTAGTCTAGATGTAGATCTAGAGCTAGACTATAGACTCTGTAGTCTGTGTTAATTTGACTTGGTCTTAGACTTCAGCTGATCTTAGTTTTAGTAACTGGCATTACAAGTAAAAGTCTTAACTTAGACTTAATAGTTAAACTTGAAAGTTAAAGTCTAACATGTCTAACTTTATTCTTTACTCTTCCTTTGAGTTTTACTTTTAGACTTTTTACTTTTTTTTTTTAGTTTAGTAGGCCTACTTTGTCAATCTCATGATTTCATTTTCAACTCAAGTCAAGGCATAGCCATGAGTGTCTTCGAGACTTTGACATCTTGCATGTCTTGCACACAGACGTTACGACTACAGTAGGGGGCCTACTCAGTAGTCTCAGAAGTAACGACATAAGTTGAAAAGAAACTATAAATAATATGATTTGTCATCTAATTTGAAATTGGATGGCGTTTACAGACTAGGCTTCATAAGCATCACGCGATTGAATACATGGGACTACACTCTACCGCAATTAATGGTTATGGTAGTCCAACTGAAACTGTTATTTTGAGCATGATTTTAATAGGATTATAGCTTACCATTCACTTCACTCGTGGACAGTGGGCTGGCTTAGGTCGTCATTCATCTTTCAGATGGTTTGGTTCTCACTCTGAGATCTGGATTAAGGCCAAAACCTAATTATAGGCCAGTAAGTTGAACAAAGCTCAAAATAATGCAACTGCGACGGTTCGTAAAACCCGCATTGCTCTTCACCCTAGCAATTCGGGTTTCACGAACCGGCGTATCTTTACTGCGTCGGTTCGTGAAACCCCTTTTTCTCAATTTCTCGATATTTTGAGTACCGTCGTTTTTTTCTTTCTTTGATAAAATTAAGAATAATCAATTTTGTGATCTAAAATTTTGGGATTTGGTAGAGTTTTGAAAGCACTTTCATTTGGTACCAATATCTCGATTTTGAAAATTTTGACCAAAATCGAAATAGCGTCGGTTCGTGAAAACGCCGACGAATTAGTAGGTCTAGTCTTTCATTGCCAATTACCCTTTTTACGAAGAGCCCTTGATTTCTTTGACTGTACAAATCTTTGCTCTCCTCTTATTGTGTTGATGGTCCAGCCATTGGCCCTACTTGTATATACTGTTGCCTTGCCTTTGCCCACTGGGAAGACCTGGTCTTGTTTCCCACCTTTTCTCTGGAGGGGCACTGCTTAGCACTTTGACAATTCCTGTTGTAGCTCCAGCTATAACAGACGACTGAATTTGACTGCGGACGCTATGTTCTCTCTCTCTTTGAAGCGAGTTGTTGCAATACCATTCTCAACTCAGCAATTTCTTTGTGTTCCCATTTACACGTTCTGGGTTGGGTGACGGCATACTATCCACAGCACAAACAAATCGAGATCGCCTTGTTCTCTCTCGAGCCCTCTCTGCTTTCAGGAATGATTCCGTTGCCAATCCAGCGCTTATATGGCATCATCCAGCGTCATGGGATGAGCTCGAAAAATTCTATGCCTGATTTCAGCCTCATCGATTGCCTCAGAAAAATGAGTTTTTGCCAGTTGCTCACGAGCAAAAACACTCATCTCCGGATACGACAGACCGTTCAGATCACGGATAGCTTGTCCAAGCTGGTGCATCGATTCGTCCTTATGTCTACGCCGTGTACGAAGCTCTCGATCAGAAAACTCTGCCTGTTCCCCAGGTCCAAATCTTCTCTCAAACTGTGACACCAGCTCAGCGTAAGAGAGATGACAGTTAGTAGTAGGAAGATTATTCAACATCTTCAGTGCTGCGGATCATGTAGTCGTGTAGCCAGGTATTGACCAGTCTCCACATCAGACCATCCATCTAGTTGCATGTAAGCTTCGAAGTTTCGCTTATAATCAGCCCAAGGGCATCTTTCCTCCGTATTTGTCGGGAACAACATCTCGACAGCTTCCAACTCCCATCATGCTGCCGCCAGATCATAGCTCGCCTGTTAGGGATGTATCGTGGTGCTTGCCTTTATTCCTGTAAGTTGTATGTCTGATCATGAAGCCACATTGTAGCTTCACGATAACTGCAATCTCTGGGTCAGATGAGTCGACAACCCGCTGCGTTTTTATTTCTTCGTCATCATGACCATCACCCGGGTCAATTTGCTCAGAAACTTAGGACTCACTGCATCAGATTTGGTCTCCCATGTCATGTGTACAATGATAAACAATGTCTTTCATCTTGTCTTGCTTTTGTACTAAGCGTACCCTTTTTTGTAAGAATTAAAACTTCTTCATGTATAAATAGATAGCTGAATATAAACTACAATGTATGTATCACTTACTGCATACGGATAACTTTTCCATAGAAACTAAATGCATGGCGGTAGTAATTTGCTAACACTTCTTGTTTACATACCTCTTACTACCTCATTTCTTTGAAACACTCATATTCAATAGAAAAATTCTTTTGAGTATCTCCTTGTTGCATAAAATGTTATGTCAATAACATTACCCTGCGACTGAAAATTCCACGGTTGGATGATACTGGACAAAACACCATCCCACCGCTGAAAGAGAAAGGAAAGAAAAATAAGAGAAAGAAGAGAGTAGAAAAAGGGAAGGAAAATATAGAGAGAACATCTAAAATAATCAACATAATGCAAATTATAATTTTTACAATTAAGAGCTAGGACAGTTAACCTATATTTAGTGAAACCTGTAAATCCTAGCATCTTGTTTTAGTTTACTTGTCTCAGTATACTGCTTGAAAGATCAGAACTGCAAACATCTGATTACCTGTTCAAATTCAACTGGAAAAAGTGTGTTGTCAGTGCTTGGCGAACTCGTGTGGCGTTGTTGTTACGATATAGTAAACAGGATAACCTGCTGGATCTTGAGCTTGTGCAAGTTCTTCTTCTAGCAGCCAGTGGTTTGGGAATGGATTCCCTTGACGCTCTACAATATAGCGGAGGATGCATGTGGCCATTACCACAGTCGGCACATTCTCTATCAATGGGTTTATTCAGTATTCTCCATCTTGATTTTAACCTTCAAATTACATGTTCTACAGTGACACGGCGGGAACTTGAGCTTGTGCAAGTTGTTCTTCTTCAAGCAGCCAGTAGTTTGGGAATGGATTCCTTGACGCTCTACAACATAGTGGAGGATGCATGTGGCCATTACCACAGTCGGCACATTCTCTAAGTACAGATCGATGGGTCTATTCAGTATTCTTCATCTTGATTTTAACCTTCCGATTACATGTTCTACACTGACACGGCGGGAACTCGATCTTTTATTGAACTCACTTTCCTCGCCGTTGTCACTGTAGGGCTTCATTAAATCTTCCATTAATGGGAAAGCTGGATCCCCAAGAGCATAATGGAAATTGACAAACCATTTAGGGTTCTTTAGGAAGAGGGTGAAATCTCTTTCTTGCAAATCTCTGAATTATATCTTAAGAAAAAAACAAACGAGCGTTGTGAACGCTTCCAGGCCATCCCACAACCACATCAATAAACTGTCCAAAAACGATCCACAGTCCCTTGTAATATGATTGAATAATACCCTTTGCGGTTGCAGAACTCTATGGTTTTTCGGTGGAGCGCAAGAATTGGTATATGGGACCTCTCTATGGCGCCGTCCACCTGGGGAAGTCCTTTCCCAACAAACAGCTGCAGACAATCCTGGAGAAAAGGAGACATCTTATTCCGCATACTTAAATCTTATATAATTAAATGCAAGTGTTCTTTATTCTTTCAGTGAAGTTGTTAAATTACAAAGAGAGGAGGAAAGAATAATGATCCAAAGTTTTAAATCACCATAGGAGAGTATGCCACAATTTATTCGCACTAAGGACCATAACATTAAAATATACCATATAAATGTATCAGGACTATTGCACAAATCCAATTTATTTGAATACATGATTACTTATAGACCTATAAATGGCTTGTTCGGTTGCACGTATCTGTATTATCTAAATATCTTTGAAACAATATTCCGCTTCGGTACCTGACGCACAAAAGTATGATTACCTTCATTGCTGTGAAAAAAAAGAAAGAAAGGAAAAACATAGTGCAAAGTGAGGGAAAGTTGTTACACAGAAAATACATATATATTTTTTTCCTTCTTGAATTGCTGTTCATTCCGTTATCAATTAATGCATATTATAAATCAGCTGTAAAGACCACAATAGGAACCATAAGTATATTATATCAATAAAGTATAAAAAATACATTGTACTTGTTAATGAGATTTAAAACTACATCTTCGCCATTTGGCTCTTTAATTACATACAAAGCAAGCACCATTTATTGGTTACTGGGTGCAATGTAACGATTGATGGGGAAATATTGATTATTCAATTTTATTTTATTTTAGCCAGTGAACAGTGTACTTGTAAAATTATGCTGAAGTGTCAATGTCATTTAAAAGGCCTATACAACATGTTGCAACGTACAGTGCCTGAAGCTACTGACCAGTAGGTATGCAGATATGTATTCGCTTTCAGACGGTCACAATCGCCCGTACCAAAGTGTCCAAGAATAATGGTATGCACAGTTGCGTGCTAGTTGCTGAGCCACAATACCGATTTCTCGAGGGTAAAAGGTAGACCTACAAAAAAAAATGGAGTTCATCCCGTTGTTCAGCTTAATTGATTGTGTAATAATAAGGTATTAATAAGTGCGAATAATGAAATCCACTTTTTCCTTAAACAGTTGTTAAATATTGTGTGGCCAGTCTTCTTTTTGACGGCCGTCCCGTTTCCGAGCTCTTTGGGGCCCGAGACAACGGAAAAGACGAATTTCATCCCTTTGGGTTTAAATTCATTTCTAGGGTGATGAATCAGATCTTGGCTTCTTGTCTCAACCTAGTAATTCTCTGTTTACATTCAGTGTAGAATACCTACCAAATTATCAACAAAGCGTGTTCTTTCACGAGTAGTTATCTTGATAGGTATAGGCCCTAAGCTTATAGCCGTAGACGTCTGCTGACTGCTGCATTACCTCGCCGCACTCTATCATCTTTGCGTGGGCCCTATTGTATATACTGTAGAAATGAATGTTTTAATATAGCGCAATTCAACTAACATAAAAAGTAGTTTTCAAAGCACTTTACATACACTAATGTCCATACAAAGTAACACGTGAAGTTGAAACCACAACATAACGGTATAATTCTAGTATATACATAGGTCTGTTGATGAAATAATACTGAGAGTTGTAGAAGCTAAATGAAATAAGTAAGTTATCCCGAGTTTTCAATTGTATTTCAAACAGGGTTTTTTCAGGATTTTCTTGGGATCCGAGTGGCTGGGGGAGGGAGTTCCAAAGGATTGGACCTGCATGAGCAAAAGTCTTTTCACCATATCTCTGTGTCCTTCTTGTGGGATAACTTGTCAAGAATTGCCTGGAGTATCCCCATCAATTAAAGTCGACTTGACGAGATATAGAATCGCTTGTCTTCTAGATCGTCCTGATTTAATCGACTTGGCGTGATATTAGTACGTAAGTTGATCTCATTGTGCAATAGTTAAGATGAATAATGAAGTTTGATTTTTTTTTTGTTCTATATGTATTTTCTTTTATTACTATACTCTGTATCTTGTGTGTATTTTTGATGTATTCATGGTCCTTTGCTTACAATGTCTGTAATTCAGCCTGTGGGCTGCGATAGATATTGATAAATAAAACACCTTTTCGATTCAATTTCAATTCAAGAATTGTGTCTTTTCTTCTCGTCCTGAAGAAGTCGACTTGACGAGATCTTGGATTTTGTCATGTCTTCTCATCCTTATCAATTCGACCAGACGTGATCCAGCATCCTAGCTGTCACCTTATCACCTTAACTCGGCACTATCATTTTATATAGATTCACAACAGTAATTCAATATAAAAACTCCGTGAGAGACGTAGTTTTGACGAATTTTCGCCCATAGGGCTTTGTCAAGTCAATGACAGATTTTATTTTGAAGCAGATATAAATCAAAATAAAAGATGCGTCGTCAGTGGTAGCGCGTGCGTAACAAAATGCGCACATACACAAGTAGCGCACAAGGTACAAATTTTGTAGGACGTCACCTTTTTATATGTCTTCTCGTCTCGTCATCTCCGTCATCCTTTCCAAAATAATAATAATGATAATAATTATGATAATAATAGCAATAATAACAATCTCTACTTGGGGAGAGGGGGGCACACTTTGAGCTTCCATACTGTTGCGATATGTAATGTGCTCCAATGGGCGAATGATTTTTGGGCGAGGTGTTTAGTTCTTTGTACACAGTACACACGTAGAGTGCGCTATGCGGAAAACAGCGAACGGCCTGAACGCAGTGCTAGTGCAGTGTAGTTGTAGTACAGATCAAGTGAGCATGCAGTCAGAGTGACCGATTTCGTCATTATCATTGCGTTGTGTACTGTCACTGACCTAGTGTACACAGTCGGTGTAAGTGTCTACGGGCTTTGGATGAATCGCTGAAATGCACACCCCTTTAAAATGAGAGGTTATCCTGGGCGAATTGACAACTATGGTGCTATAGTTAGTGTAGGACTTGTCGCAACTGTCGCATTGATTTACATTTTATGGAGTCCGGGGACACCCAACAAGCGATCAGGCAAGAGGAGTAAGTACGAATTACTGACATTAAGTTGCACGAGTGGGACTATGTAGTCTCCCCGCTCGTCCGCATGTCTTAGATCTACATGTACATTTTATGTAGGCCTAACACGTTAGGTCTAGGTAATGTCTGTATGTCTCTTTCGTTTTCCGATCGTTATCATAGAGAATAAGTCAGGAAAAGGGATTACTAGATTTTGAATTAACCCCTTGTTAAACCTCAGGCTCAGAACTGGAGTGGAAAAAAGGGACTAAAAATTGAAATTTTATTTTTGATTTTGTTTTCAGACAGTCAGACTCAGAGATCAATCTCATGATCTTGCTCAACTCGGCTTCAGGCCATCTTCAGCTTCTTCTCAATTCGGTCTTGTTTATGACTGAATGCGAATGATGATGTGATAATATGCATATGTTGTGACAGTACATGTAGTAGACCATATGAATTTTACTTGTAGTAACGTTAGGCCTACAAAAACAATTGCTTGGGTCATATATGGGAAATTTGCTTTCCTCCAATCAGCCAATTCAAATTGAAATCCGTAATACACAGTTATGAAGTTATGAAGGAAATTGTAGTTGTAAATTAATCCTCGCAGGAAGGTTATCACAACATTTCTTTACACAAATCATTCAAGCCTTGAGAAAAATTCTAGTCTACATTGAATAGTCTGTGCAATATTTATTCATCTATTCTTTAAGACATCTTGTCAAGATTTACAAGTATTTCTGTTTATCTTAGATGTAGATACCTGTACAAGTGTAATTGTTGATGTTAGCTTTTGTTACAAATTATCCTACCCCCTCATTTACTTTAATACCTTGATTATTTTATTCAAAGTTTTCCATTTTCAGTTATTTTCCTTACTCTTTCATTGTGTGCTCTCACCCTTTGATCAGAAAAAGTAGCAGGGCTTGAGAATTTGGGTAACACCTGTTACCTGAATACCATTCTTCAGAGCCTGGCCGCTTGCCCTGCCTTCTTAGCTTGGCTGAACCGGACACTACGAAGGGGTTGCTTCAAGGGAAAGGGCAGCGAACTAGCCTACAGACTCTCACACACAATCGAAGGTGGGTAATTCACTTGGTTTATAGCACCCTCTCATTTCATGCTGGAAAGCAATACCTTGAACCTTGAAGTACATATTTATAAATCCCTTTCAGCAGCTCTGTGGAAGTATTCCAGGATGGTAGAAGTGTGGTGCATCAGTGAGAGGTGACACGGTGAACAGGATGATTTTTAATGTCACTAATGTAGAATAAAAGTGACTGTGCATAGCCAAAATTCTTGCTGAAGATTTGTAGGGAGCATTGCTCTCTTCATACAACAGTTAAACTGACAAAACATGAAACATTGATTAAAACGTATTGATTTACATTGTACCCCCCAGAACAAAAACAAAAACAAACACAAAACAAAACAAAATGCCTTTGCCCCAGAAAACAAACACAAATAAGCAAACAATAAACAAGAAAGCAAGCCTGTTGATGTTCTATTTCTTCCATGGATCATACTTTACACAGGTGTGAATGACCACACATCTCCACGTATCTTCTCGCCACATGAGGTCTTGTATGCACTCTACAGCAGGAACTGGCGGGCTGGCCAGGAACAGCAAGTAAGTCAGAATGGCAAGGTACAATGTAGTTTTACTGACTGTGATTATTGTATTATGACACACTTTCTGTCCCTTTCTCTTTCTACCTGTTTCTCTGTCTCTCCTTCTCTTTCTTCTTCTTGTCTTTCTCTCTCTTCCCCTTGCTCTGTTGTGGTGCTTTTAGATAATTTTTGTTGTCTCGCCCACCGGAGGTGAAGGCGAGACTAAGGGATCCAAATGGCGTCCGTCCGTCGTCTGTCGTCCGTCGTCCGTCACAGATGTTGAAGTTTACCTGCAAGACTCTCTTATGATGCATAACTTGGCAACTGTTACAGCAATGGCAGCCACACTTGGGTGATAGAAGCACTAGGGGTATCTTCATGTTATGGTGTTGTCAGAGGTCATGTGATGATGTCAAAGGTCATTTGAGGTCATATATTAAAGAGTATGTGCAAGACTCTCTTTTCTATGTTAAAGTTTACCTGCAAGACTCTCTTTTGACAAATAACTTCACATAAGTTGCTTGGAATACAACCTAACTTGGGTCATAGATGCACTGGGGGTACCTTCATGTTATGGTGCCGTTGGAGGTCACAGGATAAGGTCAAAGGTCATTTGAGGTCATACGTTAAAGTTTACTTGCAAGACTCTCTTATCACATGTAACTCGACACATGTTGCTACAATGGCAATCAAACTTGGGTGATGGATGCACTGGGGGTACCTTCATGTTATGGTGCCGTAAGAGGTCACATGATAAGGTCAAAGGTCATTTGAGGTCATACATTAAAGTTTACTTGCAAGACTCTCTTATCACACGTAACTCAGCACGTGTTGCTACAATGGCAATCAAACTTGGGTGATGGTAGATGTCTCTTGGGAAGTTGAAGGTAACCACAAGGTCAAAGGTTACAGACAGGGGTCAACGAACTTTTAGGGCCCAATGTTAAGTTTTTAGGGCGCATTTCGTTTATGGCTCATAACTTTTGATCCCTTTGTCCGTTTGTGACCAAACTTGGATGGAAGATGTCCTTTGGGGAGGTGAAGGTCGTCACATGGTCAAAGGTCACAGACAGGGGTCAACAAACTTTTAGGGCCCACTGTTATGTTTTTAGGGCGCGTTTTGATTGTGGCACATAACTTTTGATCCCTATGTCCGTTTGTGACCAAACTTGGACGGTAGATGTCCCTTGGGGAGTTAAAGGTCATCACAAGGTCAAAGGTCACAGAAAGGGGTCAACAAATTTTTAGGGCCCAATGTTAAGTTTTTATGGCGCGTTTCGATAAATTGCTCATTACTTTTGATCCCTTTGTCCGTTTGTGACCAAACTTGGATGGTAAATGTCCCTTAGGGTGTTGAAGGTCACCACAAGGTCAAAGGTCATAAGCAGGTCAATTAACTTCTGGGAGTTATAAGAAATATTAATTCCTTGTACGCGAATGGGCGAGACACAATTTGGCGATTGCCTTGTTTAAAAAGAAGTCCAATAGAAAAGAAATGAAACACCAGTTTATTTGGCTTACTCTTGATAGTAGAACCTACCATGGTACTGTGTATGAGAAATGTTTTGACGTTCCCTTGAGCGATAGAATCCAATATATTGATAACATTATCTTTCATCCAACTGTAAATAAGAGACAATCTGTGACAATGATAATGACACTGTAGCTGTCACCGCTGCTCAAAAGGATGAAGATTCTGGTGATTGAGGATGGTGATGATAGGGGCGATGATAATAGTGGTGATAATTCTAAATTATAAGGATGATGATGATGGATACCTTTGTAATGATAAGGTTGATGATAATGATGAGTGAGGATAAGGATAATGATGCTGGTAATTGATGATGATGGTGTGATAGTGATAAATTATGGTTACGGTGATTATGAGGGATGATGAAAATGGTAAATGATGATAAAGATGACAATGATGATGGTGATGATAATGATAGGGATAAAAATGATGGTCTTTCATTCTCCCCAGGATGCTCATGAGCTGTTCCAGTTCTTGCTGAGTGAGCTGAGTGAAGACAGAGAGCAGATCCCCTCCCCTGTGTCACTCAGCGAGGCACCTAAACTTGCAGTAAGTGATGGCAAACAATTGTATTGGAGTGACATGACCTAGTTGACCTGGATAAGCTATTCACAGGGTGCAGAAATCAATTTCAATGTACATTCTTGTGGCAGTTGATTAATAAAAAAGAAAGACGGCAAAAATGTCAGTGAGAAAACATTGTCTTAATGCATTAACATTATTGTCCTATGAGATATCTTTGATCAGGGACTGAGGAGATTGCAGACCATACTTGAGTCATAGTTATCCTCAAATATGGTGTAAATCGATTAAGTGTGATAGACAAGACGGCACCCAATGCAAGCATCAAGCTGTAACTTGTCATCCAGCAGACAGGTAGCAGTTGCGACATTTCCTTAGCTATCATCTGGTTCATGTTGGGTAACTAATACATACCCTAGGCAGATGTACTTATTGGTGAAGGCTTGTGCTACCAATGAACTAGTCTGATAGATTTACGTTATCAATACATTATCAATATTTGTGTGTGTGTGTGTGTGTGTGTGTGTGTGTGTGTGTGTGTGTGTGTGTATTGTTACCTCTATCCAACAGAATTTTGTAGTATTTACTTCACCCTTTGAAACTCCAATATTTTTCTCAGCACTTCTTCACCTTACTTGTCATCTTCCTCTTTATAATAGAAGCATGCATCAAATGGAGTGATACCACAGTCTGGTCTGAGGTCCAGCATCAAGGCCAACTTACCGCGAGTCACAAATCGCGATGTCGACTCACCCTTCAGAGGGCTGCTGGCCAACCACCTTACTTGCACTCAGTGTGGACACAGGGTAGGCATGACAGCCATCAACCTAATTGCAATTATTACATGCTACAATTTCTTTTGTAGACTTTTGTCACTGTTGCATCCCCAAGTATTCAAGCTACTACAATAAGCTACTGGTTGGATAGAAATATCTTAAACCGTGTGTGCAAGACAGAAAGGACTTGTAGTCAATGAAACATATGAGTAAATAGTGCATATTTGTTATTTCTTTCATGCTTTACTGATATGTCACCTTCAGTTGTTGTTTTTTGTTTCTTTCCATTTGTTGAGCTAAATATTCACTGTCATATAGTTTTAGACAGACAGCAGCAGTTACTCTGATTTGTGCATACTGTTGTGGGAACTTGTTCTTTCTGCACGAGGTATTATGTCCTCTAGAAATGCACCCTAACTTTAAAAAAGAAACAATATTTGGATGTGCACTCATGGAGTTGTGCAATGATTTTCGTCTCAGAACTCTCCCATTTCTTTTCCCACAAATTAAAAAAAATTGATGTACTTGGTCTGTGATATAGCAAACACAACTCCTTTCCTATATAATTGTTGTCTTTTCTATTTTATCACAACATTACTATGATAAGATGGTACTTATCAGTGATACTACTACATTATGACCTCATCTAACTTGAATATGTGATTGCAACCACTATTACTCTTCTAAATATGGACAATTTGGAATATAGGAAATCACATAGCTTTCCCATCACCAGTTCTAAAGAAACTTGTTTCTCTCTTTGTTTTATTACAAATATATCCCATAAACTCAACATAGATTTGGAGTGACATTGCTCCTCAATGGGATTACTAAGAAAAATTTCATACCATCTTTTTGTCCCCGCCGAACGAGTTCGAGCAGGGGACTATGAAACGGGCTCCGTACGTGTGTGTGTCCGTGTGTCCGTCCGTCCGTGTGTCCGTCCGTGTGTCCGTCCGTGTGTCCGTCCGTGTGTCCGTCCGTGTGTGCGTCCGTGTGTGATCAAAATGTTCAAAATGCTACTCCTTCGCCATTTCTAACCCGATTTTGATTCTGTTTGCTTTATATGATAGCACTACATGGGAGCTTTGAAACTTCTATACAGAATTTCAGTTGTGACCTTTGACCTTGACCTTTGACCTATATTGTACATTTTGCTTCAAAATGCTACTCCTTCGCCATTTCTAACCCTATTTTGATTCCGTTTGCTTTATATGATGGCACTAGGTGAGGGCTTCAAAACTTCTACACAGAATTTTGACCTTTGACTTCTTTGACCTTTGACCTTGATTTTTGACCTATATTGTACATTGCCTACAAAATGCTACTCCTTCGCCATTTCTAACCCGATTTTGATTCCGTTTGCTTTATGTGATGGCACTAGGTGAGGGCTTCAAAACTTCTACACAGAATTTTGACCTTTGACTTCTTTGACCTTTGACCTTGATTTTTGACCTATATTGTACATTTTGCTACCAAATGCTACTCCTTCGCCATTTCTAACCCGATTTCAATTCCGTTTGCTTCAAGTGATGGCACTAGGTGAGGGCTTCAAAACTTCTACACAGAATTTTGACCTTTGACTTCTTTGACCTTTGACCTTGATTTTTGACATGTATTGTACATTTTGCTACCAAATGCTACTCCTTCGCCATTTCTAACCCGATTTCGATTCCGTTTGCTTTATGTGATGGCACTAGGTGAGGGCTTCAAAACTACTACACAGAATTTTGACCTTTGACTTCTTTGACCTTTGACCTTGATTTTTTTACCTATATTGTACATTGGCTACAAAATGCTACTCCTTCGCCATTTCTAACCCGATTTCGATTCCGTTTGCTTTATGTGATGGCACTAGGTGAGGGCTTCAAAACTTCTACATAGAATTTTGACCTTTGACTTCTTTGACCTTTGACCTTCATCTTTTTACCTATATTGTACATTTTGCTACTAAATGCTACTTCCGGCGGGGACATATATTACGCACCGCGTAATTTCTACTTTTCCTTGTTTTTTTTTATTTGGGCATCCTTTTATCCTTCCCCTCATGCCAGAATCCAGTGACCTACACCAGCTTTGACTGCCTGTCCCTCCCCATCCCATCCCTTGGCCTCTTTACAACTCTCTCCCTGGACTGCATCCTGCTCAAGTTCACCCTACCCGAGCTGGTCTACGACGTTGAGTGTGTGGAATGCACCAGGAGAACGGGCACACAGCGCACAGCACACACCCAGGGGGGTGCCACGAGACAGCCGACAGATGTCGCGGAGAGTGCCGATAGCTCTTCCCCGGGGGTGGGAGATGGTAGAGACGTTATCGTTCCCACAGAAGGGGTGACAAAAGGGCAGGGGGACGGAGAGACTGTCACCAACAGTCTTACCAAAAGAGACAATCAAGCGACAAGGTGTAAACGAGTCTTCCAGAAGCAGATGACAATTGGGAAGGTGAGGATGTCCATTCAGTATCAAGTGAAGAGCTTCTGGAATGAACACTTCTTTATTTTTTGCGTCAAAAGATCTTTGACTTGACATGAATGTCAATAAGAGTGTTTCCATTTGCAATTATGAGTGAATTGTGGATGTTATTAACAAGGTAAGGAGGCAAACCTTAAAATTCAGTGAGGTTCAGACCTTGTACACACGTAATTGTCTTTTGGTATTCATATTTGAGGAGATAGCCTGCTGAATGAGCTTCTGAACAAACTCATTTCCAAGTCTGAAAGCTTTCTTATGAAATAATACATGTCTCAATAAATACTATTGATATCAGCATGATTCCCATGAAGTCCCATCCAGATATTAAGCTCCTAACAATTGTTTGTGTAGTTTTTTTCCTCTAATTTTTGATTTGCCTAACCTATTACACAGTATATGGGGATTTGCACCAATGGCCAAATGAACAAATCTTAGTTTTACCCTGTTCAGCAAAGTGCACACACGTGTGTATGTGTGTGTATAAGAGGCACCATGCATGCTCTTCTTCCGTGTGCATCCGTATGATGTGTCGACCGCGGCGTGTGTGCAGGGACCGTCTGCGGCACCTCCCTGGCGTGTGTATCCATGTAACATGTGTGCGTGTGCACGTGTGTGTATGGATGTGGTAGAGCAGGGAGGGTTTGTCTCACATCCCTGGAAAGAGTGCGAGAGAGGAAGTTGTGGGGATAACATTGACTAAGCATTGTATGTATGGTTTCAGCAGAAGCTGGCCCAAACAAAAAGTTTATTTGGCTGTGGGTGGTGTACACATGATGCCCATGTACTGGGACCTGTGTGGTGATTTGCACAAGCCAATACTAGCACTGCTTAAGTGGGATCTATGCTTTAACGGGAGAAAAACTTGGTTCCTCACCCCTCCCGATAGTGCATAGGCAATGCTGCACACTGGCGTTGGTCTGACGGTCCAGGAGCAGTGAAAATCACTGTCGGACCAGTAACTTTTTCAGGAATAACGCAGTAAAAGATGGAAACACTGGGTGACTACTGGTCAGACAGACAGGTCAGACCAGTGAAAAAAGGGGTTAGTGTACAGCCCTGGAATAGGTGTGGACTCTTAGCTACATGAAAACATTTAGCACTCTACTAGTCCAGGGACCCATTGGTACTTGATGTGCATTGGGTTCTGGATCTCCTTGATTAGTTTTTAATACCATTGACTTTGTCATTGTCTCACCACCATATTCCATCATCTCTGCTATGATACCACAGCTTCCCCAGTGTCTGTGCATCCACATTCAGCGGGTGGGGTGGCAGCCGGACGGCCTGCCCTTCCGCCGGGAGGAACACATCATGTTCCCCGAGATGCTGGACATGAGTCGCTACCGGCTGGCGTCGGTCATCGCAACGTGCAATAACGGGCTACCCCCAGCAAGGAGGCTGCTGCGACCAGCAGCCCAAGACAAGCCTCCTGTTGCCAATGGGCATGCCACCGTAGAGAAAAAGTGAGTTTTACTTTTAGGCTGATACATATTTGATTTCCACTCTCAATTTTAAAGATACCAGTAAAAAGCTTCCTTGTGCAATGATGAAATTGGTCTTCCGAAATTATCATGCCTCTAGAACTCTTCTTGTTCTCTAAAACTATTCATTCTTGTTGGTTTTGGCAAAGATACATTCTGGCAGTAGCTTCTACAAATTGCAAACTTGTAGGGACCAGGGCTGCTTTTTTTTTTTTTTCCGCAGCAAAATTTATCAGATGTAAAGAGACATTGTAGGTTGTCAAGTATGCCATGTAGTATAACCTTAAAATCAGTTTTGGCTGAATTGCAATTCCCTGAGCTGTACTGTATTTTTTTTCTGTAGTCACAGATGAGAAACTGAAGTGAAACTCCGCTGAATTTATTTGCCTTCCTTTTTTTCTCTTGGTCCATTATCACATTATAGATACGAGATGCGATCTGCGTAGATATTCTTCCAATAACTACACACATTCCACAGTGATTAAGATGCTTGTATGTTCATGGTCATTTTTCATTTTCTACGAAAAGGCCCCCTCCACCGTCAAACCACACTTTCATTGGCGACAGTTTCCTGTCACCGACACGTCCCGCCTCCCTGCGCCTGGTGGGCGGGGGCTGGATGCCGCGGTCCGGGGAGGGGCAGGGAGAGGAAGAAGCAGAGGCAGAGACACCTGGTCTGGAGGAGGAGCTTGGAACCGGTTTCCAGGATGCAGCCCTTCAAAAGTATGTGATATAGGATTGGAACTTTCCTCTAATGACTGCCAAACTCTTGTGTCGTGATTGAAAAACAGCACTAACCAAAGAGAAGCAGAAAAACAAAACGACTTCTGAATTTGAGAACCAGTCATACCATGTGTCCTTATTGAAAAGCAGCACTAATCAAAGAGGCGCAGCAAATCAGAATGACTTTAATGTGAAATTGAGAACTCCACTTTTTTCTCTCATTCATTGATTTTCAACATGTACGTAGGAGCCTGTGAGAAGATGTTCAGAATTTCCTGTGCACGTTTGTTTGTTTGTTTTTTGTATTTTGGTAGGGGGAGGGGGAGCCAATGGAGGGTTAAACTTACATTAATCTGTTGTTCTGTGAAATTGGAATGAGAGTCCTTGTTGCATGAGTTTCTGTTTTCTTTATTTTTATTTTTTCCTCTCATAGTGCCAAGCCCATGGAATCAAAATACAAGCTTGTGTCAGCTGTCGTACACATGGGCAATGCCTACAGTGGACACTTTCTGACGTATAGGCGGGGACCTTCCCAACAGGGCGAGCCACTGAACAAGAACTGGCTGTGTGTCTCGGACGAGAGTGTGTATACCGCGGTCCTTTCAGATGTTCTCTCACAGAAGGCGTACATGCTGTACTACCAGCGAGAGTAGACGTCTGTGAGGGCTCACTTCTTAATCCAGAAGAGAAATGTACACTTGGTGTTGCCAACAGCGATGCAACGAAAACAATTTTCTATGTTGGTGTATTTTGAGTCTGAAATACTTTCAGATAGCGTAGTCATCCCTGTTTACGACAGGTGCCTATTTTCAGCAGGAGCAGTTTCATTCGTTCATAAAACAACTAGAGCGTCAAGTGTGCTTAGTCCCACTTTATAACAAAAATGGGAGTTACTCGCAAGTGTTATGGGAAGTGAGTGTACTCTAGCACCTAATGGAGCCTTTTCATCAATGAATATTACCTGCCCCTGCTGGAAATATCCACCTTGTTGCAAACAGGGATGATTGCTCTAGAGTGTTGGGTAAAGTTTTTGTTTTATTTCCTGCTTTTTGGCCCTGCCACCCTTGGATTGGAGAGCTGTCATGTGATACGATATGTTTGGATTGTACTTTTGCTTGTCTTTCTGTGTGCCTGTCTATCTATGCATAATTATTTCTTGTTACCAAGGTTGAGAAAACAGCCTAGAGCAGCTCTGTGCCGCTAGGTATATGAATGTGTTAAGTAGAAGACACACAAAAAAGTGATATAGTGTGACAACAAAGAGTCATTGGTCATGATGCAAACACAAATTTTAATAGTCTTAAAGCAATAAGCCAAAATGCTTAGGATGCTAATCAATCAAACTCGGTTGAAGGATGAACTGTATCCTTAATTTCACAGTGTAAAAGAAGTCAAGCAATGTTTTTTTTTTCTAATTCATTTGAAACAAGTGTATGAGAGAGTTCATTAATTGTTCTGCTGGTGTGTGTGTAATATCGTAAGTAAAACTGTTCAGGTAATTTAAGAGTTTGATATTACTGAGGTCATGAGGCAGTCAGTGTCACACTCTAGGGCTTGCTTTGTCTTAGGGATGTGTAGACCTCCAAACCATTCTGAATTTGAAGGAAAGAATTTGAATTTTGGCTATTCTTGGATCTTGTTTCAATATAAATTTTCTATTTTTCATGATAATTTTACTAAACACTCGTATGGGAAGTGCTCTTTCTTTGTTACTTTTGAGCCAAATCATCCCTATTCTTCAGCCAGAAAGCGTAGGAGGTCTAGATATGCTAGAATCTTCAAGGTAACTTTCTTAAGACAAGATGAGAACAGAGAAAAGGTCAGATTTTAGGCTTGACGTTGAGAGGTAGAGGGTCAAGCCAACTCATTTGAGAGGCCTTCAGTAGGTCAGTAGAGAACCAAAAATTCAAATCAAGACTGGTCCAAATACTTGGATTAGAATTATAGGGGACAGGTTGAAGTTACCACAAAGGCATGCGATATCCAAAGGGTAAATTTTGGTCTCTGTACATGTCAATTTTGTAATAATAATGATGGTGATGATGATTTACAACGACTTTTATGATGAGGAGGAGGGTGACGACGACAACGATGCTAATGACAATGATGATAATGATAGTAATGATGATAATTTATGGTCTTATTTGCCAAGGGTAGCCTCCTCAGTGTTGACATTATTCTTCCAGAGGGTCCTGCCTCTATCATTTCCTCTAGCATTGCCAGGTACCTATTTTTACCTCTGGGTGAAAACATCTCGTCTGAGGACATAAGTACCTGACAGGACTCGAACTTGGGACCTCCATTTGAAAGTTTCAAGTCTTATCCATGATACCACAGTGTCCCCATCATTTTCATTACAAGCAGGACAAGTGTCAATATTTAATGGCAGCAAGGTTGCATTTTCTTAGCTTCTTCCCCTATTGTCTGAAAAAGATGGCCTTAATATAAAAGATCAAGGACATTATCAAGACTTCATCATCAATGTGAAGTAACCTGCAATCAGAGAAGTGAAAACAGCAAAACAAAAACAAACACAAAACAAACACAAAACAAAAGGAGGCTTTTCACAAGTTACTATTACAACAACAGACAATATTTCTGATAGAGTTATCCACTATCAAACTGACAAAGCATTGGATTGTCTGCTACATGGAGACATCCCTAATGAAAGCCTGTGATGGAGCATAAACAAACACAAGAAACAAAACAAGACGAAGCAAATTAACAAAGCTTGAGATGTTTATATGCAGTTTTTCACATAGCATAAACAAGGGACATAGCAAAACTGTTCTGATATCAATTGTTGTTGAAGGTCAAAGTAAGTGAGGCTCATCTACCTGTGAGTAATTGGCCATACTGATTCCATTTCCACTGTCATTTGTTTGTGTTTGTGTGTTTTTGTTGTTTTTTTTTTTTTTGGGGGGGGGGTGGGGGCATGGGGGAGGGAAAGCTGTAATGTTCCTTTCCTTGGAGAAGTGAATGGGAACCTATTTGTGATGTGTTTGCACCGGTGTACGTCATCTTTCCTCCAAGAAATTCTGTCGGTCAGAGCTTGTGAGAAAAATGTGTTCAGCTACGATTCTGTATTTACTCATCTGTTATTAATACATCTCACAAAATATGCGTACTCTTGTGACACTTGCCACGTAGGTTGAATTAACACTTTCCACACAATGAGTTACAATAGTTTTTTTCATGTTTGAGACAGTTGATATGTTACCTGCTTCAAAGGTTTATTTGTGACCGTGCACCTCAAAACGAACATAAAGTCGCACACACTGATTTTGCGTGAGGACTGAAAATAAGTGAAATGGGTCAACCTAGCCGAACTTGACTTTTTCATATTTTCTGAAAGAGCGGGTATTCTGTTACATCATGCTAAAATTTGGTATCATAAAACGGGCAGGAAAGTATGTTTGTTTAGCAGTTTATCTCGAACATTTTTGGTAGAATAGTGTGATTAGGTGTGTCTTTAGAATCCCTTTTTCATTTCTGAAAAACCTTGTCCACACTCTTCACTTTCAACTCTAATATCTTTTGAAAGAATAATGCTACTGCTTTGAAAGTTGGCATTGATTATGAACAGAATGTGTTGATGAGGCATGCTCAATTTCAGTTTAATCTGATAATCCCTTCATTGTTGTTACTCTGGTGGTTCACTTCCTGTTTTTTGTTCCATTCATCGCACAGCCAGCACGGTTTGGTAAAGATTAAGCGCTTGAATAGACACTGTACTTCAGAGCCTCTTTTCTTAGTTCACACTTTTCCTGAGTTTGTGTTTTCTTTCCAATGTTTAGATAGGTTAGGAGAGTCCATTTGATTTGAGTTATACATCGTATTAAAGCTTAAAGTCTGCTCTTTCAGAATATGGTCTTAACTAAAAATTCATGTCAGGCGACTTTTTGTTTGTTTTGAGGTGCAGGGTCACATTTAGGACATTCTGCACAAATTTGTACCAAATCAGTACTCCGGACCGAGCATTTTGATTCTAGCCGTAGGAAGTATGGTACAATGTACAAATTGTATGTGGTGTATTCACCAAAGTTAGATGTTAAAAATCCTTCTGTTGGTCATTTATGGTACATGTATTTCTTAGATATTTGATTTATTTTGTGTTGCCATATTAAGCATACAGAGCATAGGCCACACAGTTTGGAGATGACTTTTTTTTTAAAGACCTTACCAATTTATTGTAGTGTGGATGACCAATGTGAGTATATACAAAATGTTATTAATGATTGCAAATTTGTATATACAAGTGTTTATGAACAGTATTAATTGCTTTTTACTTTGAAATAGAAAGACAATGGTGCTTTTTGAATCTTGATGGATAGATCAGGATCAAATGCATCAACATGAATCCACTGTAGCAGTTATTTCTGAAATTCTTGTCTCCAGAAAAAAAAAAAGTGAAAAAACCCTCTTTATTATTTCAACAGTAACAGGAGAATGTAGAGTTAATTTCTTTTATTCTTGATATTCAACTTTTCACAATGATTATATAAACAATATAGGAATAATAAGAAATCATGTTCTCCCACTTGCATATCATTATATTGAAGTAGTGATACGTGTTCTCTGATGTTATGGATTACTAAGCTTGCAATTGTTTTCTTTGGTCAGTAATTTTATCTTGTTGCACTTGCTGTATGCTCCCTGTTGCACTCACCCATATGTAGGAAACAAGCTGCGTGACAACTAATTTGTGCAGCCTTTATAGTAGACATAAGTCCAGAAGCAGGTGGAATTGGACAGCGCAAGAAGTGCATAAAATGTTTTCTTGCATGCCTCTGAAACAAGGAGTCGATTTTTAATAGTATGCTGTATTTGCTAATTGTAAAATAGAAATGGTTCAAGGACCGATATATAATTTATTTAATATTTCACTGGCTCTATTTTTCTTTCATTGTAGTGTGGAGCAATGCTCGAGTCATGCCTAGTTGGATATGAGGTGGATTATGGTATCAAGTGATATTGTTGTGAATATGCAACCTGAAACTTGTTTGTACATACAAAAATTCAGATGAATTTTATTATTAAACAGGCTTGTTTACTCCAAAACTGGCTTTCAGTGAATCTGTCGTGGTCATTGAGCTGCTGCTGCCATGGTTGAGATGTGATGTGCGATGTAACCCAAGTGTGTATGTTGGAGGGTATTATGGTACCTATATACCGACTTCATTGCTTGTGCTTACACAGAATCATTTAAAACTACCGACTTTATCCAATGAAATGTATTCTTCTTGTTGCCCACACCACATCATGCAAGTGTACTTGTAATTGTCTGTATTGAGGCCATCCAACATAAAGTGCAGGTTCTTTCACATACACTGTACTACTTACTAGTGGCTGAAGATGAAAGGGCTAAGACGTTCATGGAGACTGGACCTCAATGCTAGACTGGTACATGTACAAGAAAATGGGGATTTCTTTATCCCTGGTTTTTATGCTGATGTCTTTCATATACAGTCTTGACTGAGACTTTGATAAATTGAAACATCGCTTTAATGGGGACAATTCGAAGGCACATTGTTTTTACTGCTATAGCAGGACACAGATTTCACAAAAATGTAGTCACTGGCACTGTACTGAGAAACCATAGGAATCATGGAATCTGTACATATGAAGGAATATTCAACATAAGGTTAGGATTCATAGCTGGAAATTGTATCACACAGTCCACTCAACACCATGGAGCTTGCCTTGTTCCCTCTATGAATGATGATGTTATTTACATTTTGTGTGCTTCAGTCCATCTCACAAGTTTATTACAACAATCTCTGTCATCAAAAGTGATATAAAAACTTGCAAATAGTGTCATGAGAATTGAGAGCTCGTTTGTGATAATCAAGTGTGTGTAAGTTACCATGTGATGTGAGGGCTTATGTATTGAAGTTTGTTTGTACTAAGACAATTACATTTCCAATGTCTTCAGATTTCCACATTCACTGAATCAGGACAAAAGTCTTACTCCCAGGTCATTGTGATTACGCTATGGTGACATTTAATTATCTTCTATGTACTTTTCCACAATAATGGATCAATTCAGCAACCCAGACTACAAAATGTTCTCCTCTGCAGTTGTTCCTTTTCAACCATTCACAGGTATGAATCATTGCTGGCATTTAGTGTTTTGAAACTTTTTTCTTCTCCCCCCCCCCCCCCCCCCATTTTTTTCTATACCACACTTAAACACCCTAACACAATATGAACAGTGTAAAGTGCCTTTATATGTCATTTTTTAAAACTTTATCACTCCCCCTCTTCCCCTCCCTTTCTCTCCCTCTCTCATTCTTTACAAAAAAACATGTCAAAAAACAAAGACAGGACGCAGTCTATTACTATTCTTCAGATTGCTCCCTTTATGTACAATACACTTTTGTAGCCATCAAAATAATCTGTACAATGTACACTTCACATTGTTGTCGGTCTCTTTGTACACAAAACAGGAAACAACAAAAGATCATTCCACACTTCCTTGTTCACACTGCTTAAAAATATATTTCTGCACTTCTTTGCCTCTTGAGGTATATGCCACAAAATGTACACGCAAACTGTGATTTCTTCTTCACAAGAAGAGAAATAAAAACATGCAAACATGATGACAAAAACACTCATACAATGGGATCGGAACTGATGCATCCATCTTATCGTTACTTTGATATCTGCCACTAGGTCACTGCTCAATTTATCTCTATCGTCAAACTACACATTCATTCTTTTCTATCTTCTCTGAACTGATTTTCTTTCATCTTTCTAGTTCTTTCTCTATACATGTATACCCCTGTCCACTTTTCCTTCCTTTCTCTTTCCCTTCAAAGAAAAATCAAATATGCATTACAAAGTGCACAATGCATACACAATGTGATGAAGATTTCCTTGACAAAGAAAAGTTTGGTGCTCTTCCTGAAGGTTCTTGCCGAACAGAAAGGGGATAAACAAACAGCAACAGGGAAATCACATTTAAGTGTTTGTTGGTTTGTGCGAACACATAAATAACTACAGTAAAACCAGAAATGTTCATGTGCACTTTAATTTCCCAAATTTCGCGAGAGCCAAGATTCACAAAATCCAAATGCACGCAAAAGTTCTTGTCTACACTATGCATTGTATGCCAGTGGCAATTTGCGAAAATTTTATGCTGCAAGAAATGTCGCCGGCTCCAATTCGCGAAAATTTCAATATTGGAGAACCATTAAATCCCATACAGAGCTTTTTCTTAACTACAGTCGCTTTTCTCATACCATGCAGAAAGGCAGACCAGTACGAATTCACATTCAGCCCGACCAGGCAGTGAAAAGTGTAGTTTTGCGACAAAAAGATTCTCTTGAAGCAGGAATGAATAATTTGTTCACCTTGAATCAATTCATCACACATTGGTGCAGATGGTGGCATGTATTTCGCAGCATGTGACTGCCATGAAGATGTTTATTTTTTCTATTGTTTTGTTCTGTTCTGTTTTCTTCTGCATGTTTCTTTTTTTTTTTTGCATGCTCATTATTCAAATCTATGAATGCGAGTGACGTGGGCATGGCATGCATTAAACAGTGGCTGGGTCTAATGCTTCCATAGTCAGTAGCACTGGCAATGCCCACAATACACCTTGTCACCATCTTACAGTTAGTATGTCTTTTCATCTTGCAAAGCTAATGAGATGTACAGATGAACAGCTGATATGGGAGGTGGTGTATCAACGGTATGATGATGTGGAGGGGGGGGGGGGGGGGGTGGGCATGAGCTGATAGAGATGAAAATGGGGGGGGGGTGGATGGTGGGGGGGGGGGACTGCTCCTCGGGGCAGCGATGTCATCATGCAAAGCACGACGTCTTCCCCAATATCCTACGAAACTACACCGTCAAGAGGCGACGATTCAGAACCTGGGGGTCTGACAATCACGAATGAGAGAGAATGGTGAGGTGGAATAGGCGACGGGTTCAGCAGAGCACCAAATCATGAAATGCTAGAAGCAGCATGCAAATCTCTGCTACGGAAAATGATTCATTCCCCTACAAAGAAACAGCTTTACAGGGATAGTTTTATATATTTTCTCACTATCAAGGTGCCTGGTTACAGCCAACAAGCTCACGTTTGACACAAACAAAATTGACATCTTCATGATATTGCTACTTTCTTTCTTGTACGACACAACATCCCTAGCTGACATCCTTCATACAGTTGCTACCATCAGCTGTGTCATTTTTTTTACAAGGGCTCAATGCTGTTCATCTGTCCTCTATGTTGCTATGAAAGGCATGGCTTCATACCCCACATCCCTTCACTAAAAAATAATGTCAGCATTACGAACAATTTGTACGCTAAGCGCTTTACAAGACACATTTGGAAAAAGATAAAACACACAAAAACCAAGTGGTCTACAAGTAGAGTTTTGCATAAATATTATCATAAATATTGATGTACAGAAATTCCGAGACCTTTTTCAAGTCTATGTCTTTTCCGTTTTTTTTTTTTCTGTCATCACAAAATAACTTCCAAGATTTCTCTATTCATTCAAGCTACAATAAACTTCTGCTACATTCAAAAGTACAGGAATTTTTGTAATTGCCAAGAAGAGCAGAAATTATATATAATGTTGTAGTAAGAAAATGTTGGGTCCACTCATCAAATGGAAATTAGCAAACTATACATCTATACAAAAGCTTTATTTGTACACAACTTGTCTACTATATCATATCAAGTAGACTTTTAACAAAAAGATGTATCTGGCACATATTTCATGATTTCATAATTTCCTCCTTCCTGTGTGACAAATTGGCACTGAATATGACCTATCTGTCAAATTAGTCTTTAAGAATACTTGGGAGTGCTGCATACATTGACCTATGACAAACATTTGTTCAGCTCTGCAGGTTCATGCACGTTTTTGCATACACATGAAATAATACTGACTTCACCAAGTAACTGAGCATGTTCTTACGTATGAATAAGCTACCAAACGCACACATTATTTTTATTTTAGTGATTGACGCTGAAGTCAGTGCTTTTTTTGCTCGCACTGTACAAATGAAAGACAGGAAAAATCAGTGCTGAATATCAGCAAACTATCATGTCATTCTATGAGTTACCTGACTACTAGGTCATCATCACACACTGTATGTGAATCTTCCACAGTAGACTGATGTGAATTCTCATTTGGTCCCTTCAATGGTATCTGAAGATCTCTAGCTACTCTAACACTTTAGGCTTTACACTCACTAGTGCTAAAGGTTTGTCCTTGTATTACAAAAATTGCACTTGCTGATGTTACATTTCAAATGATCACGTTGTGGTAATGTCAGCAGAAGGCAAAGTGTTGGGTGGAGAACCAGACAGGTGCGACATCTATCTGAAGTCCACAGAAAAGTTCCTTGATTCTCATGGGTCAAAGGTCGCTCAACACCATTCCACAGATCTAAGATGAGACGTGTTCACATCTCCTCTCTGATCTCAATCTGCAGCGAGGGGAGGTTCTCCAGGAAAGCCGGCCTCTGCTCAGACTGTCCAAAGCCGGGGCGAGGCCTCGTGTCCGGCCGGCGGCGGTTTAGCCGCGACCTCAGGTCGCTGCCGACACCTGTCATCAGATCCAAGTCGCCCAGCCGGTCTTCGTCCTCGTAGTCTTCTTCGACCACCAGCGTTTCGTGGGCGTCCTCCTCCCCGCTGCTGCCCCAGGCATCGGGGGACACACGCTCATTGACATCCAGGATGATCTTGAGGTTCTCCATGGAAGGGGCGGGGGTGACGGGGTGGGCCACCCCTCCCCCAAGTCGGTTCTTGATGGAGAGGCGATCCCGGCCCTGGCGCAGTCTCTCCCGGGCGTCAGCCACCACCTGCTCGGTGGGCTGTTGAGGTCTGACATCAGAAGTTTGCCTGAATGAAGACAAAAATAAAGATGAAAGAGAATATTTTTAATGGACAGACTGAAACAAGCTTATTAAGGAAATGAGTATTAGTATTGAGATACACAATGCACACAAACTTTCCACTTTATATCACACCTCCAGTGTCTGTAACAAGGAATGCTATAATACCCATGCATGGGGCACCAGAAGTTTAATGGCTACGAAAAGTACAAAAAAGAACCCCCAAACCAAAAACCACCCCCCCCCCCAAAAAAAAAAAAAAAAAAACCTTTTGAATTGATTTGTTTTTAAAATGTAACCACTGAGAAAGCAGAAATCCAATGATTCATGAATGCTTATAAGCAAGTAACTATGAGTCTGAAAGCCTACGTCCCTTCCGAAGGACTAAGTGACGAGGATAAATTGCCTTGCTTGGGGGCATGACTGCTGCAACCAGGAAACCAAAACCAGGGACCTTGTGACTGTGCCTGCGGACTTATCCACTTTATAGCCATAACAGCTCCTCAACAACACAAGAAAACAGAAACACGAGGGACTCGCTGGAGGGGCATATTGGCTGTGTGGATAGCTTGTATGCGTCAGAGACTGAAGGTCTGACTCTCTGGTTCAATTCAACCATTCAAATGGTGGTCTACTACTACCTGATGGCATGAGTTAGCCTGCCTCTCTGGACAAAGGCATCACGTTTTGCCCATGGACGGGGACGTAAATTGAGAGTCCCCATGTGAACGTTGCAAAAGGCACAAAACATGAAATGTTAATAGATGAACGCTCCCTGAAGGGGCTTGAACAACGAATTCATAAGCTATTTATTAGCTTCTCGTGGTTTTCTACACAGAACTTTTGGCACTGGTAAGAATGAACAATTGTGACCCTGCACCTCAAAACAAACAAAAAGTCGCCAGACATGAATTTTTAGTTAAGACCATATTCTGAAAGAGCAGAATTTAAGCTTTAAAATGATGTATAACTCAAATCAAATGGACTCTCCTAACCTATCTAAATATTGGAAAGAAAGCACAAACTCAGGAAAAGTGTGAACTGAGAAAAGAGGCTCTGAAGTACAGTGTCTATTCAAGCACTGGGAATCTTTACCAAACCGTGCTGGCTGTGCGATGAATGGGACAAAAAACAGGAAGTAAACCACCAGAGAAACAACAATGAAGGGATTATTAGATTAAACTGAAATTAAGCATGCCTCATTAACACATTCTGTCCATAATCAATGCCAACTTTCAAAGCAGTAGCACTATCCTTTCAAAAGTTATTAGAGTTGAAAGTGAAGAGTGTGGACGAGGTTTTTCAGAAATGAAAAAGGGATTCTAAAGACACACCTAATCACACTATTCTACCAAAAATGTTCGAGATAAACTGCTAAAAAAACACACTTTCCTGCCCGTTTCATGATACCAAATTTTAGCATAATGTAAAAGAAGACCCGCTCTTTCAGAAAATATGAAAAAGTCAAGTTCAGCTAGGTTGAACCATTTCACTTATTTTCAGTCCTCATGCAAAATCAGTGTGTGTGACTTTATGTTCGTTTTGAGGTGCACGGTCACAATTAGTCTTCATTTAAGTATACAGCATAAGAACAGAATGGTTGTACTGCTGTGCGAAGTAGCACGAATCCTCCTCTACACAAATCAGTTATTAAAAGGCATTGGTCATTGATCCAATTGACTTCGAGTGAATTTATCAGGTGGAGGAGGTTTATTTCTGCAGGTACAGTCAAACCTGTCTATAGTGGCCACCCACGAGAGACAAAAAAAAAGGTAAGCAATATTTGGGCACCTGTCCCACTTCATCATGAATATTCATCATCTCCTGTACATGTATCTGTAATACCGTGGAAATACATGATTTTTACATTTCCCGGCAGCGTTTTTACATTTCCCGGCAAAACTGAACATTTTTCCATCTCCCGGCGAGACGTTTTAACATTCCCCGTTGATGCAATTTTTCGAGATTTTTATATTTCCTGGCGATATGTTTTTACATTCTATGGCACGTATCCAGCGTTCTGCCATTTACTAGTACAGTATCTTATTGCCTGATGAATATTCATGATGAAGCGGGACGGGTGCCCAAATAGTGCTTACCAAAAAAAAAGCAGCAGTTTATGGCAGGTGCCCTCTAGAGACAGGTGGCTGCTATTCAAAGCAGGTTTAACTGTATACATTGCAGAATGATGGAGCTTGAGAGGTTTACTAACTATTTCACCTTCTCAGCAATCCTCTTCTCCCCCTCCCCTCCCTTCCCCCATGGCTCCAGCGCCAAGGATGTTGACAAGTCTCTGCTGCTTTTATCGTTTCCCCCCAAGCCCCACGGGATCCGCTCCAGTGTCCTTCCCACCTCTCCTGGGCTAATCCATCAAGTCTAATATCCTGGTCCGATTTCACGGCGGAAAGAGAAGCTCTCTAATTACGGCTGTCATAATATCGGGGCTTGTGTTTGTGGGAGAGGGGAACAGTTTGTTGGGTTCAATTTCTCCCCTGTCAAAAGATTGTCGGCTGCTATAAACACAAAATACTTGTCCCAACTTTTTACCCTACAGAGGAGATTCCTCAAACCAAACTGAATTCTCATCAAGATATACTGTAGTTCTCTGATGATAAAAAGTATTGGAGAAAAAATGATGGTTCCATAATTCTTCAAGCCATAATACAGATTTGGTAATGCTAACTTTACAGTACTGAAGCATCCATGCATGTTTGCACTCAGTGCTGGAATATTACAAGCATAGTAAAGTTTTACACCAGGTATTAAAAATCCCAGACAATTTTATACCACTTATTCAATATTGAGGACTATTATTTCAGGACATTAAAATCAATTCACTATGATGGCAAAATCTAATGTGCAATGGATTAAGGTTGGCAATATGGCAATAGGTTCAGAAATTGAAAGAAAAACACCATCTTTTGAAACACAATCTAACTGGGTGTCCCATTGTGTATGAATTAACTTGTTTACCACGCACAATTTGTGTCTGACATTGGAAAGAAACTGTAGCTGTCATAGGCAAAATATAGTGAAATGTTTTATGATGGAGCCCACTTCCCCTTTTCCCTCCCCCATCCCCCCCCCCAAAAAAAATAAAATAAAAAAGAGCTAATTGCAAGTTTAGGACATCAACCCATGTGGCTGATATGTCATGACATTAACTTCAGTTGTAACCCCAATACCTACACAAACTAGGTGTGCAATGCAGCACACATTAGAGAAGATCTATATCAAATTGGGTGGGGGTCACAAAAAAAAAATGATCTCAGAAGTTATGATTGACTTAAAATTATGTATGCTACTGCTATATAGTTTTGCTGTTCAGTTTGATCAGCCTTTAAGAATCCACTTCAAACTGTTATCAAAGTTCACACAAAAATTCCTCTGTCACTTATCTTATTTTGTATATTGATGGCTTTATGAAAAAGTCTCCAAAATTTTCATTGGCATTATGAACTTAGAATACCATTGAAGATACATACAGATTACAAAAATTCAAATTGATCTTGACTTTCAAGATCGACTTAAATTCTTGGCGAAACGTCTCACTGAGAAGCAATGGTTTAAAAGCAAACATAGTAACCCTTTATCTGGCAAAGTCGACTTTTCTGTCCTAATGTGACTTACAAATACCATGGGCATTCATGTTCATTTTACGAGGATGGTGAGAAATTTATAACTTCTCACAAATTATATAAATGCTGATTAATGTGAGCTGAGTTTTTGCATTTTGGTAGACCACAATTAATCATAAGGCGCCTTGGGGGAAACAACTCTGGAAGTAAATAGGAGGGTGTGCAAAGGAGGGTTACCAACCTTTACATTGGAAGTGAGTAAGATAAAAGCATACAAGGAGAATGACTAACATGCTACAAAGTGTGTACTCCCCTTGGGTATTCCTGTATGAAGTTAGAAAGGGTACAGTTACAAAATCACAGGAATTAACGTAGAAAGATTTGTGGGGGGTTGAGGGGAATGGACGGAGACATAAACCGTATCCCAAAATATTTGAAAAAGATAGATTCTTAGGATAAAGGTGGGCATTGAGCATCATTCACACAAACTTCATTACAGGTATTGGCTGGCAAATGTCCCAGCATTTAATACTCATGTCAGCCCACACGGGCACTTCACATGTTAATGGGGGAGACATGCGGGGAAGGCACTTTGTTCTTCAGCGAGGGGTGTAACATGGGTCACGTGACCAGGACTCACACCAGACGGGAAACTCCCCGCTGGGATAAGCGGCAGTTCAGGATATTGGGCCAATTTCCACCGCAAATGTTGGTCTGATAGGTGTCCGCACGCCACGCACGCAAAGCAGAGAGGAGAAACATTAGTAAGCTGAGTGAGGTTTACTGGTCTTCCTTGAGACTCTTTCAACCCCCCCCCTCCCATTCCCCTTTCTTTCTTTCTCTTAATGCCACCACACACACACACACACACACACACAACCACTCATTATTTTATAAAGTAAAGTCAGTAAACGTTGAATTTGATGTACCATCCAATTACAATGTACTCTATACATTTTATGTATAGAGTACCATCTGATTGTCTAGACACATA
The DNA here is from genome assembly GCF_040938485.1 of Diadema antillarum. Taxonomy (NCBI): domain Eukaryota; kingdom Metazoa; phylum Echinodermata; class Echinoidea; order Diadematoida; family Diadematidae; genus Diadema; species Diadema antillarum. The sequence goes on along the minus strand of NW_027270921.1, from coordinate 1,001,570 downwards.
ATCAAAACATCAATATATTTTCATACTATCTGACCGACTAAATTTTATGATCTAGCCATCTATGTATTTCAACACCATCTGATTGTCTAAGCACATACTCTAAACATCTATGTACAGATCTTCATACCGTATGACTGTGTAAGTTTATAATCTAGCCATAATAGTATCTCAACATTATCCGATTGTCTAGTACTTCGAGGTATCTTATGTACATACATTTCCATTTCAAATCCTCTAAACTCCAAAAGTCTCTTGGTCTCTATCAATCAAATTCATTAGTTTCATTCCACAGTTTAGCTCATTAGTTAATTCCACTATCATTAGTATTATCATTAGTGCTATCATTAGAACTACCATTAATTCATTCCAGTAGCTGTAAACCAGAAATATTTGTGGCATGAAAGTTTTGCAAACTGGAGTCAATGGTGGTTTTTTTGGTTTTTGTTTTCACAGCACAATTTTTTTGGGGGAATTGCTACTGGTATTCTATGCAGATAGTGTGGACAAGAACTTTTGCATGGCATTGCGTTTTGATATCACAAATGTTGGTTCCTTGCAAAATTAGCAAAAATTTCATACATGCCAAAATATCTGGTTTTACAGTATTCTGATACTTCAGTGAATCTCGACTCTCATCTCATCTATAATACATTTTATATTGGTATTTTTATTACATTGTTTCACTGTGAATACAAAGTCATACCTCTCCCAAGTGACAAAGTGCACACACACACACACACACACACACACACACAAAAGGCCCGAATTCACGAAGGTGGCTTAAATTCAGACCATGGTTTGTGCAAATTTGTTCTACATAGATACGATTGACAGATTGACAGACTGCCTATGTTATTAAACAGACGTCCAGTGACAAACGCATGTTAATACACGTATGTAAATGGTACAGCTATCACATGCTTATTTTAGACCAAAGTCTAAATTTAAACCACCTTCATGAATTGAGGCCATAATGTCCCATGACAGTATGAAGCCTTGCTGATTTGTCCTTTAACCCTTTTCTCTCCCAACTGCAAATCCCACTCACTTGGCAATCTCCATTCAGCACAATGTATCGTCTTACAACAGGCTGTAAATACTGTAATATCAAGCTCACATGATATTCTTAACAGGTTTTGGGACCCACCTTAAAGAGTGTACTCAAGATATCAGATATATACGCACCATCAGCACAATTTAGATATATATCAACCTCAGCAAGATTCTGTGCACTTTTGAAGCATGTATACATCAATAGAACTAACACTAAGTCTCACAATTTTACAATTTTACATAAACTGAGCTATAAATCTACGAAGACTGAGTGCTCATGGTTCCACTTGGTTCTAGCAGCCAGCTACTAGGTAATCCATACAGACCTCCACTAGCGATGTGAACCCAGCTTGCCCCATCAAGTCCCATATGCATATATCTATGTGGTATGGTGTAGTATCTTTTTATCATGATTATTCATTACGCATTGTGAAGGGTGGCGCCATGGCTAATTTAGGAGGCAATGCAACTGCCTCGCAATCAACTGAATCAAATTCTATTTCCACTGAATCTAGCTGAGGGATATTGTGTGTAATCACGCCATCCTCTGTAGGAAGAGGCAAAAACACTCTGTCCCTCAGAAAGGACATTAAATGGAGGTCCTGTGTGTCAAGGAATTGCAACTCATTTGCAGAAGAAACAATAAATGTTAAACAAAAAACCGGAAGGCATAGAATTTAAAGCGTTGACCTTCTGAAGTGCACATGGCACGCAAAAAATACCAAAACTTTACAACAAAAAAAGATGAGATAAGCATTTAAGAGAACCAGCAGAGGAAGAAGCAGATAGGCTTATCAAGATGAAGATAGCACTATGGAAAAGATAGAATGTGGATGCTTTTGATAAGACAGGATGAAATAGGCACAAATCTTCTACGAGTCGAAAAAAGGGGGAAAAAATTAAGGAGATATTGATCACAAAATGAAATAGATCCTCCACAGTGATGCAAATTTGGAAGCAGTAAAGTGAGTCTTCCCGCCACTTTCTTGTTGGGCTGACAAACAGGTTTGCTGCACTGATCACCTCGACAAGTGACGAAGACTGACAGAAACGGCTAGGAACCTGTTTCGTCAACGCTCCCTAAATATAGCCCTGGCAAGTTAATGAGGTCACGAAAGATAACATTATGACGGATGCCACTTGGGATAATGACTGGGGGGCCAAGATGCCTGATTTCCTGAAATTTTCAATGATTCCCCTGATTTCCTGAAATTTTCAATGATTCCCCCCTGCCCCCTACCCCCATAACCCCCCCCCCCCCCCCCCCCGCAGCAATTTGTAACATAAGCAGAAAATATTACAGAATCTGCAATTTCACTCCAAATCAGAGCTTGAATGAAATCTTGTACAAAGCTCTAGATTCATTTTAACTTTGCATAAAAACACATCACACACATTTGATGAGCAAGTGTCTTTGACAAAAATTAATGGGTGGAAAATTGACAGCTATCTGACACAATTCATCCATCTTCACAATTGTTCCTTGCATTCATATCTTCCTGTCGTATGGCAATGGTTATAATAAATCATTTTCACAATTGTCTTCCTATTTCCTGCCACATTTTTTTTTCATCTCCTCCTAACTTTGATTGTGTTCTTTACAATACATCTTGATGCATTCAGTAGCTGTGTTAATGCCTTGCTAAAATCTATGTAAAAACACTTCTTCTACCTCTGTTATACCTACCTATTACCACACGACAACGTTAAGAAGCCAAAAAATTGTCAGGTTACAAAAATAGTGGCCTGAGGGAAAATACTATAGTATAAATGCTCAGTGTAGAAGGGAGGGTGATACCCCGTTTATACAAAGCAAAAGGAGGTTTTGAAGTTTGGGTTCTGAAGTCTCCTATAGCAGCCACGAGAAGCCTTTCAGCTCAGTATAAACAGACAAGATTCAGAAAAGGAGATGCTGTCAGGTCAGGTTCTAAAACCATCTACAGGGGGTGGTTTCAGAGCCTCCTATAGCCTCAGCTGCAGTATAAATGCTAGGGGGTTCGAGAAGTCGCTTTTTTGCTGACCCGGAAGTTATCATTGAAGGTCATCGCCAGCTAACCTAAACAAACCAGCTGTGGTGACTGATCGCCGCTGATAACTGTAAAGACTGCACAACACATTCATGCCCAATCACATTTTAGCAGTTATGTAAGACTGCAATGTATATCAGAGGGGAACTAGGTTATCATGGGAATGGCACCAGTCGGGCCTATTTGGCCGAAACCAGTCAAAGCAGTATTAACCCGTTGAAGATGAGTCCCGAGTATGCTCGGGCAAGTGTCTATGGGAAATGCTTGTGGTAGCAAAACCAGCCCGTCCTCAATGGGGTAACAGATAAAGAGACCGCCTTTTTGAGACTGGGCTTTCGGACCTCCTCGAGGACGCTCTGAAACCCGCGAGCAGTATGAATGGGGTATGAGTGATTCTTCCTGCTCACAGATTACGCACAAGAATCTGGGAGGATTAAACCCGCCTCAGCTGTGACCTCAGACAAATCCAAATGGGCTTACAGACGTTGCACCTGTTATCGGATCGCTCCGCAGCTTACTCCACTTTTCTCCCTTTTCTCTTTCTATGATCAATTCTGCAGCGCCACAACATCCTGACCTAATTTGCCTTTGTTTTACCCCTTCACTACATGACTTGTCCTATTAAGCTTGATTGAGGCCGTTCTCTCTCTCTCTGATTTTCTTTCATTTTTTAAAGCATGTCATTTGCCTGCAAAAAGTTATTCTCATTTCAGAGCGCAAACACTTTGACTATAAACTTGAAGTTGTGTGTCAGTTTGTCAGATAGAGCGTACAGCTGTTTCTGCTGTTTGCTGACATGTATTATCAGCCAAAAAATGCAAAAGATTTATTGAGATAGGTGTCAATGCAAAAGTTAATAGGTATGCCTCCAATGTGTGAAGCTTTATTATCAACTTCCAATCACGTAAAAAGAAATGGGAGTCTCGAAGAGATATGAAACTAGAAATAGTCCGCAGAAAGAAGTTGATTTTGAACATAGAGCACCGAAGGAAGAGACAACATTCAAACAGATGACACGTGAGTAGGCTTTTGAGCAAACCCGCCACACATGATGTGATAAGAACTTTACATCAGAGTCACACGACTACATATGCTCTTAGTTTTCAATTATGTATGATTGTTAATGGCTTATTGATGATCAACTGGACGTAACTTGCCATGCATATTAAAGTCTGAACAATCACTACTTTGTCACTCTCATTTTAAAACCTTCATCTAAAAAGATCATTAGGGCTCGGTTTTACTTCACCTCGTTGAGGACAAGCTGATTTTGCTATAACACATATTTCCCACAGACACCTGCCTGAGTATACTCGGGAATAGTCTTCAATGGGTTATCCCATTTGTTCAAATTTTTGCAACTTCCTGTAGGGCTGATGCATGGCTGCCCATGCAGTTCCCACATGCGATGGGTTTAGGAAGCAGTACATGAAAGCACAGTGCCAGATGCCATAAGGATGCGTAATGGCTCACCCACCCAACTAGCTCACCTGATCTTCTTGATTTCGTCCTCGATCTCGTCGGCATACATTCGGCGAGACATCTTTCCTTTATCGCGACCCGCGTCACGCTCCCTCAGGGCATGTCTGACTTCTGCCACCAGATCCTCGCCCCCGGAGTCCTGGTCTTGCTCATCGTTGGAGTGAGGGGGCGAATTCTGCTGCTTGTCCGTCTCCCGCTCACCCAATCTCCTCTCCATACGCCCTACAGATCGCAAGAGGGAATACAGATGAGATAAGAGTACTGTCGAAACTGATGCAAAAGAAGCTCTTGAGGTAATGTGCACTAGAAATAGAACCACTGGCAAAGGTAGGGTATTGAAATCTCATATTTCTGCTTGTACACATTGCCAGCTAGTTTACATGGCTTACTCTAGGCACATAATGATATGTAGTTGTGCTCTGCCCTCCTGTGTTGAATAGCCTTGTTGCGTTACCAGCTGTGACATTTTCAGTCTTTTGAGTTCCAGAAAGTGAATGTCTTCTGTGGGTCATTGACTGCATTTATTTTAAAGTGACACAAATCAAAGCGTTTGCTTTTAAATTCACACCACAGTATATTATCAATGTCATATAATATAGAGCGATGTCTTTCGTGGCAGATGTGTAAATAACATTTCCAGGCATCGCAGACAGATTGTTGACATGTGGTACCAAGGTAATGGTAGTACGGAAAGGGAAGGAAAGACGAAGATTGTCTATAAAAAAAAACCAAAAGTGATAAAATATTCAACTTGTCTCCTCTTCTCAAACTTACACGCTGTGCAAAAACAGTGGGGATTTACTTGCAGACCTATAAATAGACATTAAAAGATGAATCTGCCCAGAAACTCTTCATGTTACCAATCTCACCCAAAAATCACCCCACCCCCCTTCAACATCACCATCCCAACATAAGACCCATGGGTCCAACTCGTCTTGGCGCCATGGCCAATTTGACAACAACCTAACTCCTAGCCCACTGTCTCGTGTGTGACTCATACCACACTTGCGGCCTATATCAGCATCACGCTTGCTTTGCAAAAGGACCCCCCGAGAAGTCGCCTCATTAGCTGGAGGGGACAGTCTCCTATCTGTCCCCTCTCACTCCGCCCTGGCTTGGAAATCGGAGGAAGAGTGCTGAAAGAGGGGCACGGGATGCCTGCGGGGGTCAAGCAAGCCAGGAGGGATTGGTGTAGCCTCAAGCACTGTTCCAGTTGGCCAAGCAGGGGGGCAATACCAACTCAAATAGGATTTGAACTGAGCATGCAGTGCATGGCAACAATTAAAAGATGTCAAGAATGACAGGAAGGATTGTACATTGCTTCCTCTCTTCGTCATACCTTCATTTACGGCAATCTCCACTTTTTCTTTTTTTCTGTTTTGTATGGAGCAGTCTGTTCATCACATGTTTTGACTTTATCCAGTTTCCTCTCCCACTACCTGGAGATTAGATTTCAATCCCTTTACAGGGTTTTATCTTTCGACAATCTTGATTTAGTAGTCTTTCTCTGTTGTGAGTCCTTAGCGATGTCTCCCAGCCCTAACAGGATGGAATCCTTTGGGGGATACCCGGTCTTACATGAAAATACCACCTCATCTTTCAAGTGAAAATAGATTGTCTGAAAGTGCACTTCGCAGATGTTTTGCAATTAACAATTTGAAAGGCTTACAAGAGAGGATTTTTTTTCCCCCACAATGATACATACATGGCTTTCTATCTTTACATGGTACACCAAAAGAACTACTTGAAAGGGTATTCAATTAAAATAATGAAATGCTCACATAGGAATGTTGTCCTCAGAAGATAAACAAACATATTGACATATTGCCACAAAGACATATCCTTTTCGAAGACAGTTCATTAAGTATCTCTGTGGTTTTCAAACAGAATCCTGCTTATTGCAGCACACAAGTTGAATGATTCATTTGGTAAACATGTCATCATTCATCCTGGTTTTTAATGGCCTGGCATCCAGATCAGAAATGAGCCAACATTACCCAAAGGGCAGCAACAAAAGGTCATGAGAATTTGCTAGGAGAAAAACAAAATCATTTTGGAAGGATGTGTCCATAAACAGGCAATATAATCACTTTAATAGATGTGAAAACAGCTAACAGCAATTTTGGTTTCAATCTTATTCTTCATGTATGCAAAAACAACCATGAAAAGAAGGAAAAACACAGTAATTCCATAACTCACAGTCTGCCACTATTACCTGAGGCAAGAGCCAGAAGGTCAACTTTACAAACAAAATTGTCCGACAAAGTTGACGTGACAAACGAGGCTGAGTGTCCAACAGATCAGTTAGTCATATCTTTTTAATACGCTTCTGAGTCACAAGTCAAAAGAGATAAATGTCCATACCTTGAAATGGGAGCCTCTAGGAAGTCCATATTTTTTTTTCATGGACCCAATAACTGTATGATTTATGGTTATCATCTTTGCACAATGTCCCCCCCCCCCCCCCCCCCCCCCCAATGATATAGGAGCTGGAAAGTGTGTGAATAAAGATATGCCAAGAGTGTTTAATCTTTAAGATCGCAAGTGGCCTTCATCACTATCTCTACGCATGTCCCAATGCCATAACACAGAGCTGGAGAATTTTTTTTTCTGTTGTCTGAGTAGGGAGGGGTTTCTAAAAAGAATATGGATCTTATGTTTGCATATATGGAGCCATCTGTACATTTTGGAACATTGCTGACAAAATATGATAACAGTGATACTCATAATGATGCTGCTGCTGATGAAGATGAAAATAGCAATGATGACAATAATGAATATGATACCAGCAGTAACAATTACCATCATATACTTGTCAAGATGATAATGATAACAATAATGGATTCGTAAAGTACAAGAAATAATAAAGTCTTTAAAAGTTGTGTATAGAAGGAAGTGAAACAAAAACATTAAAGTTTGAGATACAGAGAGATGTTGCGAAATTCATAAATCTCACTTTCTTCCTGTCACTCAAGTTATTGCGCAAATTAAAGAAGCTTGGCAGAACAAAGCTTTAGACAACAGTCTCATGTGAATACGAACATTCTTATAACCATTATAAGGATCTATCAAATTGATGAAATGAAAATAGAACACATCATTATGGCAGCGGCCCCACATACTTAAATTTGTGCTGATGCTTTCACATGCCTACTCTTAAACAATTAGGGGAAATTTTCTCCATTTCGACTGTCAATCCACTAAAAAATGAATGATATACCATTGTACCATTAGAACTTTGTCTGTTACTATATAAAGAAATTTCTGGTGCCCAAACTGTGAATGAGCCAGGAGCTTCGACTGTATTTCGATAAAATTTCACAAAAAACATCAGATTTTCAGTCTTACCGGGAACCCTCCTCTTTCTCGGCCACTCCTCCCTCTCCTCCTCCCGCTCCCCGTCCGAGTCTTCCCTGTACCTCCTCTTCCTGGCCTGGCCCGGTACGTACTTCCCCTGCCGGATCTTCTTCTTCCTGCAGAGGTGGACAAAAATATTGATGGAAAATATTCTCACCATACACCGGAATGACATGTAGCTGACAATGAAACTGACACGGAGGCAATCCATTCATGACACTACAAACAACAGACCTATCTATTCCAAAACAGGATCTAAAATGCTTCTGAAGTCAAAAGCTGTCAAAGCATATCTGCAGACACTCAGCTGGATACTGCTGGATACTTCTGGATACTTTTGGATACTTCTGGATACAGGAAAGAGGGAGAAACTGCAGAAAACACTTAGAGAGGACTGCCTAACGTAGTGCTGTGAAACACCTTTATCTTAGTAAGAATGTAGTGTAATGGGTTGGCACAGTGGTGCACTAGTTTGCTGGAGTTATATTTTGTAATGAGTTGATGTGGTAAAGTGTAATAAGATAGCGTACTTCTATACAACACAGCCATGTATAAAGTCAAGTATAAAGAAAATTCAACATGTTTTCACTCTTCTCGCATAATAATAGAGCACTTGACATGCCTCTTTTGGAAGGCAGGGGGAATAATATTACCCTTAACATATGTACAGTGTCTGTCAGCAGCGAGTTGAGGGAATGTGTTCTTCTCAAAAAAAAAAAAAAAAAAAAAATAGTGGCATTCTCTTTATATTTTCCTTATATCATTCTATGCATGTGACATTATACACTACAGTAGTCTTCTCATCCAGCAGTGACTGTGCTTCAATATTCATTACTTTTGAACAGATTGTCTGATTTTCCTTAAACTTTCAGTGATGTGTTCTACTGATATAGCTGCATTTTCTCAATCCTCATGTATGTGAAGGTGTACTTGTCCTCTATATGCCTAGCAGATGATATTTCAATTAGTTCCATGTTTATGATTCCCACGTCAACTTCATTGTATTTCACTATTATTCAAATAGCAATCTCATTTTAACCCTCATTCAAAGCCAAACAGTACACACTTAATGTAGGATCCAACTTTGAGAGTCGCTGAGTACTGCGTTTGAAATATCTGAAGATGTTTTAGATGCACCATCTGGCAGCTATTTAATGAATAATGCAATAAATCAAACCTCAATTGGAGCAAATTCTGTGGGGGTTTTAGAGGACAAGTCACCGGATGTGAGTAATACTGACCCTTCCCCATGTCCATCAGACATTTTGCACAACTTTTAAAAATGGCAACTGCCCCCCCCCCCCCAAAAAAAAAAAACCCACTTCCCATCCTTTTGCTCCTCCTCTGCCTTCCAATCTCCATTGCGATCCTGCCATCTACTGATCCCCTTACAAGTCACCATCATCCCCTTCTTCCTGAGAAGGAAAGACCTCCCTGAGTTCCCCCTCTCCCCCCCCCCCCCCCCCCCCCTCGGCTCTCTGGGGACCCTGCAGTAGCCAAGAATAGCTGTAAAGAAAATCCCCTCAATTTATCCACATACACCACCCATATAATGGAGGATTCACACAAGCAAATGCATCTATACAACAACATTTTTTTTTTATAATGGTTCACGCTATGCAGACTGAGCAGTCAACAGGAAAAACGTTTAATAAAGAATGCACATGTACTTCAGCTTTTAACTGAGTCTTTTTTGTCTGTGTGTGTTTGTGTTTTCATTTTGGAACTGAGTTGGTGTGACACCTCATACTACAGATTGCCTCAGCAGGTTTGATCTCTTAATGTTTGAGTGTGAAGTTTTACTTGTCGATGAATGTGAAGTACCGGTGAGACATTCCATATCACATGACAAACTAATGACACATGATGGTGAAGCGTTCAAGATGTGACTGAGATAACAATGCAAGCCTATCGAAACCAACACTCATCATCCCCACTGACGAAGTCACACGCTACATCCCGTAGTCTTCCACTCTAGTCCTTGAGACATTTGGAGATGTTCAAATCTGTATATGAAGTCAATGCCAGCTGGACTTTAGCTCATTAGAATCCTAAAGTGTGGATGAGCATCAGCAGTTTCAGTTTCTCCCTCCGGTTTCTCCTAAAGCGGTCAGTGAAAGTTGTGAAATGAGATTCTCTTTGAACCTCCAGGTAAGGGATTGTCCATTCCATTGTCCACCACAATCGATACCACAAGTGGTTTCAAGAGATGTACGTGTCATCCATTTTTTATTAGTCACGCTACCTGCTAAGTCATACAAGCCAGGGACAGACACTCTTCACGTCAAAACAAACTTGAGGTTGATAGCATTCCCCATGATTAAGAATATCATCGATGCTAATTTCTTCCTAATCAGGACTAAATACAAATATTACTTTCCAAAGAACAAGCACACAAATTATGAAAGAAGCCATTCAAGACTTGGAGAGGTCCTGATAATGGGTTGGGGGAGGGGGGTGGGGGGTGGGGGACAAGACTAGCTTCTGTGGGCCATATGGACTAGATCATCGCCAGCTGGGGGCATACCCTTTCCTGATTCGATCAGAAGTAGCAGCTCATGTGCACACATTACCTACGTAAACCCCGGAAGCGAACTGTCAAATTATGTTAGCCCTCTGCGAGTCAAAATTCTAGCTCCTATGTAACACATTCCTAGCTTTTTTTTCTTTCTGTTTCTTATTTTTCATTCACAGAAACACAGGGTGCACACACTTGGGACTTGTGCTTCCAGGGGCTAATTAGCATGTTACGTTGGAGGAGACTCAATTGAGCGGTTTCGAATCCGGCATGACCGATGCATCTAGAAATCTGCAAATTGAATTAAGTGCTTGCATCTACAGCTACAGAAGCTCAAAAGGAAATGAATATCCTTTTGCGTGTACAGCAAGTTATATATATAATTTATATAAATGTATATTTGCTTTCTGACAAGATTGTTTGGAAGGATCATATATTTTCTTGTTATTGCACAAACTGCTTTTGTTTATCATTATTTGTCACTGATGCATGGCAAATGCTTGTCATTGCTCAATATTTCTATCACATAGAGACTGCTGCAGGTTTCAATTCCCCTCGCATCAGAAATAGGCCTCTTCTCATTTTCTTCTTAACAACACAAAACAAGTGCACTGTCCAACACCATACCAACAAAAGACAATACAGTTGATCTGCAAAACAGTGACAGAAAGTCAGTATTTCGGTGTCAAATTTGACATAAGCATCATTCACAAATATAAAACCTGTTCCTTGTCCACGCTGAAAATGACAATGATTCCCAATAGCTACTTATTACAAAACTTTGTGGGGGTCTTCTTCTCCCTACATTCCAAATACTCACACCCAGAATGACCAGGGGGGCGTTTCATCAACGAGTTCGTCGGACTTTTCACCGACAAATTTGCTATCAGCCAATCAGACCAAGGATTTCATTAGCTTTTAACAGTTGTCAGTGTGAATCCTTGCGTCTGATTGGCTGATAGCAAATTTGTCGGTGAAAACCTCCGACGAACTCGTTGATGAAACGCCCCCCTGATAACACCGCCCACAAAATGGACACTTTAAAACAGATACTTTAAAACAGACACTTTAAAATTGACACTTGAAACGGACACTTTGAAATGGACAATCTTCAAACTGAATAATAAAGATATGGTACCCTTGAGGCAGAAACCTCTTTTCCATATTGTTGGCATCCAAGCTGGCCTTGGCACACATTTCCTTTTGTTCTACATTCCCCATGGTGATCCCCTCATTCAGAGTTTCAGAAACCCATCATGAGAATGTAGGCAGTCAATTTGAGTTATATTGGACTAAAAGGGATCAGCTGTAGAAAAAGAGAGAGGAAGAAAGGAAAGGAGGAGAAAGAAAAGGAGGGGGAGGAGAAGGGAAAGAGAGAGAGATAGAGTGAGGCCCATTTTCTGCACAAATCATCAAGACTTTTGGGACATCTTCTGGTTTTCTCGAGGGGGGGAAAGAGACTCACGAGTCATGTCCATTTGCCGCCCTACCATCACAATCATTAGTGCTGACACTGGGAGGGGTATTGCCCGGTTACTGCACAGTATTCTCAAAAGGTCACCCTTACTCCAAATATCAGGAAATTGAAAGAAAAAAAAATTGACTCGTATTGGGTGGAGAGTGAGAGAGAGAGGAAGAGATAACCACAACAACAAAACCAACAAAGAAATATTGTTTGTCTTCCTTGAGACGAGGAGGAAAGGAATCAATAAATTCTCTGAGCCAAGTCTGAGGGACCGCAGCAGCTGTCAGAGTCTTGTCAATCTACTTTCCCTAAATTATGCACTTGTGAAGGAGGTGACAGTGATGTCTTGCTTTCCTGTGCCAGTAATCTCATCAGGCGGGAATACAGCGCCTTACGTCATCGGTCGGTCGCAGGTTAAGATGATGATACCCCTTTGATGATTCTAGTCTTTCAGACGAGACCAACCAGCGTAACGTGGATCAAGTGCCAGATCTTCAGAGGATACTTCTACGAAACACAGCTCTTTGAGGCTTTGTTTGTTTGTTAAATGTTTGTTTGTTTTTTACTCATAAAGTACCAATAAAGCAAGTTTCAGGGCGGATAGACAAGAACATAATTGAGTATCATCACAGATATCCATGAAAACTTCCACAACAAACTACTACAGCAAGGTACTTTACTTCTCAAGCGTTATCTCAAATTGAAAAAAAAAAGAAGAGAAAATGTAATGGAAGCTTTAACCTGTTGAGGATGAGTCCCATGTATACTCGGGCAGGTGTCTATGTGAAATGCGTGTTGTAGCAAAATCAGTCCATCCTCAACAGGTTATATTGCATGCAAGTTATTTCATTCATCTCACAGAAGGAAAGGATAAGGATACAAATGCGTGCAAGTACAAAGATGTAGTGTGAATTGGTGAAGCATTTATCCCCGCCCCCCCCCCCCCCCCCCCCACCCAGTCAAAGTAAAAAACATCTCCAGTCATTGGGCTTGTTTAAGCTAGAGGCAGGCTACTCACATTGACTCGCTGATAAGGCCCTTCATCCCGCCAAAGTTTGGATTGCCGTACTTGATGTAATACTGACTGTGTCTGTACGCTCCTCGTTCCTTCCTGTCATCTGCATGGAGAGAACAGAGCATGAGATGGGACAATTACTACCATTGAATAAAAACATAGTAAAAATAAAAAAATCATCTTCTGACTACCAGACAGGCGTCATATCCACCAGACCACAGAGGCTCCGCCCCACTGCCAATTCTGGTCGTTATCCTTGTAGCGTGCAGCAGGTACTGGTTCATCCTGAGTATGTATGCCTATCATTTTTTAAGATGGATATTAGTAAACGTTGGATGATCGGTGCTCATATAAGTCGATGAAGGGCAATTTGTCAATCAGTTGCAATAGAAGCAACTTGATGCAAGAATTCATTATTTTGAAGAAAAAAAATCCTGTGAAACTCATTAATGTCATCAAACATTTACATCAATTATGCTTTGGGAATGAGAATTGACAGTGTGATGATGGACAATCAATTCATCACTTCTCTTGTAGCTTTCAGTTTATTATTAAACAATTATGAGACAAATTGCATTTTACAATTTGTGCGTAGGTTACGTAGTACTAGTAAGTCCGAGTGAAATCTTCTGAAAGACAAATTGTACGAGACATAAAAAATGAATCTATAATAACCTGATACCCTTTCCCCATAATGATTTGAGTGTGTCACTCGCAAGTAATAACTGACTTCCGGTATCTTTCAAATTCATTTTGATTAAAAGGACCCACAATAAGTAAGAATTATCTCATCACAGAACTAGAACAAGTTTACTACATTTTTTTCCCTCCTATTATCATATCTACTAAAACTGTCTCTGGACTTCAAAGCTTTCTAGTCACCATATATAGGGCAAAGGGTAAGACATACAATTGTACATATATTTCATTACAACTTCCCAAGCATCCCAGCAACACAATACCTTCATGACAAACATATGAATACAGTAACTAGTGTAGGTATTATAGGATCTAAAAGCTCTTACAATCTCACACCCCTACACCCCCAAAACAGTGAGTGTGTATACCTATGGTGGCATATCTCAGAAGGAGTTCCTGGGCGCTGGGGTGTGGTAGGCCTATCCGGAGGGCCTGGTCCTGAGTGATGTCCACTGGTCCCAGGTCCTCGTCTGCAAGCTGGACCCCCTCCATGCCCTCCTCTCGCTCCGTCCTTGAGCCTGGGAGGGAGACAAACAAAAGCAGGATTTGGAAGGGTGAATGCAACTTCACCTTTACAGAGGAATGCTCAGCTGCCTACTTCAGTGAAATTCTTCATTCTCAATTTAAAAATAGTGTGTATATTTTTTTTTCACCCACATCTCTATCTCCTTGCCACAACAGCAGTCAATGCCACCATCACCACATTGCAACCACTGACACACGTATACCTTAATTATAATGTACTACCACAATATCCATATCCATCACAACCACTGCAACTGCCACATACCACCAACTAATATAATTCTACATGCATCACCGATATAATTATACAGTATACGCCATATATTTCGTGAGTCTAAATTTTCGCGAATTGGGAATTCCCGACGATTTCGCGAGTGGTTAAATTCGGAGTCCTGCGCTGAAAGGAGAAATGTACGCGTGTACAGAGTCAATATTTTTGCGTGTCTTTAATTTTGCGAATAGCATCCGACTCGAGAAATACGCGAAAATAAAAACCTCACGAAATATTTGGCGTATACAGTATGTCCATTACAAACACCACCATCGTTAACACTACCACGACCTTTGCCAGTACCCCTTCTACTGTACCATGACAGCACCATTTTCACTCCTGCTGGGCAGTGCCAAACTCACCAAAGTTGGAATGTGATTGTGAGGTTGATGTGGTAGTTGGGATTATTCTCTGGGACGGTCGCACCTTCTCGCCCGTCTCCCGGTCGCTGACCAGATTGAACGTGTCATCGTCGTCATCTAGCCATAGACACACACACACAAATGGAAATGATAATAGATGCACATCAACAGTGAAAATGTTTCAAGCTGGTTATTTCTCAACACATGAATGGAGATATACACAGCTACGACCCAAAAACTCTTCCAGTAAGAATTGCGATTTACTTGGAAATAAAAAGTTTGATGAAACAAAGAAAAATCAAAGGGCACCCTGACACAAATGGGAAGAACATGTACAAATAGAGAATCTGTTATTAAGAGAAAGTAGATAAAGAGTGGAATATGCACATGGAAACATAAAAGGCATGATCAGAGCAGATTTTAAACTGACATCCACATAATACTCTCTGCAAAGTCATATTTGTGAATGTGTGCAAGGGTTTAATTTAATTTTCATGATATCCTGCTGGCAAGAATGCACAAAACAAATAGCCAAAAAGTATTCACTGTGCTCCTAAAAAACAGACATCATCCGTTTTGATGACATGTGCCAAGAAGAAGAAGGCACAAAAGGCAAAACATACAGTTACCATGTAAAGCAGTGTTAAAAAGTATGTTTACATTTGTTTCCCCTAATGTGCAAAGTTCAGATGACAGTGCAAATCATAATACCGCTACTTGTGACACCACATGTTGGACAGGGGTGAGTGGAAGGTTACAGTTCAAACAGTGAAGTCTGGTGCTCAAAAAGTTTGGTGCTCAACGGCAGCTTTACCATTTCGTGTGCCAAGACAAGTTGTGCAACTCAGAATACCAGCACATATTTATGTAATGAGAAGGGGGGGGGGGGAGGGTCTGCTGCCTATAGAAATCAAAGTTTGAATGAAATAATTGTGGAGAGAGGAAGTTCATCAAGAGCTTTCAAGAGTCATGAGATCACTCGTGCATTGCCAAGACTTACGGCTGGAAATGATATTTCACCTGAAAATGATATTTCGACAAAATTACATTGTAGGTTATTAAAGAAGCTAGAAACATGACTGTCTTAGCATTATCTACTATGACAAATAATTGTTATATGCCTGTGCAGCAATAGTTCACAGGACCAAAATGACAAATCCCAAGTTCCCAAAGGACACCATATATCATATAATTCAGGGGTATTTCACTTGATCGTAATTTTCTCATATTGTGTTAAAATGAATTTTCAAACACACACATATAGCTAGCATGCCAGAAGTTATCATGCTAATTTGGGCACATTAACCCGTTGAGAACAGGCTGATTTTGCTACGACACACATTTCCCATAGACACCTGCCAGATTATACTCGGGACTCGCCCTCAACGGGTTAAAGACCTGGTGGTAGCATTGGGATTCATTCTTGGCCAAATTCATTCCCTGCCCACCGGGGTACTTTCACTCTAAAGCAGCAGTCAGCAAATATGTGCATCTATTAAGCGTAAGCTCATCGGTAACATCGACAGCAGTCGAGATTTATCAGCCGTGCGTGTACTCACACAGAGATTGACAATAAAGCTGTACAAGATTTGATACAGGGATTCTCAAATATATCCACACTGGGCCAGGCTTCCCACTCCATGATGTCCCCACACGACAGGGTATTTAATAGTTTGGGGGGTATAACACCGTCTACAGCCATCCTACCTCCACCCTCCTCCATGGGCTCTGGTTCCTGGTCTCCCTCCCCGCTGTGCTCCTGCTCTGCCGCAAGTTTCCCATCTGTCTCGGCCCTGTCCAACGGGTCTTGGTCCTCATCGATCAGGTGTCTGCATTGGGCCAGATTCTTCAGTCCCAGCCGGAAGTAGCCCTCCCGCGGCTTGCTCATCCCAAGCAGGGCCCTGGCTGCCGAATGGGGGTCTAGCCAAACGATGTTGCCTACACACACACATGCATATAAATAAACACAAGGGAATTAATATCTCTGAATGAAGCTTGAAATTGGCTATTTCAAGACATAATACTGTATACACCATATATTTTGCAGGGTTTTTATTTTCACCAATTTCTCAGGTTGGGTGTGTTTCGCAAATTTAACCACTCGCAAAACTGTCAGGACGACCCGATTTACATTAGCTCTCATTCAACATAGATACTGTCATTTGCACTGCACTGAATGTGATTATAATTTCAAATTAAGCACAATTGGAACTTACCTGACCTAAAGCAAGAAAATTGACATTCTAAGCTTTACATCCGTGGTCATAACGCCAGTGCATGTTCTTATATCTACATAAAATATCTTAGTCATTCATGGGGGAACCAGAAGACAACACACAAAAAAAAAAATAGTGCGGAATGACAATGGAGAAGGGTTTTGATAAATTACAAAAAAGATACAAAGCTGCTGCAAAGTTTCATTATTTCTTTTTTCCAATTCATATGCATGAAGAAATCATCAAAAAGTGTAGAGTAAGACAAATAAACTGACGTAAACATCATTACCATTTGATTTTTTTTTTTAAACAAAAGGGCACTCTAACATATCTATACAAAAAAAAAAGTTTGAGGTACAAGTATAGTTTTAGCAAACATGAGCTTCACTGTATTATTATTTTGCTCACTGATATTCTATAAAAAAAAAGAAAAAAATGGGGATTCATATATAATCAGCAAAGCAAAATGAAAAACAAAATGCTACTGTCCAACAACAAACACCAAATTTACTGCTCAAAATGACCGAAAGTTGGAAATGGTTATTAATAAAACAACATGGGTAACTGGTACACACTATTTAAGATGTCTTTCTTATCATTCTGTCTCTTGTGTTACGAGTAGGTCAAGGGACTGATAGAACATTTAACATAGTAAGCCTAGACTTGTCATAAAATATTCAAAAAGACAAAAAAAGAACTTAATCCAAAGAATTTTTCCTCAAAACTTTGACGAACATAGTCAATGTAAAATGAATAAAAACATGCAGTGACAAAAACCCAGATATCACTGCCCAAATGACTTTATAAGAGCTTCCCACAGTCGGAGATCGTGTATTCACACAGATTTCCACAAAGCCGAAAGCACGTCACAAACTCACCTTTGATTATCGCACCATCTAATACAGCACAAGTTACGTGATTCATTCCACAGGCTAACAAAATTGCAACGATCGACAAGGTCGCATTAATTTCCTGGTGTAAAACAGCCCTTCTCGCAAATGCTCAGTACATACTTGCAACATAAACATTCCAAACATTCCTTTTCATTGCAAAGAACAGGAAAGATCACCAATGCTTGTGTCAGACTTTTGACAGTTCTGTCCAAGAAGAACACTTAACTCTGCCTATTGTGATAAGGTAAAGGAAACACGACTAAAGCTCTCAAAGCACACTGAATGAGTGTTAAAGAAGATTACAGAAACCACCAAAGACCACTCCAGCTGATGCAGAATATGCACACGTAACTGGAAACAATAGGCTCGCGTGCCAGTTTCCATACAGCCCAATGATCTTTGGACCCATTTAAGCCACAGTGACTTCGCATTTCCCTGTCCATACATGTACCTGTCAAGCTGTGTACATGAACATTGAGGGGGGGGGGGGGGGGGGTGAAGAGGATGAGAAAAACCAACCTTGATTGTTAACGTCATCAATTGACTGGGTGACAATGACTGTCAAAAATTCACCAGATTCCACTGCAGAAACACCACATGCTATACAACGTGTTCTTTTGAAGAATAGAGTAAGTCACCTTTAAAGGACAAGTTCACCTTCATAAACATAAGGATTGAGAGAATGCAACAATATTAGTAGAACACATCAGTGAAAGTTTGAGGAAAATTGGACAATCGATGCAAAAGTTATGAATTTTTAAAATTTTTGTGTTGGAACCGCTGGATGAGGAGACTACTACAGCTTGTGAGTCATATGCGTACAACAGTATAAAGAAAATGTAAAAGAAAATTCAACATATTTTCACTTTTTTCGCATAATAAAAGAGCTCTTGACTTGCCTCTTTCTAAAGGCAGGGGGAATAATATTGCCCATAACATTTGTCGGTAAAGAGTCAGGGGAATGTGTACTTTTTTCAAAAGATGGAATTTTGTGAAATTCTCTTTATATTTTCCTTATATAATGTTGTACGCAAGTTATTCATACACTGCAGTAGTCTTCTCATCCAGCGGTTGCTGCACAAAAATTTTAAAAATTCATAACTTTTGAACGGATTGTCTGATTTTCCTCAAACTTTCAATGATGTGTTCTACTAATATTGCTACATTCTCTCAATCCTTATGTTTATAAAGGTGAACTTGTCCTTTAACAATAACTGGGATGCAATCAACCATTCACAAACAATTCATCACGCTGAATCTGTAAATAATAAAGAGGCCTTGTGCTAGGAAAGATATTGGAGTGTAACACAATGATGTTTCACTGATATATCAATTGTAAGTGCAAATAAATGGGCATTTAATGTAAGATAAACACAGCAAGTTTGTTTTGGGTGTTGTACAAGTACATTACATGATACTAATAAAGTACTCTTCAATGAGGGGGAATGTTGATATCACCACACATAAAAATAGGTGTTTAAAAGGTGTAGGGGTGAGGACTAGTGATATCATCACTGGAAATATCCCATGGTGTAATGCAATATTCTGAACTTTTGAAGTCTTAGTGGTAGTCTTGTGCACAAGAGATTAGAGCTATAGATATTTGAATGTACAGAAATTTAATGTAAAATGCTGTACATAGTACAAACAAATTTGTACTTCATAAAAACCTAACAAGTTTCAAATGTCAACACATTCCCAGGCTTTATTTCATATCATTAAATTTATATCATAGGCGAATGTACTTCACACTATTCTAATGGGGGAAAATGGATAATTTTTACACATCCCATCAATTGTTGTGTATGCACCTATACACTATGTGAAGCATCTTTTCTTTTACTAACAAAACTTAATTTAAATGTTATTTTTGATGGTTTTCAATTTCAAAGGGTCAAATTAATGGAAAAGAGAGAAAGAGTTTTTTTGAGAAATAGATAATGGAATGTGTCCAGTTTCCTTGACGCATCCTTTGAGGGTTTGTGCGTGGCGTGAGTGTGTGTACAGGTGATTGCTAAATGGAGTTGACCGTTTGCATGGAGGTCAATGCATTTCAGCTATTTCCATCAGACAACCACCGGGCTTATAACCATACTACTCTGGATGACCAATCATGAGGCTGGTCAGAGATAAGATTCCAGATCCCTTTGACTGTTGGTCCACAGACACTGATCCTGGCCTTCTTGTGTCGCGGCACTAACAAACAGAAAAATTAGGCCATTTCCTTGTCCGAACCAGCCCTTTACATCATAACAAGCGTTCCATCTGACCCTTGGAAATTAACGACAGATTTTACGCTTTCCTCTAATATATCCTGACTGACATTTTGTTTCATATTTGAGGATCAGAGGATGACTGTTTGTCACTGATTTTAAGGAAAAATTATCTCAATATTGAGAATCCTTCCCCTGCAATATTTCTTGAATCACTAAAACCCAACATCTACAGTGTCCCCTCCTATTATGTACAACAATAATGTCCTTTAGAAGTGAAATATAATTAATGATAAACAGTCTCATTATAGTATGTAGACATGACATCCATTTAAAGAAAGAAAGGAGATTTAGGAAATTTAATTTAAGGTCAATTACATTCATCACAATGCTGAGTGCCATTGATCAGAAACATCCGTTGCAACTGACAGTGCTCAAAGATGTTGGTAATGATAATGATAATGATGATGGTGATAATGATAAGAAAGCATCATGAGGACAATGTAAGACACTTCAAACAGTATTAAACATGAAAATAAATTTTCTTACTAAACCATGGTGACAGTTTGAGAAAAATAGTGACAAAGTCCTGTTCTCATACCAGATCATAACAGATGTCAAGAAAGGATAATGCTGTGTTGATACACATCCAGGGGGAAAAAAAAAGCTTCATGAGACATGACCTGTTTGTCATAATTCTCATGCTACATAAAAGACATGAAACAGAAAGGAATGACCACAAGGTTTCCATGTTAATGCATTCAAAAAAAATAAATGAAAAAATTGAAAAAAAAAAAATCTTTCTTTCTGCAATTAACATGTTTGGAGAAAATCACTTCCAGAAATGAAAAGGAACAGAGTTAAACACGACAGTAACTTCCTTCCAATAGGAAATCAAGACAATGTCCTACACACGAGGACCTTGTAAAGTCATTTCAAAATGAGAAACATTTGAGAAAAATCATCTTCACTGATTGCAAACAAGGTCTCCATATTAAATTTGCTTCATTGGTCTGTCATCAAACTGTATCATCTCCTGTGCTCACCGTTGTTTACGTCACTGTGGGCCTGCGCACGCGTGACTCAAACTCCGCCGTCTACCCATCCAGCAACCTCAATCCAATTACGTTCCATCAGAAATACTGCGCTAGACAGAAACGACAACAAGCAAAGGACAGCTTGTCTCTGCTTCAAAAAAAGAAGAATGAAAAAAAAAAAAAAAAAGAAGACGGAGAGGACAAGGGAGAGGAAGACACTCACGGAGTGGTTTGTGAATAAACAAGGTGAAGGATGTGGCATAAACTATCTTCCAAGTTTTCACCCTGTTTATCTCCCCCGTCTTGGTGAGCTTTCTTCTTCTTCTTCTTCTTCTTCTTTGTGCTACTGTCAGTAAGAAGTGGTTCTCATCAGTGTGAGGGTCACCAAACCTCTCTTGACAGTAGGAAATTTGCATCTCGATCTACTAATAAATTTTCCTCAGGGGCTGGTGTCAGAACTTAATTGGAGTGGATGCGCGCTAATCCTTGGAAGTGGTTTGCGGGGGTTTATACAAAGAAGTCACATTCTGGAACACACTGTGAGTAAATGTTTCAAAACATTGATATCCTCAGACGGAGGAGAAAGAAAGATTGGGAAAAAAAATTGGGGGCAACTCTCACTGTCGAGACTCTTCTCTCCTTCCTTTTCTGTCTCCTTACGACTCGTGATCTGTGTAAATTGGATGATGTTATTATTCACCAGGCAATCAGATTTCATCCTGATCAAGAGGCCGGGGATGTATTCCCTCGGGATGCTGCCAAGATTGCTTCTCCGGCAGCAGTGATTCACGAGCTGTACAGAGATGCGGCTTAACCGCATCAAAAAGCCTCAATGGAGCACCACCTTCTATGTCTAAGGCTACAGCCTTTTGAAGGTTTGATGCCTGGCAACCTCACAACACAAACAGCAACACTTCTGTCACTGAGGGGAGGTGAGCTGGCTTAGTGGTTGGTATCATCTGACTCATGCATGCAGGGTCCCGGGTTCAAATCCCAGAGGGATCTATGAGTTTGATGATGTATCTATGCATGGGCGGTCCTCTGCAGAAACAACAGGCATGAACTGACAAGGAATTAATAACTTCACATAGTTTGCTTGTATTTTTGGCAATGTGTACACAGAAATTTCTTTCGTTTTCTTTTTTTCTAAATGTATATCACGTGGCAAGAAATATGGCTGGAAACCATACAAATACCTTGCAGCTTTCTTAATTTTTGACAAGCCCTAATAAAAGTATCTAATGACCAGCATAAAATCTGGAGAGGCTCTGTTTCATGACACTTTTAACACTTCTTAATGTGAATGATTTGCACCTAGAGAGGCATATAAGCCACTGATAGATTAACACATTACACTTAACTCTTAACGTGCCATGGTCGCCGAACGGCGACCTTAGTCCTGACGTGCCATGGTCGCCGATCGGCGACTAAGAACAGCGAGAAAAGCATTGATCATTAAAGTTCTTGTGGTACCGTAATGTGTTACACCAAGCAACTGCCAATGATATGTACTGGTAGCTGATTAGCATAGCCATCGTTTCCACTAAAAATATGAGCATGCTTACATTGGAAAATTTTGAGTAAATACATGATTTTTCAGCTAGATGTATTTTTCTCACATCGGGAAAATCCGCAGCGGGCGCACCCTCTGCGAGATGTGTATGGATCAAAAGTCTCATAGGTAAACCACGCGTGTGTATGCTATTGACTCTGCGTGTATTGTCTATGCGGTTCCACTTGCATTGTTCCGCTTGGACGCTGTCCTGCGGGAAGCTGCTTTGATTTTGTCCCTCAAAGAGGGTCAGCTTTCGTTCGTCAGTCAAGTCTTTCATCCTTTTGTTTTGGTGAACGTCACTAATCATTGCCACGCTAGCATAGGAATTGCGCGTGGACAAAGGCCTGCCGATTTCAATAGAGTACGCCCGCCCGCAGTCCGCGTAGACAAAAGGAGGATTAGCAGGTTCTTCCTTCTCAGGTGGACAAAAGACACTATTCCAGGGCCCGGGACAATTACTTTAGTTTCAAATACAGGATCTGGGACTAAAGGACTCAGATTTGGGAATGAATTACTTATGCAGAAAGAGAAATTGCCAAGACAAAATCAATTGATAGTATCTTTGGAATCATACAATTCAGAAGGCAATTTTGTTATCATTTGAAAGAGGAAATGTTGCTCTAAAACATTCTCACAGAGTCAAGGGAGCGTTCCATTGAAGAAAAAACAAGACTGACTCTTTTTTTCCGTACTACACAAAAATTTCTAATGATTTTTTTGATGTATCAAATATTTCTGCAATATTTCAGATTCAGATAGATATTGTGGCAAACTGACTGCATGACACGAAAGAGCAAACATTTCTTGATATATGTTGTGTAGAACTCAATTCAAAACAGTCAATAGTTTCAGAGATATGGCGGTTTTAAATTTCATTGTCAGTCCAGTCTCGAAACGTTCTGGCGTTAGGTAAAAACCTCTGGCACATTTAATAGGGGTTTTGGGCCTGGCACATTAAGAGTTAAAGCTCCTGTAGGTGGCAAGGTATGCACAATGGGCTAGCAATTTCCTCCTCAATGATGTGTTTATACCAAAGATCAGGGCTCCACTTCAAAGACAGTTGTGGACAACAGCAATTCTTTCTGCAACGGCAAGTGTCATGGTAAAGACAAGAATCCCACTTTCTGATTAGCTGTTGCTACAACAATTTGCTAATCTAGCAAGAATTGCTATCCTAACATCTTTTATCAAATGAGACCTAGATAAAAATTCTGCAGTATGTCGCCAGAGTATCATTTGAAGAGTGACAGACTATAAAACTAACAAAAAAGTTGCATTTTTAGTTGATGTGATGTGCATTCAAGAATAATGCAAGGACAATGCCTCTATGCATATCTGAGAAATTTCTCTCGCTAGCTGTAGTCACACTGCACAAACTTCTTATAGTGTAACTTTGAGAAGTCTTTGCAAAGTTTGCTTATCTGCTCACACTGGTGGCTAAACTTCTCAAAGTTAATGTTCTCAATAAAGTTCTTGAAGTTTGGGTCACCACTGCGCATGCAAAACAAAGAAGAAAACATGTACCGCAAGCAGGTACTGGACTGGTTATTTGACAAACTTTGCAGCTGCAGTTTCAGCTGCATGTGTTCAGCCTGCACAAATTTCAAGAAGCTTTGCAGGAGTTTAAAAAAAATTCATATTTTCTTTTTGTGGGAAGTTCTACAGGGAGTTTCGCAAGATTTTGCAAAAAGTTTTGCAAGAAGTTTTGTGAGAAGTTTTTGGGAAGTTTGTGGACACACTGGCAAAACTTTGAGAACTTTAAATTTGATAACATCAACTTTTAGAAGTTTTGCCATTGTGATTGCAGTTTCTGAGTAAGCAAACATTTTCAAAGGATGATGCTAATGTCATTTTCATAATTACATGGTTGAAGGTCAATGTTAATAGTGCCATTTACGAGCTCACTTGAACGACATCAGAAATGTCTTTGAGTTTGGGGAAAAAAGTCAAAATTGGGAAAAACTTTTACAATTATAACATTTTTAAAATCTTACGCTTTTCCCCCTTTCTCCCTTTTTGGATATAGGCAAATTGTTTGGGGGAAAAAATTGTTGACTTGGTTGGTGCAAACGATTCACTTCTCATCTGCTAGATTGCTGTTTGCCTGTCATGGGGAAAAAAAATATCGTCGAGACTCCATAAATCTTCCAATAACTGGTTAGCACTCTCCCTGGTCTGTCCCTGGGAGCTGTACTCTAGAGGATCCCCAGAACACCGGTTGAGGCAACGCAAGAAGTTTGCTTGCAGTCAGTGGCGGGACGCCGAAAAGGAAATGCTTCCGAGCCACAGTGTCTGCAGTGTGGGATCAACCCATTTCAGAAATTTACAGGATTGGAGGGGGGCATAGGGTAGAATATTCACGAGGAAAAAAAAAATTATACAAATTTGACCGAATTGTCGGCCACTGCAGACAGACGAGGTTGAATTTATGATTATTGTATCTGTCATCATACATACCCATCACCGGCCTAACAAGCTGCTCTCTTACAGGCTCAGCAGCAAACTAGTGTAAGATCTACAACCACCAAAATGAAAGAATTGGATTTCTGACCTAATTACATCTCTATAATTATTTCTGTACAGATTTTACTGCACTTTCTGCTACATGAAGTCAAACAAACAAAAAAGAAAGCATGAAGAAAAAAGAAAACTGTAAGATATACTGTAGGTGCATGAATAAAATAGTTATTCATCATGATGAAATGAGTCCTCGAACCTTATTAAAGGACTTAAGTGGTAAGAAACTTCTACCCTTTGAGATTGAATTTATTGAATATTTGTGTGGAAAGTATTGAGGACAAGATATGTCGGTTGAGAATGATAAGGGTGTTAAGTTGCCAGTAAACCCATAGTGTTCCAGACAACTTAAAGGTCCAGTTTACCTTTGGGAGCAGTGATTTAAAAAATGTTCAAGTATCACATTTGATGCATGTGTGTAGGTCTGTTGTATCACAAAACATCCTACCATATTAAATTTTCGCAATAAAGCCTAAAATATAAGGAGATATCAGTGTTTTTCTCAATAAACTGTAGCTGTAGATGGTTTAGTCTGGAAACATTTTTATTATAACTATTGTTCACATTTTGTGTATTTAACAAAACTTAACATCGATCATACGAATTCAAATTTTTACAGTGGTTGTTTCTATCCCTAACTCAATTTTAAAACTATTTTAAAGCACTAATGCTGGGTTTTTGTTTCATCTGCAAATGGTAAATTATGCCTTTAATGTCCTTCTCATTCTCAACAGACGATTAGAGATAGTTAAAGCTGTTTCCAAGAACAACCTGCTCAAGATTGAGGCAGAAAGACCAGAGATGCGTCAGATGTGCACTGGCTGTACCACTACATGAAGCCAGGACCCTAATTTGTATGGTGGTCCCAGTGGGTATTCGGCTTTACGCCATGGAAATTTATAGCTCTGCGGAGCATGGCCTCAATTAGCGGCAGCTTGTGTCTGATCCTATATAGGATACGCGGTGGCCAGGGTCTGGGGGATGCGTCACGTTTCTCACAGGCTAAACTCTCAAAGCCGACAGTGCAGTGGCAGATGATTGGAAGGTGGGTGTGAATGGCAATCAACTTTGCCCTTTGGCAAATTCAACAGATTTTGTGTAGCCTGTGTGTATAGTAAGGCTAGGAGACCTGTATTTTCTGCCTCTGCTGAAACAGAACAATGACACTGATGTATCAACTCAACAACAGGGAATTCACCTTTTTGCTGCTGTGATGTAATTTCAATGGCTGAATGCCAGAGTCAGGTACTTGTATAGTAACACAGAAAAGGACACAACTCATTCTGCTAAACCATTGTAAATAATAATAATAATAATAATACATACAATTTCTATAGCGCCGTTCTCCACTTTGATTAAATGCTCAAGGCGCTTTACAATTGTACATCAAAGCAAACAGATTGAAAATACAAGTACAAGTACAAGTACATAAAATACAAGTAAAGAAGGGAAAAGTAAAATGCCTGCCTTGCATAATTATTCCTCAGGCCCATAGTCCCACCTATGTCTATCTTTACTTTTATGCTCAACAGAAAAATAAGCGTAATTAAACCACAATGTTTATACATGACCAGACTTGTCAAAATATGATTGTGCAAATCATGAAAGGTGTTATAAAATGTGTGGTCACATATTCTTTGTGACCAAGGCTATTGAAATGACATATGACTGGATGATGAGTATATCATTCAGCACCAACATACCCATCATGATGAAAATTTCCCAATGATAAAAAAAAAAACTTTCTTGAGTAAATTGCCACTGGCACTCAATGCATATAGTGTAGACAAGAAGTTTTGCATGTACTTTTAATTTCATGAATCTTGGCTCTAGCGAAATTTGCGAAATTAAAATGCACATGAAAATTTCTGGTTTTACAGTAACCTCCTCGGCAGAGGTAAAAATAACTTTGTCCTGCATGGCCTCATCCCTCCTTGCTGCTACATAGCATCACACTCAACTCTAAATCAACAATACCGAGTACTACAAGACCTAATAACTTGGTTACCAAGTATATTCAGAAAGAAAGGGGGTAAAAATTGATTTCAAAGGGGGACAAAATTGCTCAGGCGCCAGCTGTAATTGTTTGCTGCTAATTTTGGATTTAAAAACAACAAGTGCTTGTACAGCAACAGTTGTTCAGCAGCAAATGCTGCTGTACCTTCATCATAGCACGGAAGTTCAAGCAACCTTTTTTTTTTTTCCTCCACAGAGAAGGGATAACGTGGTGGATCTGTGCTGAAAGCGCACAATAGAAGTGGTGCTCTGCTTTTTAAATGGCAAATAAAAATGGCTGAAAGATATGTCCAAAAATGATTCTTTTTCAAACTGAAATATGATCCTGACTGCCAATAATTCAAACCGAAGAGAAAATGATGGGAAACAGACTTTCATAATAGCATAGAAGTAGAGAAGGATAAAAAAGTGTATCTTGTGACTTGCATCTCGAGTTCAGTCAACTGTCACAAACACGTTTCAGAATGCATTTGAAAGTTCATGGAGCTACATACAGATCATTGTAACAGTTCCTCTCAAATAATTCCCTCCTTAAATACTTTCTATGAGGAACACATGTCAGCCTCGATTAGTTTCTGAACTCTAACCATTATCTCGCCGAAACCTGATGTCCAGACCCGGGGCGATGCGCATTTCCCCGACGGTAAATCTGTGACATTTCCTGCTTCCCATCCACCAAGATCCCCAAGGTACAGGGTGTGAACCTTGGGCGGCTTTCTCGTCCTCAGCTGGCACGGCTCTCTGAGCATTTTTACAGTTCGTTCTCTCGTTGCCACCTGTACTGATGTACTCAGATACAGACTCAACCAGTAATAATCCCTCCAATCTCTGGCATCGTGCACTTCCCTGCTAGGTTACTTCACTGTTCTCTTTTCCCCTTTGAAGGTGCATTTTTCCATCACTCAACCTGAAACAACCAATCACAGTTAGCATCACTCCCATGGTAAAACTCTTATAATCTTTTTTGTTTTTACTTTGGTGTGAAGTTTCCAACGTGCAACCTTAAATAACCCCTGACTGGCATGACTTTATTGGTAACAACCTTCACTCACAACCTGCATATTCAAATCCACAACAATATCAAAGCCCCCTTTCATCCATTACCATCATGCCCATGGTAAGACTCACAGCCCTTTTTTGTATCAAAGCTCAGAAAATACTCCACATGAAGATGGTCTTAGAGGTGAATGAAACCCAAATGTATCATGTGGATTGTGTGAATGCAAAAATATTAGTAGAACACATTGGTGAAGTTTGAGGAAAAATGAACAGCCTGTTAAAAAGATATATATAAATTATTAAAAGCTTTGGTACAGCCATCACCTGATAAAAAGACTACAGCAATTTGTGATGTCACACATGGGCAATGATATATATAGAAATCATAAAGAGAATTCAACATATTTTCACTTTTCTAGCATAATGAAAAAACACTTGGCTTACTACTTTCAGAAGGCAGCTGGAAAATAATATTACCCTCATCATTTGGATGCCAATACCAAGTGAGAAGGAATATGTTCTTTTCATAAAATATGACATTTGTGAATATTTCTTAATATTTTTTAATCGTTGCCCATGTGCAACATCACAAATCATTGTAGTCTTCTTATCTAGCGAAAGTGGTATCAAAATTTTATAAATTCATGACTTTCAAAAAGATTGTCAAATTTTCCTCAAATTTCATTGATCTGTGTTTTGATATATTAATTTCTGCATTTAGTCCATCCACATATGATGGGTTTCACTCCCCATTTTAAAAAGTAAATTACTACATATTATCCCTTTCATTCCTCTCTTATCATAATCCTGACAGGTCTACATGCACTGATCAGCAAACAGTCAGCAGACTATTCTGCAGGGGAAGATTCAGCCTGGAATTCCTACAGCAACCAAACTGCACCATCGGCCAGAAAAGCCCGCAAGTGCTCTACATCCAATTGAATCAAGTACCAGCCAGCTGCACGTGAACTTTTTGGCCACAGCATATTAGCGATCATATGGCTGTGGATAGCCTTGAGATTGTCCCTGTCCCACTCATACATTTCTTTGCGGCTGACAGTCTAGACTCCAAGAGACTGGAGGCATTCGATTGATGAAGGAAATTTGATCAGTGATTAACCCCCTTGTTCTCCAAGGACCAGTCACTGCCAAGTCACAGCCAGTGCATTCTAGGAGACTCCTGACTAATAAACCTTGATGCAATGCACACCACTTCAACTTCAAATATAGCCCGCAACCCATGCATTTAACATGGTCTGACAATGTACTCTTGCGCAAGTTTTGCGGTGGATCAAAGCTATGAAACTCAAGAAGGGAGGACGCCAAAATGCAATTAGGGCAAGAGGTGCCACAGAGACGCAGAATCGCCCCGGACAGGGACCGCATGGCTGACTCAGAGCGCTGAATGGAGTCAGAAGCAATTCAGCGCGTTCCCTGCCTAGCTGCTCTTGCCAGGTGTGCCTGGGCGTTTGTTGACAAAACTGGGAAGGAATCAATTGGTGCCAACTGTAATACCTCCTGGCAGACAGCACCTGAGCTTGGCACCCAGGTAATTAAGAGCAGAATGTTGTGGGGGCATGGTTCTGATGCTACAAGCAGGTGTAAAAACCCTCTATTCTTCATATGCCAGATAGGCTTGACTTTTTTTCTCTATATCGAATGCTTTGAGCACTAATTTCTGCCAACTATGAATAGCTTCCTAATGCTGGTGACATCTGTTTGATTTAATAGCAAATATAAGTTTGTCTCTTTTTCCTCATTAAACAGGGAAGTACTGCAAGTTTCCTTAATAAAATGCACCTTCTGTCACTTCTTGTTAATTCCAGTTTTCAGCACATGGAATGCACAATCACGAATGTTTCTTGACAAGATCTTTTACTTTTTTATACTGTCTTAATTGACTGTTGAATTTCTCTCCCATTCGTTATCTCTTCTAGAAATTGTTAATGTTGTCAAGTTTCAATCTTATTTCAATTTTTTTCACGGAGCCCTACATTCTTTGAAAGAGAGTCTTCAGTCACCAAGAAGTGAATGAGAGTTAGGGATACTTTTTGAGAAAAGCACAATGATATCATAGAGGTATAGAATGCTTAGTTATATGCTTTCAAAATTAAAGACTTCTTGAAAGTAAAAACAAACAAACAAAACAAAACAAAACAAAAAGAAATAAATCAAACTCTGGGATACAATACCATAATGATTCTTTTTGTGGAATAAGGAAATTGGACAGTTTATCACAAAAGATATGGGGGCTAAAAATCATTAAAACACTTTAAGTATTAATGTTGATGCACAATACAGAGGTCACTCTCGGCCATTCTTTATACACAGAAGGATAATACAATGCTCTGTGTCCTTACAATGACATTTCTTTTTCTTCTATTAAAACTATTTAGTATTTCCTTTTTAACATCATGATAACAACATTGCTTATTAAAGATGAATTTCTGAATTTAATGAGCTGATGACACTTACTTCATAATGCTTCACATGTGATCAGGGCAAATATTGTTTGTTTTTGTTTTTTAAATAGAAACTATTCCTGTCAAATCCCAAAGCATTACCACAGCAATGGCATCCAAAATAAACTTATAGATTGATTCACACCAATAGGTTAATCATGACTAGTTCAACAAGTTTACAGATTTTAATACAAACATGAAGAACAAAGATCTGTGATATCAGAATGTCACAATTCATGTGCTCTGCCGGATGAGTTATCAAAATCAATTGACCTACATTGTACACTCATCCACAAGTTATGCAGCAGTTTAGCCCACTGAATGCAAAAACTTACTGCATCTTTTGCAGTATGTATCTACAGAGATTTTATAATTTTAAGGGGAACAGTTAAAAGAGCAACATTTGATTTACGCTAGAAGTTTGTTGCATGTGATGCAATGAGCTCTCCTACATTCCCAAAAATGGATGTCAGTAACAATTGAATTTTATTCTTTTTGAACTCTACAAAAAGTATGAATTTCATGATTTGCTAGTTCAACTTGATTGCCATCAAGTTTTCTTGGTTAAGAAAACAAAGAGAGAAAGTGATTAATAACTAGTTATGAGAATGCTATTCAACTTTAATATACTTGTACAATCTTTCTTCTAGAGTATACATTTGCAGGGGCCGCGGAACGTTTTTCAGTGTGGGGGGGCTGCGGGACCGGGGGGGGGGGGGGGGGGGGTGGCAAGGTCAAGACCCCCCCTAATAACTTGAAATTCATGAGTGTTGTGATTTTTTTGCGATTTTTTTTTTTTCCGATTTTTTTTTTTTTTTGACGAACCAAAAGTGTGTGGGGGGGGGGGGGGCTGCAGCCCCCCCAGCCCCCCCCCCCCCCCCCCCCCCCCCCCGCTTCCGCGGGCCCTGATTTGTAACTGTTCTTAATGTTTTCTTCTTTGTTGTCTATTTTCTCTTTGATGCAATGTGTTCCACAATCTTTCAACATACATGCAGCTGATCCAACTTGCTAAATCAAGGATATATTTCAAAGCAGTTGATAATGCCCACAAAGGTTTTTACCAGGTATTTGTATTCTTAAATTAAAGTAGCATCCATTGTATGAACAGCATAGCGACATTTGAATAACAAGGTCTAATTTGCATTCTTGACCATGCTGGACTAATCAGCATCTTTGATATCAACATATATTACATTTTGATACCAAAATTCTGCCGGGGCCTCAAGGTGCTATCATAGGAAGTTGTTTCTCAACGCCAGGAAAACATCGGGAATGAGAAAGTTTGATGCCACTCTTGTACTATCATTGCCACTCTCATACTATCATCACCATTTTCTATAAAAAGTGCATGAATTGAGTGAGAGCCCCCGTGGGGCGAGTGACACAAAAATAAGCAGTGGCAGAAATCTAACACAAACAGCCCAGCTATCAGGATATGAGTCCTAACGAGACAATGTCCGGTCCTAACGCAGGTAAATGGGACAAGCGCACGCATGGACAATTTTCGCGGCACATGCTCACAAGTCTTCTGAGTAGTCTCCCTTTCAGACAATCCTTCACCTCTCTTTGTTTGTATCTTTTGTTTGGATTTTTTTTTTTGCAGGGGATTGGACTTGTCTTATCTATTTTTCACACTCATGACTATTCTTATATTTTACACTGAAAAAAAAAGACAAATAGACTGTGTATCGTTATTTTCACATTGTAATGTCACTAGACAGATTAAAGCTAGTTGCAAGACTACCCAAAAGTTTGAAAAGTTTGTAAAAGGTTGGACAGTAACCTGTCAAAGTACACTGAAAGAGAGATCATACCTTGCCCCACATGAAAAAATAAAAATAAATAAAGCACCTTGACTGCCAGAATCATGTAACAAACCTTTCCTACCAATCATCACTCATTTCCGCGAATGGATCATCTGGTACAGCAATTGGATGCAGGAAGGTAGCAACGACAAGGTTATTCACAAATCAACAAGCTGGTGCTTCCCCTCTGAAAGATTCCAGGTAAATGCTAATGGTTATGATGAATTGTTACACAGAATACATGCAGGTACAGGATCTGACAATTAATGGCAAATGATTAGGATAGGGATACATCTACAAACATACAATTAGTGTACAGGCATGTTCATTTCTGATTGATATATGAATGTGGGAGGGGATCATCTTCTACACACTGGGGACACACATAACAACTAATATCCATAGGTGGGGGAAAGATTCTGAGCTACACTGCGACAAGCAATAAGAATTCAACTTGCACAAAAACAGGCCAAGAACAGCATGAAACAAATATTATAGAAACACAGATTACTCAACATCATGTTATGTTTCAGTATGTGTGTGTGTGTGTGCGTATGTCTGTCTGTCTCTCTGTGTGTGTGTGTGAGTGTGTTGACTCTTGATCAATCTAAATGATAAATCTAAGTGATAAAGGCGAAGGAAAATAATTATTCATTTCATATTCAAGGACAGTTTGCAAAATGCATGCAAACACTACCCTCGACCTATCAGTTTGAGAGTCATGCAGTAAGTCTATCTGCAGACATGCATGGTCCATACGGTCCCCTGATGACAGAGGCGAAATTACTCCACCTTGCCTAAAAGACTTCTTCAGAGAGAGCAACAGGAAAAATATATTAAATTGTTGCATTTCCACAACCGGAGTCTCTCTGAGGGCAACATAATCAGCTTGGGGCATTACCACTTCCTATCAGACTGCAAAGTTCAAGATCCTATACTCCTTGAGCAACAATGTCAAAATTTACAGAATGTATACCTGTTTTATGTATACAGAGTGTAAGTATGAATTTGAACTCTACAAAAGGGACACACGTATTATTTGTGTGTGTGCGTGTGCGCGCGCGCAGGATATCAAACAATATTCGAATAAAGAATATCATTCAAAATAAAAAGTAGGTGTACGTGTGTGTAGCTGTATGTGATTGTTCATCACTGAGAGTATAAACTCAGAAATACGTAGAGTACATATTTCTTTTTCCAAATTAATATAAAGATACATGTATTACACACTAAAAGAATCATTTTTGTTTATTGTGACCAATGATGAATTTTTGTTACATTGCACAGTAATATGAGATTGAACTGCTGTCTTTGGTATTATTTGAATGGAAGTGAATAGATAGTGAAAAAAAAACAACAGCAACAACTCCAAGATGCAGGCATACAATGTATTTTGTGTCTGATGTATGTACATGTATACCTCTGTACAGGATTTGGAGTACAGTCCAGGGGTAGGCAATGTGATGCCATGGGGCAAACGAGTTCATCGCACTGCAATGGTCTCCCTGAAATCGATACATTTCTGCCCTCCTTCACGACCGACTGACTCTCGGGCCAATCACTTGACTTGTTTTCTGACATCTATGGAGAGATTGCCCCCTGCATCACACGTTTCCTGCCAAACACACCCACTGGAGAATAAGGGTCAATACTCTAGAGAGCACAGCCAGTGTTTGGGGACGACTGGATAAAACAAACAACAACAACAACTCCAAATTAACCTGTTTTCTCCAGGATTCTCTAATTCTTAAAGAGTTTGTGAAGATCCGACCATGTTCCGGCAAGCAATGGGTGAGCATAGTAAGGGAAAAAATAAAGGTTCAAGTCGAAGATTTATGATAATTACAGTTTTGTAGTTGTTTTTTTAATTAGGAAAAGAAATGAGAACTTTATAGAATTTGGAAGTTTAAAGAAGCAATGGCAGTCACGATAAATGATGCAAATCAGACATGCTGCAGCCATTATCACTTTACGACTTTATGATTTGTCTGTACTTGGAGAAAATATCCCAGAATCGTTCCAGCAACCTCAAGCCTCTCACCTCTGCAACAATTTGACCTGAAGTATGTAAATGCTTCTTAGTTTCTTTGTTTCATCCATTTTCAATGTATACCAGTCAATCGATCATATAATTTCTTGTATTACGTGTGGGGGGAATGCACCCTACAAGCTCACCTTTTTAGCATTCCTCCCCATTTCCAACATTTTCCTATACCTACAAGTTTTCTGTAAATTTATCCTTTACTTTGTATAATGAAATTTATGTACTGTATTCAATTTTTGTAAAATATTTATATGTTTTTGTTGGAAATGAAAAATAAATGAATGAATGAAAATGAATGAATTCACTTCAAATGAGGAAATAAGGAGAAAAGTGTTCCATGAAAATTTGTGAAAGTGTAAAATTCCATAACTTTTCTAGAGTGGTGTCTCGAAAATGTGCATTTTATTAAGTGAGCTTTCACTGTTTTGTATGTTTGATTGTACTCTGTTAGCCAAAGTCAAATAGAAGATGGAGAGGATTTTCACTCTGTAGCCAACATGGACGTAACGATGAGACACGTAAGTCCCGCGATTCCCCTCTCTCAGACATCACAACAACAAAACAAACAAACAAACATGTCATACTGTTTACCATTCCATTTCTCTAAATGTACATGCCAAGAACAGAAGGCATCCAAGGTTTGTTTTTTCTATATTTCTTTGTCTGTTTACTCACAAAAATATCCACGTTCTCAAATCCAGGTATTTTTGAAAA
Organism: Diadema antillarum; assembly: GCF_040938485.1. Classification (NCBI taxonomy): domain Eukaryota; kingdom Metazoa; phylum Echinodermata; class Echinoidea; order Diadematoida; family Diadematidae; genus Diadema; species Diadema antillarum. The sequence continues at coordinate 966,325 of NW_027270921.1, read as the reverse complement.
GTGCCATCACGCCTTTTGCTTCAAGCAGAAGTACAATCTTATGAAGATTAGAATGTACTGACCAAAGGCACTGGTCCTTTTCAGGGCCAAACTCATCCAAGAAAGAAATCAAAGTGATGCACTGCAACCCAGTGTGATGTATTAATGGCATGATGTAATATCGTCTGATATGATCCTGGTTCAACTCCCCCTCCCCCCCCCCCCCCCAAAAAAAAAAAAAAAATGGAATGAGGAATAAGATAAAATAAACAAAGTCAGAAAAGTGACAGGGCTTCTTTACATCAACCATGACATCTTATTAATTGCTGAAGACACATTCCAAAAGTCCATGAAGAAGAAATCATTTGTCACCTCATGTTCCTCACAGGCTTTTATTAAAAATATGAGTGAACTTTAGAAGTATGTTCTTAACATGACTCACCAAGAATGACTTACAAAATGAGACTATTTAAAAATGACTATAGGAATACCCTGTTAAAGGCAATCGGTCGTCGCAGGCGATTCGCAGCTCAGTAGAAAAGCACGACAAGCTGCTCCTCCCGTTATTGTACCCCCGTACGTACCGAATGCCGAACACGACGCTACGCAGCGCACCAGCGAAAACCAGATGGGGCACGAGAGCCGTGCGAGCCGTCCACTGTAATTTCAACATGGACGCCCGAATACCTACCGAATGGGGCCGAATGGGTGCACGCACAAAACCGCACAACAGCCATGTGCATGAAAATCTCTCCTACGGGTCCCCGTCGCGACACAACAGTAGAGCTGTGTGGTGTACGTACGTACGTATCTGGCTGCAGTCTCTGTTTATTTGCACTATGGTGCCAATTTCAGCAATCTAAGCAATAATATTTTAAAATGTCTGAAAATATTATATAACAATATTTTAAATCATTCATATATTACGTTGTTTAATATTTGGTATTTATAAATATGCTTTGATGAAGAAATATTAAAACTCTAAACTTCATGTATAGCAAGTTGCAATGCTCATGGCCATATGGCGGGTTGTTTTGATCTCATTGGCAATTGTCTGCTGCGTCAGCTGTGTTACAGTATGTTGGGCCGGATCGGAACATAACAAAGTTGGTATAAAGTCGTCGGTACCGGTATGTCAATATCAATAATGTGTGTGGTATGCGTGTACTGTTTCGGATTAGCCTTGGCTTTGGTTTAGTAATGAAACCTCACAATGGAGATCAAAACAGCCGTCCAACTCGAGTAAAACGTATCTACTTGTTTGACGCTATCGACGAGTGGAGAACGCAGAGAGACGTGTTCTTAGCATGCTTAGGACAGGGAGGTTTCCTCTCACCTCCCTGCTTAGGATAAGTAAGAGACCAGTGGCAGAGGGGGAAGCTTCAGCGTCAGCGTGCCGATGAAAAATTTGCTTTCCACTTGCTGGAGTTGCATGAACAGTTTTGCAGGAATTTAGAATGTGCAAATTCGTGTTACGGCATGCACGGTGGAATTGTAATGCCACGGCTTACGCCAATCAAGCAACCCCAGCTGACGAAGTCAACAACTTCAAGGAATCCAGATCCAGATGATGTGTAAGTAACGTTAGAAGTCTATTACATGAATCAATGATAGAAGTGGAATGACTTTTTCTAATCTATCTTTAACTGCTAGGGCCTTTGCGTTTCATCGACAAGTAGGCCTATTTTTCTATGTATAATTCCGCGAAAAACTTCTCTAAGTTCTCATTTATGTCAAATTATGATAACGCCGTAATCGAAATGACATTTGCTGGGTCAGTTTATCGCTTCTTAAAAACTGACCCAGCAGTAGGCAGCAAATGTCATTAGTCAGGGAATCGCAAGTAGTGGTAAGTTTTTTGTCATCACAGTATTGAGAATTTAAAGTATTTCATGTGCAAATGTAGAATCTAGATAGATACAGAGAGGTCACTTTCCTGAGCAGCTAGCGTCAACAATCCAGGTTAAATTTGCATAGCCAGATTTCATGGCTGCGATTCAAATACTGTTTGTCCCCATTGATTTAACTGTATAGCAAAGTCTCCTCTTTCATCATATTTAGGGGCCCTACATTTTAAGTTTGGTTAAGGAATTTTGATAAAGATTGTAATTTTCATAAGCTTGGCAAAAGTTTCAGGCATCTATGTTGCATTTATAGTCAAACTTCCAATGCATTTGGTCCAATAATTTGAAACCAAATTCAAGTGATCCAGTGAAGTGTACATCTTTTCATGTGAATTTCTACAAGTATGTTGAAATGTAAATTCTGAAGAAAAAAAAATTGATCCTTTACAGTTGAAATTCGTTAAAGTTTGGTTACACCGACAGTGTCAGGTCAGTGGTAGTAACTACAGAGTTACAGTAGTGTACGTACAATACCCTTGTACGTGAAAGTTACAGTTTTATTTACCTTCACATCTTCATATAGGAGTGTCTAATAGGGATGTTGATTGGTGTGGAAGTTGTTGATGAACAACAGTTCATAAGAATCCATTGTTTTAATTCTAATACAGATATTGGTCATAGGTCAAGGGGCAATATGAACCTATCAGTTTGTAACATGCTAATATGTACAGGTATGAGCTTCATCAAGTACGATTAATTGGTATCCGTGGCACATCCCTTATTTGTTGATCAAAGGTACGCCTCTGATTGGTATTTTAATCAGTGTTTGGTAGAAAGCTAACCCATTACAATGGCTTTGCGATGTTACACTGAGTTGACTATGGACAAAGGTCTACTGTCCGCGATTTTCATTAATTTGTAGGGCATTTTTCACATATAACCTCAAATACTGATACCTGTGATAGGTTTATTTATAATGGTTATCCTTCACACTGTATTGTTGAGACAATAGTGTTCTGTTTGTTTGTGTAAGAGGGAGATAGACAATAATTTCTTTATGCTCCTGTCTGAAGAAGGCATTACATCTTATTTGTCATGTACTTATCTATGAGTTTTAATGTTCACTTTGTGTGTGTGTGTGTCTTTTTTTTAAAGATTATTCACACCAGGCTAAGCTGACAGAACTATAACTGTGAGTTTACCTAGTCAAATGAAAGGGTTTCGGCATTGCTTCTTACATATAGTATATTCCAGGCAGGTGATACAACGCTCACCTTCTTCATATTAGTTAGTAAAACAATGAAGAGTGCAAAAATACTGCATAAATGTGCAGTGCAACTGTGGCCGTTGGCCGTTGGCCCTGCACGGGCACAGTCGCTTCCCCGTCCTGAATTTATGTACACACGCCAGGGCAAGTACATGATACAGGCAGGGTCTCCGACCCAATCGTCCGCGTTCAGAATAGACAACTCGGCGGTAATATCCGCTACCCATGACACCCTATCTATTATAATGTGGTCTGCACTCACTAATCTGATCTGATCTGATAATTACAGTATAGTTGACGAGTGACGACGATCGACGATGCGATGAAGAGAATGCGTAGTCGTACGAAGTATACGCAGCTAGCTACTAGCTCATGCGAACATCACTCACATTACACAAAACGTACTGTCCCGCGCTCAGCAAGCGATCGCGAGCAATCGAGATACTATAGCGCGATACATTGCTTTAGGGATGTCTTGCGCACACACACATTTCGCTTCGTAGCAACTTCGGAAGCGAGTTTACGTGCTGCCGCCCGCGGCTGAAATATGTCCATGTATCCTCGCGACTGGGTGTCTTTAAGCATTTTAAACAAAGGCCACTACTTTTCTTTGTTAGATTCTTAAAGACGAGCAGCAATAAATCAGAAGCTGGTCAACAGAGCACAGGGAGAAGAGTTCGCCTGTCAGAGAGTGCTAACAGGGCGGAAGCCATGCGGAGGAAAGTGTCGGCGCGTTGGCATTAAATTATCTAGAAATTAGGCAGAAATGGAGCACAACTCCACAAAAACAGGCAAAGTGAGGGGTGATGACATCTACCAATCAACTAACTTTCTCTCTCTCCCTGCCATGTGTGTGTGTGTGTGTGCGTGTGTGTGTGTGTGTGTGTGTGTGTGTGTGTGTCGCTCTCTTTCTCTACCTGTGTCTATGTTATTCCTGTTGGTTCCTGTATTTCAGAAGCTTTCAAGAGGGAGTCTTTTGCAGTTTGTTAACACAGGGTTTTTTTCTCTTGCATTGGCCTCCCAAAAAGTAAGATCCCATCGATTACAGAGAACCCTTGCGGAAAGTTGGTTTCGGGTATTAATCTTTATGAAAATCAGTGTACAGACCTGGATATGAACCAAATATGAGTATAAATTTAGTGAAACTCAGCTCAAACCCTGAAGTCCAATCCTTTTGAACCCATTCTCATATAAAAAAACAACAGCAACAATGTAAAACTCATGCTGGTTCAGCTCTTGTCAGCAAGGAAAGGACTTGTTGGCAGAGGTCTGAAAAGTGACCAGGGTTAGGCCCACGCGTAGAGGACTCAGCTTAAAACTCAGAACAATGTGACTGAAGGAATGATCAGCTACTCGCAATACATTCACACACCAGACAAGTGACACATGGCTAATTATCATAATTTCGTAAAAATCACCCTTTGGCAATTTGGATTATGAAGCTGATTTTAGTCACGAGTAAAAGTTTTACATTCTCACACATGTGTGTGAAAATATCAAAGGTTGGTTTGGCATGCATACAGGAAACTTGACAGTCAAATCTTGTTGATTTCAATGAGTGTGAATGACCTAGATACATTCTCTCCATCTCTTTCCTTCTACGGTAAAAGTGGACAATTTTGCATTAGACCAAGTACATTGTAAGATAAATTTTACGTATGTTTAATTCCGGAGGATAAAAATATAAAATAATATTACATGACAAGCCAAATATTTGCCTACTTTTATTTTTTGGCTAGTTTCATGTTGAGTTAAACATGCAAAACATTTCCACTCTGCAAAAATTCCCACTTACAATATTCCCTCCGCTTTCTTATTTTCTTTCTTTAATATTCTCTCTCACCTTGACACAAGTAAAAACTACACTGAAACACTCTCCTTCTATACTTTTCTCCCAGTGACTGAGTGCTGCTGCAACGATACCTCCACAAATGCCCCCTCCCCCATCCCCACCCCCCCCCCCCCAAAAAAAAAGCGTGAGGAGTACCCAGCTTTCAGTCCGGAAACCATAGTTTCCCCTCGAAGATGACGTCAAAGAGGTTTTCCTCCCCAAGTTTCTGCCTTGTCCCACTCAGGGCCCAGAGCGAAAACTCCTTCTGACAGCCAATTAGGTGATACAGGTGGCACTGGCACGCAAGACATTGGCAACCCCTGCAGGGCACAATGTACTCGGCCATTGTTACATGCGATTGTATCCGCTGGTTGGGTGGTACCATTGTCATTTTGGGGGGGAGAGGGGCAAGTCACAGTGCTTCTGTCTGCCTCCCAGACAACAGTCACGGTTTGACTCTTGCTGTTGACTGTGACAGCTGAAACAACAAGTGTCTCGCAGTCATGCTTACGAAGCTTGTATCTTGATCAGCAACAAAAAAGGATTCATGCTATAGCAGCATAGATTGTACGCCTCTCAGGGGCTTTTGATATCGATGGGACTAATATACACAGAACAATATTGTTCACTGCTGATAATCTAATTGTGACAACATTCTAATTTCTCACTGGCAATCTAACTGTGATAACATTCTAATATCTATGATGTATACATACATCAAAAAAAAAAATTACTATTTAAAAAAAATTACTATGTAAAAATTTACTATGTAAATTTTTTTTCTACTATCTAAAATGTATATATTTCAAATAGTAAAATATGTCAAGCACTACTTTTTCATAATAGCAAAAGACACACACACACACACACATACACACACAAATCTGTCTGGTATTAAGTGATTGAGCAATGTGTCATACACACTCTTGTATATTCTGAAGTTTAAATTGCAAAACCGATTATCACTCATGCTATCATAGAAAGATCAAGATATTAATAAAAATGAGCACTGAACATAAAAGTATACTGTTCGTTTTATGAACATTAGTGCAAATTTCATTCGTGGAATTCACCTGGTTAAAATGCAGTTTCAATACCTGTCATTCTGATCAAATGACTTTTATGCAATCTTCCACACAAAAAAGTGTTGCTAATTTTAAACTTACAAAGGTACGAGATTCAATGCAATATATGCCATAACTCAAAATGAATTGATTGTAAAAAGTAGGTATATTTTTAAAATCAATTTCAAAAGATTCCTACCCTCTCACTCCCATGATACCTACTTGGGTCAAGGATAGTATTCATTCCCTACCTTAATCCAGTTATCCTAAGTGTGTCTGGAAGGTGAAAAACAAAAATATCCCCCTAATATGCATCCAGAAAACTGACCACTTCCCAATGTCAAGCCAGCCAAAATTGTTGATCATGAACATTGATAGTGGTTTTAGAGCAACCTGCACAGCCTTACACATCAATCAAGGTGTGCGTAATGAACTTTGAAAGCCGTATCTTTCACGAGATGGAATGTAAATGAATGAAGCTGGTAAGTCTTTAATGGGATGCATTGCATGTGGAGAAGCCTTTGTGTGCCGACACCTGTTGCCCAGGCATCACAGCTTCATTGCACCGCCCCATGGCGACAATCTGGCAGCCCTTTCCAGTGAACAGGGACTAAAATTAGCCCGCTCCGTCACTACTCATTGATCAGCCGTGTTACTCATCTTCATCACCGCATCACGGCGAAGGACTTTTAAAGAGATCCAACGCAGTGGGGGATCCTTGACTCCGTTCAAAAAGAAAAGCTACAGGCCTGAAGGTGATCAAACAAGGATTTTCTGGACTAACTTTGAGGCAAACTTTCAGCAAATTGTGATGGGAGAAGAGTTCTGTCATTTCTTCCCAAGATACATAACTAAATTTGGACTTTAATTCCCATTACTGAATTTAGCCTTGTACCAAAATTTCTTTTTTAGAATTCTGTAAGTCCTAATTTCAGCTTAATAAATGCTGTTCAGCAATTGAATTTGGCCATTACCATCAGCAATTTGCATCCTATAATCAGTGATGCAAATTGACAGCTACATACTGTGGGTGGTAACAGGACCTCTAAACCATCTACACAAAGACCACTCAGGGGGTTTAACAAGCTGTCACTATCATGGTACTCATCATCCCCTAAAAAGAATCCAAGAGCTCTTCATGAAAGAAGCAACATCACCAGAAAATCTCTCACATGAGTACAGCTCCACTGTGTGAATATAATGAACATCTTCTTCAGACCCCTTTTGTCCACTTTGATGAATGCATTGAAGAAGAAAATATGAAGCACCGCTTTAGTATTGCTATTCGTGCAAAGTATAAAGCTCTACTTACAAAGTATCATTTCAGGAGGGGGATGAACAACTAAAAGAGTTACATGTACACCCTGCTTTTATTACCAACTGAAGTTTCTAATTTTGTTGGTGATGCAGTGATGAATGCCTGATGTGATAAGAGCACTAATCACAGGGTCAGTACTTACATGATGTGTCATTGATCCACTCGATAGAAGATGGGTCATAGCTCTGGAAGTAACTGAAGATGTCCTGAGTACTCATGTCGTCCACTCCAGTCATGTTGATCGCCTCCAGCCGCACACGCTTGCCACCTTCGTCAGCAAACAAAAATCAAACAACAACAAAACTGGACTGTAAGAATACATGGGCATAATTGTAGCTGGTATGTGACATTTTTAAATTTTTTGTCTCATGCAAATCCCTTCTGTGTGCTATCATACTTTTTTTTTTTCATTTGCACTTCACTGATTGAGAGACCCTTATCTCTACATGCCTATCTTCTCAGGGTGTCTGTTTTCCAACACCACAGTGATTTTGTTCAAATGGTTTAACAGAGGTCATGATGCATAAATTGCTTCCTTTTCTCTTCCTCTTTTAAATGTATACATTCACATAATTTATATTACATTGAGTTTTGCAATTACTGAAAGTAGGGTTCCATGACATTTGCTTCTGCGACAACTGCTCCCGTGAAATATCAGCACGCTCTACAGCCAAACATAAATTCTACCAAGAAACACAACCTAACCCTCATCTTAATCCTCACACCAAACTAAATCTAAAACAGTATCACAACCCTACTAAACCCTAAATACTTCGAGAAAATAAGACTGGTGTAATTGTTGCAGGAGCAAATGTGCCATCATTTGAAAGAGCATATTATTGATAACAAGATTGGAACTTAATTGAATTGAATTGCATATTGGACGCTATTCTTTTTTCTGTCTACATTCAATATCTCATGAATTTGTTCCACGAATAATGTAGCGTGATGCAACCTGTCAAATACACTCAAACTGAGTACACACACATGCAAAAAAAAGAATCCATTGATAGAACCAATATGCTAAGGATCAAATTTAATTTGAAGACTCATAATATATTGTATTCATTGAAGCAGACTCATCAGCCACTTGCACTGAAATAGCCACAGTATTGATTTCACAAGAAACCAGTCTCCTTTTCAATTCCTCATTGTACATTCATGTGATACGCCATTCAGACATCGCATTAAACCGCAAATGTTCTGCTTAAGTGTTGATGATATCATCACTTTCAAGGAGGCCTCTACATCTGTACTTATGCTCAGGAGAGAACGCACACCGCAAAAAGACAGCACGCAAAGTTTCAATCATCACCACAAACGAAGAACACATATCTCGAGATCAAAACATGCCAGCACTAATCTCCTGCGGGCAATGTGAAATCTACCCCCATCTCAGCATTTATTACATCATCCCACTCAGCAAATCGATTGCACAGTTCCTCTAGTTTTGCTTTGTCCGTCTGACATGGAGCCACTCAGCATAAAAACTGAAGGTGACTCGAAATCAGCAACCCAAATTATAAGCCCCCTCAAAAAAAACAGAAAAGCAAAACTCACAAATCATATCAACTCTGTGTGTGTATGTGTGTGTGTGTGTGTGTGCATATTCATATACTTGTGGTATCTATATACAATGTATGGTTTATACACACAGATATAAACAGATAGACAGACAGACAAACAGAGGCAGATAATAGAGGCGATAAAAGTGATATCTAGGCCATCTTATCAAGATAAAATACTTCTCATAAACTTCAACACTGTGCCACAGAAACAGAAAGAGAAATATTTGTTTCCTACTCACTCACTATCCAATTTGTATCACATGCCGTGAGCAATTTTCAAATGTCTCTATCTGTCTCGTGAGTCTGTTTGTTTCACTATCCTCTTATCTCATTTAGTTCTTCCTCAATGCTTCCATCACGACTTTGAAGTGTTTCCTTCAGTTTGTGTCTTTGCTGACTCAGTTGTACTCTTCTTTTTTTTTCTTTTTTTACCCACGCCGATGTAATCGGCAGGGGGTTATGTAAAGGGTTCCGTATGTTTGTTTGTTTGTTTGTTTGTTTTTTTGTTTGTTTGTTTGTTTGTTTGTATGTTTGTTTGTTTGTTTGTTTGTGTACAAGATAACAAGAGAACGGGTAAACGGATTTGCACGAAATGTTCAGGGAATGTTTGGATAATGACAGGAAAGAATCGATTAGATTTTGGTGATAATCGGTTGACCCTTGCAAATTCTGTGTGACCTTGAAGTTTTGACCCCATGGTATAGTGACCACTCCGAACATTTTCCGTTTCTTTGCGATTTTCCGCTACCATACAAATATGGCGCGCCATTTGATCAATAATGCCGATTAACTGTTCATCGCCGAAAAACACTGTTTATCGGCGATAAACACTGAAAAAACACTGTTTATCGGCGATAAACAGTGTTTATCGAACGAAAAACACTGTTTATCAAGTGATAAACAGTGTTTATCGAGAAAAACTATGTTTATCGACCAAGTGATAAACAGTGTTTATCGATCGACCGATAAACAGAGTTTTTTGTGATAAACACTGTTTATCGACCGCCGATAAACGGTGTTTATCGAGAAAAATTCAGTTTATCAGTTGATAAAGGTGTGATAAACAGAGCTTCATCTTGATAAACAGAGTTTATCGCTCGATAAACAGAGTTTATCGCTCGATAAAGTGTTTATCGCCGATAAACAGTGTTGTTGGTCGATCGGCGCGCCATATACAAAAGCGTATCTCCCAAACGATCCGACTTCGCTGCATGCAACTCTGTTCGTAAGACGATCCAACTTCGCTGCTCAACACCATTCGTAAGAATTTCGAAATTGACGTTTATTCGAGGAACTATGTCCTTCTTGATTTATGAAAGTTCGGGGTTCGCTCTCCGTCGTCACAAACTGTCCCGTATTTGGTGATTTTTCAAATTAACATTGATTCTTTTTTTGTTTGTTTGTTGGAGGAGCATTCCTCAATCATGAAATAATTTTGCTCGGTCCCAGTCACACTGCACGATATGCGCACTCATTGTCAATGCGTGTTCAAGGCCGGTGAAACTGCATCGCGCTCTACCCTGTTGGCGCAAAATTGCATCGCGGACGTTGCGGCGCTCGTTGGTGACCGAATACTGGTGCAGTATATATTTGCATTCAACCCTTGCATTGAATAATTGCCGTAGGGGGGTAATTGCCCAGGGGGTACGTAAATTTTGTTTTTCTTTTTACCCACGCCGATGAAAATCGGCAGGGGGTTATGTAAAGGGTTCCGTATGTTTGTTTGTTTGTTTGTTTGTTTGGTTTTTTTTTGTTTGTTTTTTTTGTTTGTGTACAAGATAACAAGAGAACGGGTAAACGGATTTGCACGAAATGTTATGGGGATGTTTGGATAATGGCAGGAAAGAATCGATTAGATTTTGGTGATAATCGGTTGACCCTTGCAAATTCTGTGTGACCTTGAAGTTTTGACCCCATGGTATAGTGACCACTCCGAAAATTTCCCGTTTCTCACTTTGCGATTTTCCGCTACCATACGAAAACATAAACTCCCAAACGATCCGACTTCGCTGCTCAAATGTTCGTAAGAATTCCGAAATTTACGTTTAGGCCTATTTGAGGGACTATGTCCTTCTAGATTTATGAAAGTTCGTTCTCCGTCATCACAAACTGGCCCGTATTTTGATGATTTTTCAAATTAACATTGATTGTTTTTTTCGTTGGAGGAGCATTTGCTCGGTCGCAGTCACACTGCACGATATGCGTGCTCAATGTCAATGCGTGTGCAAGGCCGCTGAAAATGCATCGCGCTCTACACTGTTGGTGCAAAATTGCATCGGGGACGTTGCGGCGCTCGTTGGTGGCCGAATACTGGTGCAGTAGACATTTGCATTCAACCCTTGCACTGAATAATTCCCGTAGACACTAATCATAGGGGTAATTGCCTAGGGGGTACGTAAATTTTGTTTTTCTTTTGCGCTTTTGTGGATACAATCGTACCATCAAAGATCGTACACTCATACGACCTTTGATATCATCACACTCTCGGCTTGCTATAATCAAAATATCCCGCAAGAAAACGGCGTGTTTCTCGATTTTTAGCGCTTTTTCCGCGACTTAATTCGCGCGCGCTTGGAAAAGTTCCGATTCTGCACTTTTGACTGTGGAATTTGGGATTTTCGATGGATTTTTGGAGGAGACTTGAGGACTTTCCTGTACGTGAATGAGTGTTAATACCGTATGTGTAATGATGTGATTTGCGTGTGATGTGACTGTAGAACCAAAGATCGTACACTTCAGTGTACGATCTTTGGTAGAACTCACTGGCTGGTGATAAAGCACACTGGCAATTAAGTGGCCGAATTCTGGTAGATGACCGAATGCACATTATGTTTATCCCGACTTTGTACTTAGGCGTGGGTCTGCCGCCTTTGACGGCCCCTCTCTAGTTTTTTACTGTGTTCATTTCCAAATTATTGAGCTGGCTAGACACAATCATTGGTTGACAAAATAGACATGAACAAATTGAAACAGAAAATAAAATTGAATAGAGTTTGATGCATTGCCAGTAAATCAATGATGGACACAAAGACACAAGAACATACACAAACAACCAAACACCTTGAGCTGTTAATTCATCAATCTCACATCTATCAGGTGATTCTTCTCTTTTTAATAGATAAGCACTGCCTTCACAACTTACAATTCCTTATCACTTTCACAAGTTCATTTCCCTGGCAATCCCTCTATCTCCAAAATGACAAATTAGTGAATAATGAGAGGCAGTGTGGCTCTGTGGACATGACCATGTTCTCTCAATCATTTAAGGTCCATGGTCTGAGTTCACTGGCAGGGGCAGTTTTGCCCCTAGGCAAGGCACTTTATTTTCATCACTTAGTCCCTTGGAGGGGACTTTACCCCATTGAAGACAAGTCCCAATCAGCCAAGTATACTGTATATGCCATATATTTAGCGAGTCTAAATTTTCGCGAATCGGGACTTCCTCACAATTTCGCGAGTGGTTAAATTTGTGATCATGGAGCACTGATAACTGAACGGAGAAATGTATACTGGTACGTCACATTCACATTGGGTCAGATTCAATATTTTCGCATGTCTTTCATTATGCGAATAGAACCCGACTCGCGAAATTCGCGAAAATGAAAACCTCGCAAAATATTCGGTGTATACAGTACTTGGCAAGTGTCTGATGGGAAATGCGTGTTGTAGCAAAATCAGTCCATTCTCAACAGGTTAGTACTGTTGGTCCTGTGTTAGCTTGCTCAGTAAAGAATCCAAGTGCTTGACGTGTATAGTGGTAGCCATGTAAGATAAAAATCTGAATGCACATAACTCTCAACCCCTAATCACCAGTACCTATCTAAAAAATGAGGCTGTTTTTAACTTTGATACCTCAAAATTACCTGCTTATTTGTGGAAGAGAAAAAAAAGTACACTCTCTCTCTATAAAACCCACTTCGACCTTGCCTGTTGGGAGTGTGTGCACAAAACCAGACTTTCACTCACCCCAAGTATTCATCATGATCAGCATGTACAGCATGTACAATACACTCAGTTTTCCAATACACTCATAACAATTTTCAGGCGTACCTTCAAAATGATGGCTGTTCCTGACAAAGACAAGGACATTTCCCGGAGCCCGAGGATTGCCTGACATTGCAAAAACTAATGCATGCAAGTTTGTCTCTAAGTATTGCCATATACTCAGCAGGAGCAGGCGTATTTAACAGAGTGTCATGAGGTAAAAAAAAAAAAAAAGTAGGAGAGGAACACTAACATAATTTTTAATTATTTGACAAACTGCTAAATGGTAAACTGAAAGAGGGTTGATTATTCAACAATCTCAAAATATTCTCTCACCAATTGTTGAGCCTTGGGCCAGAAGAACTGAAGAAATGTCCTCCTCCTCCTCCTCCTCCTCAGCCTCTCCGGACCGACCCTTGGAGGCTGTTCCAAATCTCTTGGCGCGGGCTTCTCTCTTCCTTCTAGCTTCCTGGTTGGATGAAAAGAAGAGAGATTCTGTCAATGTAATCTGTTCTTATTGTGTGCTTTATCAGCCAATGAGGTTTTTCGATGCCCTGTAATGAACTGTTAACCCGTTGAGGACGGTTTGATTTTGCTACAACACGCATTTCCCATAGACACTTGCCCGAGTATACTCGGGTGACTCGTCCTCAACGAGTTAACGAAAAGCAATGGCGTGATTACATAATGTAGTCTGTATGGCACACAACGGCCTTCGCTGTCAAATTGCTACATCTGAGTGGGCTTAATTTCGTAGCAAACTTGCATTCCAACCCAGTCTTCAAGGTTTGGAGATTGGGTAAGAAGAAATGCATGGAAATATTGAATGTATAGCCTAGCATGTCATCACAAAGTTCACTGATATATGAAACAGGAAGTTAGAATAAGTATTATTAGAGCTTGAATGCATTGTTTTTCAGGATAATACCGAACATCTTTAAATTGTTTAAAAGCCTGCGTTCACAAATTAGCTGGTTTTTAGCAAGGCTGTGAACATTCATGACAAAGCAGTTATTTATTAGCAAAGTTACACCAAACATTATTTTGATTAGAATATGTATACAAATGAATAGTAACATGAAGACATCAAGAAATCAAGATAGAAATGAAAAAAATAGTTAGACACAGAAATATACAAAGACATTTTTGCTACAAACAAGTACACGAAGATCAACCACTTGGTTTGTATTGCCTTTTCTTTTCATTGACCCACAAAAAGTTGACACAGTTTACATAATGGTGAGCAAGAAAAGTTCCTGACCAAATACCACCCTCATCGTGAAGGAACATACCCAAGAGAGAGTTACCCCTAATGGATAGTTTCCCCCAACATAAAAAAAAACTTTACATCACTGCTTATTCAGCAGTGTGGTCTCATGTCTAACACTACTACAACATACCAACTAAACCCCTTGACATTCACTCTCACTTCATATTTTGTCTTGCTCTCTTTTCATAATGACCATCATATCCTGCAACCCCCAAGGGGTCGCAGAAGGCTATAATAGGACAACAAGGCAAAATTTCAAGTCCCTGGGATTCTTCCTAGCGCTTCCTGCTCGTATAATCCACCCAAATTTTTTTGAATGAATGAAGTTATGCTTAATTTCTCCCCCACTGGTTAAGTTATTAGGGAGTCACTCTTACTCATCGAACTTTAAGACTCTATTCCTATAGTTTTTTTCTTCCCTCTCCTTATACTCTGTAACCATTCCTTTTTTTTTTCACTTTGCCAATTCAGAATAACTGCAATCTATCTCCAAGATCCGACAGGAGATAAAAAGTACAAAACTAGGTACGGATGCCGATCAAGTTTTCTCCCTTTTGCTGGATGGGAAGCAGTCAGTCATGCCATGTCCCATGACCAATCACTGCTTATTCAGCAGCAAACATTGGTTTCAGTTTGTGGCACTTTATTGGCATATCCACCGATTGATAGAGAAAAGTAACGTTGTCTTCCAATGAAGTTTGACACATCAATTATGGAGGGCATTTTCTGGCATTCAAGTGAAGAAAAATGTCTGATTTCTCTGCTTTCTATAAGGGGACTGTTTAATGATATTGGTGACATAGATTTTTATGTTTTCTATAAAAGGAATGTTTAATAATATTGGTGACATTAAGCAATGAATAACTTGTTGCTCTCACACAAGCATTCTTAACTACTCCTCGAAATACTTCTCTAGAGATTGTATGATATGCACAAGTTCATGTTGATGTTCTAATAGCATGCTAATGACCAGACGAATTTCACTGGCCTGTTAAAAGCATTGCCAGGCATCATTCCACATCAATTGATTCCTAGGGTCTCCCGTCTCCTTACCTTGTGTGAACTCTTTTTATTCTTCTCTTTCATTATCCTTCTCTTCATTCTTCCTCATTTGTTTGAATAGTGTTCAAATGCTTAGTCCCACGAACTGCATACGTCCCACATTTTACATTCTCGTGCATGAGAGAGAGGGCTATACGTTATATAAACACCAGAGAGTCACTTTAAAGTCACAGAGTAATCATATCTGATCGGGAGCCTAACCCCTTTCCGACGTCTTCCGTGTGACTGCCGCACTATCGTTCTTCTCTCCCGCTCTCTGCAAAGGTCTTGGCATCGTTTACCTCTGAAAACTCGCAGTTAGTTTTACTTCTGCGGTTAAAAACGGGAGAAGATCCTGTATTCTTCCATTAAACGTACATCACATGCTGTCCGGAACATTGAGCAAAGTGCAGCTAAACATTGTTGGGTGTGTAGTCGACAAATCAAAACTCGTTTCATATGACAGGATAAGATTAGGTTCTGGTTTATGTTTTTGATAGTTTGTTTGTATTTATTTTAGTCTTCACCGTCGTACACACATTTTTATCATTTCTTTCCTTCTCATTTGATTGTCTTATTTTCTTTTCCTTTTCTCTCACCGATACCGTGACTGATAAGTATCATCACGTCTACAGGAATCCCAACGGGAAAAAGAGCCTGTAGCAGACTTTCACATTCACAAATGCCTTGCACGCACACTGTCCTATCGCAGCCATCTCTCCCTCAGATTTCAAATACATCTGCATCTGCTTCTAATGCTACAGCTAAATCTAATTACAAGCCGACTTTTTCAAATCTGTCTGCAAAATTATCTCCAAAGGGTGCCGAAACTAAGCTCCTGGGTGATTGGACGCAGTGAGCAGCAACGTACCCCACGGGAACGGGACCTGCCAGTGGCGAAGAGTTCACACCTCCAGAAATTAGTTTCTCAAGTGATAACGTCACAGATTCATGTGCTGTAAATTAGAGTAATATATCTAATTTATATTTATCTCCTGCTAAGCCAAAAATGATTTGCAACCCTTTGATAACATTAACTAAGTGATCATAGTTTTGAATTCTGAAATGGTTGCTACATTTGAAATTGGACTGTTGTAGGATACTTTGTGAGTGGGTGTAGGGGTGGGTTTTTAGTCACTGAAAATCATTTAAGAAGCTCCAATTGGATCTAACAGCACAACAGTACGTACATCCTTCTTTATTTCTGATAAGGACTTTAACATCACCTAGCAACTCAGCCAAAATCTGAACAAGCCTCAATATCACGAGTTTGGGTAATATTATAAGTAAATCATGTGATCTCTTCTTTTCTAATAGTTTATTACCTCTTGCTCTTTTCAGGGATTCATGACTTTGATAATTCCAAACCAGAGGGAGAGAGCTTTAAATTGTACATAATTTTTATCTCCCTGAGTGATCAAATACTATGCTAATATCAGTGTAGTATTGATCAGAATGCCATGGGGTCTACTATTAAATCAGATCTTAAAGATCTTTTCCACACAATTTACACTGGCAGCATAAAAAACTGGGGTTTTCTGGCTCTTTAAACTTTCTCAAGTTTTTTTTTTATTTGAAAGTTACATAATCTTACTAATAGGTGCTACACATTTCCATGAATTGTCTAGTTTGGTAACTATTGCATAAATTATGCAAAATAGATAAATTGGCAGTATTCATAAGCTCAGACTTCTCAAGGTGATCTGCTTACTAACTTTCACTACCGTAACATTTCCACTTTTTGAACAGCAATCATGTGGATTAGTATCAAATGCCACATATAAACGTAGCACTAGGAGAAATAATCGACCAGGCAGTAATGAGTTTTGAAGCATTCAACACTCATACTTATTCAATATTGACCCTCACCTACTTTATACGCCATATATATAACGAATCTAATGTTTCGTTTTGTTTTTCAAATCGGAACTTCCTAACAATTTTGCAAGTGGTTAAATTCGTAATTGTGGAGTACCAGTACTGAACAGAGGAATGTATGCATGCATCGAACGTTCACGTCAGGATCAGACATGATATTTTCACATGTTCTTAAATTAGCGAATAGCATCTAACTTGCGAAATTCATAAAAATAAAACCCTCACGAAATATTTGGCATATAATACAGTATATGCTGAAACAGTTTTGGTGACGACCAGTGATACCCACATCCTCTTACACAGGAATCTATACAATGAGGTCCATACATCTCCACATTTCTCCGTGATCCATGAATCCAGAAAATTGGACTCTTCCTCAACAACTTGACTAAATCACTCAACTACAGCAAACAATTACAGTATTAATAGCTCCTCTCCTTATTGGACTGGAGTTCTCATAGGCCTACCTATTTCCAGAAAGTCTTTGTTGGGGAAGCTGCAAGTTAATTGACGAAACTGCCGTGACGTTTTCCCTTTCTCGTGCTGACTCTCTCTTTCGTTTAATATCATACCACGATCTGCTGAGAGATCCACCTTACTGGGGAAGCGTGACTTTTGGGGAATTGTTCAATTTGGCAAAATCCTCTTGCGGAGAAAGCGTGCCAACAAGCATGACGAGAGATTGCGAACTTTGGCAAGGAGACGCCAGAGTCACACTGTACGCCACTGTACACTGTGGGGCATGCTAGGATGTGGATTATCTATAGCAAGAGAGCTCTTGGTCAGACAGGTGTGAGAGTGTGTAAGGCAATTCTGAGGGACAAGCCCTATTCTTTTAATTTGTATGTGGTCAGTATAATTGACACTATCCTCTTGTGGTGCTACAATCGTCACTATTGGTCACTCACAGTGAAGACAGTAACAATATGACATGATCTGGCTAATTGATATCAACTGATATTAAGTAATTTCCCTGAACATTTACTTATCACTGTGAAGTAAAAAGGTCTGCTGGAAGAGGTCTGTATAAAAGCCATTTAGCATGAGTGGCAGCAAGTTTTTTTTGTTTTGTTCTATTTGCAACTGCTTTACAAAATCCTGTTATCCATATTATTGACAGTGGTCTGTTTGATTATTTGCTTGTGGATATCAGTCAAAGACTGACAGTAAGTCGGAGAAAACTTAAAACAAAAAAACAAAACAAAACAAAACAAAACAAAACAAAACCCTGAACTGTAAATGTTATATGCGCGGCCATATCTGTTCCCATGTTCCCACATACACGGTGTAGTTCGACATGCGGGAGTTGCTATCTGTGCACAGCTTGTGGGGAACAACGAATGATTTACTGTCAGTTTCCAACTACCCAAATGTGGTACAAAGTTTCCTCGGCTAGATCCAGAGCATAATTGCACTTGACTCACAATCCCGTAACAATTTGAGTAATAGCTCTACACACAGTACCCACACACACAGCTGAAGAATCTTGCTCAACTAAAGTTGACCAATTACCAATGAGTGTATGATTCTGTGCACACATTTGTTGACTGGCAATTCTATTTTATAGCAGGCCTGTGCTAGTCATGATTTTAGAATGTACCACTGTGGGCAGCCAACCAAGATCAAATTAATTGAATGTACCGTATATCCATATCTCCAGACTGACTCCCTTAAACTTGTACATTGATTTGTTGCTTGGCTTGACCACACAAGCACATGGCTTGTCCACTTTTCTTTGCAGAAGAAAGAACCAACTCT
This sequence comes from Diadema antillarum, assembly GCF_040938485.1. Lineage (NCBI taxonomy): Eukaryota > Metazoa > Echinodermata > Echinoidea > Diadematoida > Diadematidae > Diadema > Diadema antillarum. Next base: position 947,523 of record NW_027270921.1, on the reverse strand, counting down.
TAAACAACAGGTATGTACTTCACATTTGAAGTATTTCAAGTAGAAGTTACATCGCCAATAGTAGAAATTACAATTCCAAAATTATGCAACTGCAGCGATATTTTGATTCTTGCTATTGAGTTTGTCTCTAACGGAACATCTGACTGAACTGTCCACTCACAATGCCGCTGTTCATTTGAATATCAAATATCATTTCACATGTGACACAAAAAGACTTAATTTCAAACCTTAAGTTATATATTTATTTTGAATAGTGATACCATGGCGTACTTATCGCAGATTATAAACTCTGACAACTTGTATCTGGGGGGCTTTTCATTCACATTCTTCCAAATGATGGGGCTAACATTTTATTCAAAAAGTCTGTACAGATACAATACCTGGTAATAAGTACTTCAGTTATGGCAAATGATATCCTTTCATATCCAAGAATCATTATTGTTCAAGGTAATGGTCAATGGTGAAAGGAGCAGTCATACAGTACATAAACACCAGCAAAAGGGATTAAATCAATAAGGTTCCTAACTCGTGAGCCTGAGCATGTTGTGTGAAGGGGATGGAACATGAACTACAACTGTATATGTACAATGAATCATATCACGCAGTTTTGGTGGCAAGCTTTCGGCTCCTGGCCACGGAAAAAAAAAATCAATTAGTTTGTCGATGCTTTCAAAATCTTTATCCCACAAAGGTATCATGGTATTCATTTAGTTTGCATTTTTATAAGTATAAGAACCATCATTTATGAGGAATTCAATCAACCGCAACATTTAGAAGCATACCCATTCCTCTGTATACATTGCCTCACTCCTCAGATAAACTGGAGGAACACTGAATATGAAGAGTGACAGTTTCTTCTCCCATGCTCCCTTTTTCGCCACGAAAAAAGGAGGAGCAGTTATCACTCTCACTCTCCCACGGGGCCCGCGTGGCACATGTCGCAACATGGAAGCGAGGGACGGGGAATTCGCAGTCATTTCTTGAGATCTATTACGAATTCACATGTTTGGCATCTTTGCTCACATTTGCGAATTGTTTCCAAAGCGATTCGCAAACAAGCGCCATGGTAACCGACATCCTCAGTCCGTGTCATTCCGCGCTAATTCAATAATAAGGAGAATGTGCGCTGCATTAACGGCCGTTTTTTATTTGCCCCTTTTAATTTTACGACTCCAGCTGGAAAACAGTAGTCGAATGTGCTTCCAATCTTGGCTTCCCCCAGCAAATGTCTTCAGGAAAGGCGCATCACACTCCATATTCATTCTACTGATTCCCCTTTTGCATGAGTCTGAGCAGCGTTCGTGGAAATGGGCAACTGATAGACCATTTTGACCTCGTACCCAACAAACTTGGAAGGGTCTATGCTCAGTAATTGGCACGCAATGATGCTGTTATTCTTTGACATTCCTATTCCTCCCTTCACTGGAAACTTCTTTAGTGAGATTCTCTTGCAAATAACAAGCAATAGTTGGTTTAGATATAACTTTATTCACTTTCGATTAAAATTATCACTCTTCCTGTATCAGGGGTTAGAAACAAAGTTGGAGTTTCTCAAAGTGAAGAGGAAGGTCTGGGCTAATAAAAACACACACATGGCCATGAATACACATCCCAGCACATTTTTATGTCTATGAGGTAGGGTGCGACAAAACCATTTTTTTTTTTACCACTTGCCCAGTCAAATAAGCAGATCTTCACACTGTTGCAGAACACTTGCGCAAATAGTGGGCTTTCTCCTTCAAAGGATAATATACCTGTACAATGGTACATAACAAAGCATTCATCTTAAAAGTATAAATACAGTACAGGTTAACCCTTTCTGCACCAGGGACTTTGGACCGTGTGTACAATGCTACATGTGTATACTATGGGATATTCTGTGCAAACCAGCACTAAACGCACACAGAGGATTAAAGTACAGGGGGCTCCAGGAGAGTGTGGCATAAAATATTTGACATACCCCCTCCCCCCCCCCCCAAAAAAAAAAAAAAAGTGCTGAAGCAAACTTACTTTCATACTCCTCTTCTGGATCTTTCCACACTTATTGTCACTGTGTGCATTTGTGACATTCTAACAAACATCTTTTAGTAACTCAGTTAATTGCTCTATAGTCATGTAATAGATGTAATAGCTCACAATTCGGGAGTGGGAGTGGATGAAAGATGATAAAATTGTGCTTGTTGAGAACACAATCCGATAATGTCAGTTTCAGAGTAGGTTCATATCTAAGTATGTTAACACAACATGAAAGGCATTGCAGAAGGTGTTTCAATGTCACCGACTTGAACACCTAGATACCGCATTCACATTGCCTAAATGTTCTGATGTTGTATCGGTGTTGTATCGCTGTTGTATTGGAATATAGCTAACGATGTAATTAGTTCCTAAATCAATTGAAAAAGACTATTTATGTTCTACAAGAAAAGTGCACTGGAGTTGTTCCAAGACAGCATGAGCAATGTGAATGCATTTGTTACGGGACTGTTGTGGTATTACATCTAGGCAGTGTCTCCGTGCAACACCGGAACATTTTTTTCTATGGAATGCAGTATAATACAGTTATTTATTCATTTTTTCTCTTTCTTTTTTTAATTTTCTGATGTGTTTGTGTGAGTATGAAGAAAGCATGAGAAACAAATAATAATGGAATGCTCTGCTGCGACATGTGCAGCAAAGTGAAATTGGACATCATGGAACGCAAGTGACAGTAGATCTAGTTTGGACAAAAAAACAAAAAAAAACAAAAAAAAAAAAAACAACAAACACATGTGAAATCAAAATTTTGGTGACCAAACAGAGTAATATCATTACTATCATCCACACTGCATTGCCCAATATCACACTGTGTATACATTGTATCTGTGCTAATTAGCAACTTTGGGTGTACAATGTGTATATGATCCATCTCCTTTATATGGTATCAAAGCCAACCTTCATTTATCATAATATGCATCACATCTTATCCATTAAATCTCATGCAATGTAAGAACTGACAGTTTTATGATACACAGCCCAGAATAGCAGCAACTAATGCACACAAATTGCATTCCATAAAATATATCTTCAGAATGAAATTCAGTGAGAACAGGCTGATCAAACAGCTCATTTCTATCTTTGGGGGTAGGCAGGTAGGGGTAGGAACCATGAAATTAAAAAACATTATTGGCAAATGGGCCTTATTATAACTTATCAGACAGCTAATCTAATGATACAAGCTGTAACTGTGTCTTCTGAAGTGTCTGGCATTAGCCTTAAGTGGGGAGGTGTATTTCAAAGGAAGTGTAACACAAACAAAGTAATGTTTAGTACTAGTAACCATAATGTTACCAATCTATCAATTTAAATACATCACAACGAACTGAATCATCATTGTCAGATTAAAGAAACATAAAAGAGAGCATCTCAGTTCTGACTTGAGTTTTTTGATGCACAGCAATGAGAGCAGAAGCTCACAAGCATTCTCATGTTTAACCTGTTGAGGACGAGTCGAGAGTATACTCGGGCAGGGGTCCATGGGAAATGTGTGTTGTAGCAAAATCAATTCCTCCTCAATGGGGTAAAGTGTGCTAATACCCTAGAAATCAAATTTGTGTGCAACTAGAATACACAAAAACATTCATAATTGACCTGTGATAGCCCCTGAAAGTATACATATTTTGATAATCAGATCACTAATGTAGCTATAACAATATGGCACTTGCGCTCCGCATGTTTAAGTTCTGCTCCGTAAGTGCCGGTGCTGATCTGTTCTAGCTATACACGTACATTTTTCTGAATTATATAGAGATTCGATGTCAATCGGTTAGCTGATCACCCCCATGCATTGCATATGATCACTATTGTTAACGATGTATTTGGAAAGAAAGATCGATATTACGATCGTTCAATTGAAAGAATCGGGTGATCAACTAGTCTATTTCAAGCTGTTTTTATATTTGTAAACCCTTTAAATAGAAATATACATTTGAACCGCAATAAATAGAAATTTGAGTGACAAAAAAATCTAAGATTTTGAAGAGGGCATGTCTCAAGTATATTCTACAAATATAGCAAACATGATACTCAGGGTATTGGTATACTTTAACCCATCCAAAACAACTCATAATTGTGCTCGGGCAAACATTGTCACCACTGTCATTAAATAATTTAAGTAGGTGGCTAGAGTGGAAATTGAATTGCTCTTAGTGGGCTGGTGTCCCCTAGGCCATAAAGGGTTTGAATCAATCTGGGCTGGGTGTCTCTTTTTTCTTTGTTTTATCAGAGGACAATTATCATCCAGAGTAGGTTGGCTTTTGTCATGTGCTTACTGACCAGTCAGTGGTGACAGATCACAAGCACATGGACATTCAGGGGCAGCAAGAGATCTGACAATCCGACACTTAACTAATATGGATATGACACTTTAACAGTATAGATATGATACTTTATTGGGGAAACGGCGAGAATGAAGACATTCCTCGCGGTACATTTTGCCTGGAGATGCGAGATAAGCGGAACTTTTTTTCGGCTCAACCTTGCCGAGAGCGCTTGCCTTAATGAGATCGTATGAGGCAAATTGGGGCTGGCACCATGCTAATGGACAAGGAGATGTCTGTTGTTTTCAGTGACATGATGTGGGGCTATAAACAGAGAGAATCAGATTGAGAGAGATCGAGCAAGAAAGCTGCTATCCATCTTTCATCATTGACGGTTGCGTGCTTGACAGGTTAATTAGGTTGTTGTCGACAATGAGCTCCTACATTTGGGGTTTTAAGACATACGTCCCTTTCCACTGAGTCTTTACAGGATTTCTCCTTATGATACATATGTGTTTTAGAAATTTAAAAAAAAAATCACTACATTTCCTCCTCTAAAATCAATTGAAAACAGATGAAATTTTATCCTTGCATCAAATTCTCAAGAGTTGAATTTCAACAATGTTATCAAAACAGGCTGTGGATATTTGATTTCTGAATAAAAATTAAAACTAGAAATGTCGCTACAGCGACTGGTTATACCCCCGCCAAACAACATTTCATAAGCTTTGGTCAAAAAACTGAGGAAGTAGTTAAATCCGCAAGATCTTTCCTTGATCTTCTGCCATTAATATGCCGTTACCATGGCAACGTACTTTTGGGTACTGTCGAAAAATGCGTCTTGCACATCTACAACCAAAGGCACACATCTGTACCAAATTTCATGGAAATTGGGCAAAAACTGAGAAAGTAGTTTGCAACACAAAATTTTCCATCATTTTGGCTCATAATATGTGAGCTGTTACCATGGCAACATACTTTTTGTCACTGTCAAGAAATGTGTCATGCTGACCTATATCCTAAGACAAACATTCAATATGAATTCCATGAGAATTGGAAGAACACTGATGAAGCAGTTTTGCCATGAAGCATTTTGCCCTATATTTTACCAATAACATGCCGTTACCATGGCAACGCACTTTTTGCCACTGCGGAAATATGTGTCTTGCACATTAACATATTCAGATGAACATCTGTACCTAATTTCATAAAAATTGATCAAAAACTGTGGGAGGAGTTCGCGACGCAAGATTTGTACCCATTTTTGCCCATAATATGCCGTTACCATGGCAACGTACTTTTGGGTACTGTCAAAAAATACGTCTTGCACATCTACAACCCAAGGCACACATCTGTGCCAAGTTTTATGGGAATCGGTTGAAAACTGAGGAAGTAGTTCGCGACGCAAGATTTGCAACGGACCGACCGCCCGACCGACCGCCCGACCGCCCGACCGCCCGACCGCCCGACCGACCGCCCGACCACCCGCCCGACCGACCGTCCGCTGATTCCTATATACCCCCTTCAAACTTCGTTTGGCGGGGGTATAAAAATACTTACGTAACATATCTTTACACACTAAAAATATAAACAAGCTTGTGACCAATGGTAAATTTTCATGAAAACACAAAAAAGTTTCTTTCTTTCTTCCTTTTTTTTTCTTTCAATGAGGGAAAATGAATATGTGTGCTGAATGATTAGCAGAAAAACAATTTCATACCTTCTGTTCCCTGGAACGGATTATAATCATGATTTTCAATTTACATGTAACTAAGGGGCAGTATGTAAATTGATAGCAGTATATCATCCTTTTAAAATTTAGTTCAAGTTGATCAATAAAACTTTTTTACTTGATAGCAATGGTACATAATTTTTCTTGTTTTTAAGTCTTGATTTGATTTTTTTTTTTTTTCAAGTGGGTTAGTGTCAGGCAAGGCTGGCAGCCAACAAAGTGGAGCACAGACCCAGTAAGTGACTGGCAGCTCTGCCAGACTTCTGGCTGCCGCGACTGTCAATCCGTCAGACAGCAGGCTGGCACAAATCAGCTGATCTCCTTAACATGCACCCGATTCCCCTACTATCTCCTTTTCCTGTGCGCTAATCATGCATCAATCAATTTTGCATTTGTTCAAGAACATCATCATGCAGTATCCCCCTGCCCCCCCCCCCAAAAAAAAAAATACAAACAAACAAACAAAAATATATAAACATTGTAAAATCTTTACTTGGATAAGGGGCACAGGAACTCATTGTAAACTCTTTCCTTTTTCAGTGAGATGCATGTACAATAAACAAAATGATTTATCTAGACTCTTTATTACAACATAAATTCCCAAATCCCCTTAGTACATTTAAATCCAATGCATATCTAAGATAATTTGTGACTGAAGAATACTAAGAGCAGGAAATGAAATTGTTGTGCACATTTCAAGTTTTGGGAAAATAAGTAAAATTAAGTACAGTTGTGAATTTGAGACTGGGATGCACAACATGCATTTATAATGTACAAACTCTGGTGAAGTTTAGAAGTTTATTCTTTCATGAATAATTAGCTTTTCCCATTTTGCTATTCACTCTCATTTATCAATGAAAATTTTCTTGCAGCACAACATTTTGTAACAAAATCCTATTTCAGATAGAGAGTGTCTGAATTCCATTCAGAATCTACACATTTCAAAACCTTTCTTTTCCACTAAAACTAGAAGGAAAAAAAATTACAAATCATACATTCAATGAAATAGAGAGCAGAAGTATGGGATTGTGAGACCAATTTGATTATGCAATCATGTCTTTGTTTGGGATAAACAACGGATCAAAATCATTAGGGGAAAAAAATATTGGGCCTTTAAGAAGGTGATATCATTTACACTTTAAAAAGAATGAAATGCTACATTTATATGTCTCCTCTCCCAAGACCATGAAAGAAGGCCAGTACTGGATTATCATATGCTCAAACCCTCAACTTTATTCACATTTTTTTTTTTCACTATCACACATAATATAAGATCTTGACAAAACTCAATATAACTATATATCCATCCTACCATCAAGTTTATGAGATACTTAAAGATTACATAATCACAATATACTATTTCATTAAGTTTTATTCTGTCTCTCACTGCAAAGACGCAAACAAAAGACAGATGTTTCATATCTAGGAAAAGAGACTATTACTACGATAGCAGAGTGCAGACCAAAATGGCCCTTGCTGTGTTTGCTGGCTTACTCCTGCCAGACTTTTGGCTGCTGCCACGCCAGTCGGGGGAGACGTAGAGACTGCCAAGTCTCTTGAACTCTTTCTAAAATAAAACCATTGTGAGGTCAGACCTACTAATAAAAAGAAACTCCTTCAAGTTTGCCACACAGTCATGTGTATATATATATGCAATTCATGATTCATCTTATAGTAGTATGTAACAGTTGCAATCACCATACAAGCCAAAATGTATCACAGCAAACACAAATCCTTCGTTACAAATTGTAATAACAGGGTCATCAAAAATCTTTCATACACCTTTTCTTGAACATATAGTCTGTTATATGAATGGCATGAATCATCCAACTCATTGAGAAATGAAAAATGTTCATAAAATTGTAATTGTTCACTGATATGTGTTCATAGAGTATGAATGAAGTCAACATCCTCCTCCAGCCATCATATTATGAATTTCAAGTGATTGTTAATTTTCAACTTGGAAAATCAAAGTTGAAGATTCAACTACTGTAAAATGAGGAATGTTCACGTGCATTTTAATTTTGCACATTTTGCGAGAGCTAAGATTTGCGAAATTAAAATGCACGCGAAAGTTCTTACCTACCACTATATGCATTGAATGCCAGTGGCAATTCACAAAAATTTCATGCCGCCAATATATCGTGTTTTACGGAATCATGCAATTATTTGACTATATAGTATACTCAATCTGAACTTTTTCCTCTCGCATCAGGGACATTATAATACCTCAACACACATGTAAAAGAACACTTCATTCTTTTTCAGCAGCCTTCGCAAAGCTTGTGATCTGACTACTTTAATGCCAACTGATGTAACAGACTATCTGTTTGTACACGTTTGAAATGCTACATCAATTCCTGCTATGCATTTCACTTATTTCAAATTTGTTAAAATGTTTATTTTCCATGCTTTCAGGTTCATGAGCAAGACACATGGACTGCATGGTGCTATGCATAGTTGTGTGATTATCATTATTTTTATCATTAATTATCAACAAAGTGGTGACACAAATGCCTACTTACCAACATTACAATGTATATACTGTCAGCTGAGAACCATTTTTTTTTTTGGGGGGGGGGGTGGGGGGGGGGGGGTATTGAGCTTAACCCATTGAGGACGGTTTGATTTTGCTACAGCACCCATTTCCCACAAACACCTGCCCAAGTATACTCGGGACTCGTCCTCAACGGGTTAATATTGGTATAATATTGTAGAGCTTGATCTCCTGTATATTATGTCAATTTTAATTCTTTTTTCCATTTTCAGTCAAATGTTACAAATCAAAACCAGAAGGCTGCTATTTTACCCTATAATTTGGAATAATGTTCATAAATCTTCCTACTTTTGATCAAACAAAATTGATTTTATGCAAATTGATTGTTCTGTTTTTATCTATGAGCCAAGTCTTAGAACATGATAGCACCCTTTTGGTTCACAGGTGGCAATATAAATACTGTATATGTGTGTTTTCTTTTCTTTTTAATGAGGCACATACTCTAGTACAGACTCCAAAGGCCCTGCTCCATTGCCTAGCAAGTAACAGAGACCCTATTCTGCTTCAGGGCTTACTATTCTCACCTCCATTTGTGAGTCAGACATGGAATAAAAACAGCCCCTGAGAAAGATTTCATGACCTGGTTCAGCATATGGTTGAAAAGGAGAATCCATTTGAGTTTTTAAATTTAGCAAGTACACATTCAAAACATAAGAGTAAAGCGCAGCACCACAGACATAATGTTGATGATGAGAACTGGACAGCCATCTGTCTATTCAAGCTGATTACATAATTTTGAATTTTGTTCAAATCACCTTGATTGGCCTTCTAACTTCTTGTGTGTATTTGAAAAATTCATACTGCTGCATTCTTATCATATTGTAAAAGTGAAGCTGCTTTACATTCTTTTCTTAAACATAAATGAGATTTCATCAAATCACATTCTTGATGTGTGAGACTAATTCAAGTTCACACACTTTGTTTATTTCAATAGGAACAGTTTCTTTCAACCATAACTGAATCAAAGAGGATTTTCTTCAAATCATTTCAATTTCTCATTTGTGAGATATCTTACAGCTTCAAGCTGACATTCTCCATGGCTTACAATGCCCTGCATTAATTCTTCAAAAGATTCATGAGAGCTTCAAAGACCAGCCACAAACTTTTCTCGCTCCCACAGTTTTCACCACAAGGATCAAGGTGTTTCTATATCTGTGGATATACTGTTGTATGCTACGAACCCCTAGTGACGTACAGCAGCACATATGGTTACGGCAGCAGGCGTTGCATGCAGGCACTCCGGTGACAGCAGCCCGGCTGACGCTGGGCACCAGGACTGCACGGATTGTGTTTCTCACCGGGCGTTGATGGACACCTTGTCAACTCGACACTATCGCTCCTTTTTTTTCCTTCCCTCCTTGTATGGGGGATGGGGTGGAGTACAGAACAGCAGAGGGGACCCAGTGGCACCAAGCACTAATGACTTCTAATTAGATTTCCCTTGATTTGATTTTTCCCCAAGTTTTCAGTCATTGAAAAACGGCAGCGAAAATCATCTTCGAAGGACAGCAAGTGTTGTAGACATCTCTATATCGAGACACGTGTGCAGGTGATAACTTCATAAATACGCACTTTGACAAAAAGCTACAAACTGCATGTCTTGACTCCACAACAAATGAGTTATTTCTGTCTCTTTCTTTTTTCTGACTTACTTTGTGTTATGTTTTGTTGGAAGAAAAATGAGAATGAAATAAATGAATTGGACTGAATTGAAGTAAATTGAATTTTTCAACACTATTACTGAATGGAATACCAAAGCACATTTATAAACGAGATGTTGAAGCATGATTTTTTTCCTAACTGTCACCATTGTATGCTGCTTTTAATAGGTAGGGGAAAGCTATCATGCAGAGCACAAGCACATGAGGGCAAGTGTTGTAACAAGATGATACACATTAAATGTTATGTAATAGTTTGAATAGGTGAATAATAACTTCACTGTCATGATGTACACACTATCAACAAACACTGTGTTTTGCACAAATACTGAAGAAGTATCACTGTCAATAGACAAATGATTATTGATCTCTTGTAATACCTATTGAAACTTCAATAATCTTCTGGATGAATTTTAAGATTACAATGTACATTAATTCAAATATCCACATTCCATGTCTTATTTCATGGTAAGTACAGAACTAACTAATTAGACGGTATTAAATGATACAAAATCATGAATGCTGATCACTATTTAGCATTTTAGCCTTCACAGGAGTAGGGCATACAATGATATATCACTGTTTTGAAATTTAACCTCAAGATTAAATATCCTTAACTTCTGCCTGATACCACAGGGAATATGTTGTAAAGTGCACTATCTACAATGCACGTCTCACACCACATTTATTCACACTCCTTTCCCCTTTAACATGCTTTAGAGACATTGAATTTCCCAAGGTAGTCCAGTTTCCAAATTTCAAAACTTGTTGATACTCTTATGTTCGTATTTCTAAATCAAATAAAAAGGAAATACGTGCAGGTGTAATAAATGTAAGTCCACTGGAAGCATTAAATTCCATTTACTACTAATACACACAGATGATAAAATACATTTATTTTTGTTAGCTTGAGTTTAGATTAACAAAAGTATATAGATAAAAACCATGATATATCCAACTATAAGTAGAAATGTACTCAATTTAAGTATGATTCTGAAAATCAAATTAGAATACCTTGAATCATCCTCAAGCATATATAAGGGATCTTATTCAATGCAAGGCACATCATATGTGTCACTAATTGTGATGAATTTAAGGGAAAATGAGGCCATAAATACAAGTTAAAAAACGAAGACTTAATGTTATGAAAAAGCCTTAATATCAAAAGATATCTGCAATGTAACGGAATAATTATTATAAATGCAAACATAAACAAACGATTTTGTGCTTACCTTGGAGGTGATATCAAGTCCGGTCACAAACTTGGCACTATTCTTGTTCTCATACCGCTTAACATTCTCGCCCTGTGAAGGCAAAATGAGAGAAAGACGAACAATTATGACCACCAAATGGCGTCTTGAAAGGACTGGCGAGTACCACAGACGTACAGTATGTCCCAGTGACCCTCCACTCCGCGTCTGGCCTAACTAGGACTGGTGTGAGGGGTAAACACCAACTCAGCTAAAGGAGGAGCTAACAAGTGTTAACATAACACAAGGGCCCTTGCAAGCTTACTACAAGTATGATATCCCACAGCGAGGGTGAGAGTTAAGAGAGAGCATGTGTGCATGATGTAAAAAGTTTTGCGACTCCATGCCCCCTTCCTCTTGGTGACGTTATCCCCCTTCTCCGCTGGCTGGCTGCGTGGAGGGTCGTTGGTGATCACTCAGCGTGGCGTGGAATAGCGTGCCAGGCTCCCCGTCCCTCAGGTCTTGTCATCAAAGGCACAGCCTCAGATTTCGACATGAATATTCATGAAGAGGCAATAACTCAATTACGTAAATTGATAGAAAGTTTGAGATATTATTTTCTTGATCTTCACCTCTGTCATGGTTCTGTTTGACTTCATTCTCTTTTTTTACTCCTGCTTTCTCCCTGCATAGATAAACATGGTTTGACAGACTAGCACATACACAGGTACACTGTACATTCAAATACACTCATGCATGGGCATGCACATATACACGCAATCACACACAAACATTCTTATTACATGTTTCTGTTCCTTTTAAACAAAGTTGCAAGCTTGGACACTCTTAAGCATATCTCTAGAATAATTCTCTTGGCTTTTGAGCATAGATTTCTTTTCAGAAAGGAAATTCCTTGTTACCCATTCTAGTCAACAGAACTTTGGAACATTTTTATGGTAGATAGCAATGGCTGGAGCAAAAAAAAAAAAAGAAAGAAAGAAATCATGAGTCTTAAACTGATTATTTTTAGGACTTAAAATATCAATGGGGCAGAGAGGAAATACATGGTTGCAAAAATCATCTCTTACACTATTTCTCAATATTCAGCAAATTATCAATATGATAGAAAAATAGAACTTTACATTCAAATTAGAATCTCTTAACTTCTCTAAAATGAATCAACCGTCAGACACGCAGAAGACTAGACATTTATGTACACTTGGTTAATCTAAACTATCATAGCCAAATGTCTCAAGAATGCCAAAGAGTTTTGTAAACAATTCAGATTCTAAAACTCTTTAATTTTCAAATGGGGTTTATAAACTTTAAAACTACTGACTTTTGAAGAAACATAAGAATTTCATATTTCACTTCCCAAGATGAACTGCTTTGACACTTTTCTTTCAGCTTCAGGATATGACAGAGATATGGTCATAGGTAACATAATACTTCTTGCACACTTAATTTCAGTATGTCTTTAAAAAATAAAAAAAAAATCTATACCCAATAAAATTTATACCCAACAACGTTACAAAAACCTCATCAAAAACTTTTCTCAGCATAAAACCCTTCCCAGTGTTAAGTACTAATCACATTTTGCTCTAGCTGTGGGAAGGTCTCACACCATAAATATTCATGAGTTATAAATCTCAACTCCCTCCCACAACTGTTACAGTGTACAGAGAGTGGTTGTGGCTCTAGAGGAGAGAGTAAGAGCTGTTAAGCCCACTGTGACTTCCTAGCTTTCCTCCCACCAATATTAGGTCACTTCCCACTGCCAGTTGGATGCAAGTTCCGCCCACTAGTGAATGAAAAAGCCCCCCCCCCCCCTCAATCACAACACACTCATGAATATTCAAATTTGAACCAATTTCTTCTCTGCCAGGGCTGCGTTGCTTATCTGGAGTAGGATTTACAACCCCAGATTAGTGGGTCAAGACCAAAACTCATTAATCAATCATAACTTCGGAAAGGATGGCTTATGTGGCTAACCTGATGCTAAAGCGCGTGTTCTGCACCACTTGATTCAGTGACTCATAGGAGAGACTAACTCCTACATTTTCTAATACAGAGCCTTGAAAAAAACATCATAAAGGTGTACTGAAGAAAGAACAGCACAGGAATAAACTGGTGTATTTGACTGTTCTACTCATGCAAAGCCTCTGTAAAATTTTGTAGTAAAATTAATTTATTTCAAAGAGAAGCTTGCGTCATTATGCAGTCAATGATAAATTTCCCAATATTTTGAATTGTATGCACTGGCTCAGCAAAGTGCAGGGAAGTTTTTCCAAACCAAACAGTAGGGCCTAATAATGGATAGTGCTACAAAATATGTGGAACACCTTTTTTAATGATTGTTAATGTTATGTATTGTTGCACAAAACCATTTTTTAAAATCTTGATTTCCAACGACGAAAAATACTGAATGATACTTGATGCTACTTTGTGATATAACAGAAGTAATCAGTCCACTGTGCAGAAGACTTCTACACTGTGAGGCTAACAAAACAATCCAACCTGTACCTGTGGAAACTGAAGACGGATATTCCTAGTTTGACTGTGAATGTTCTCACAAATATCATGGAAATCCACTGAATTAAAGATGGATTTACAGTGAGGGCAACACATTATTACATTCATTTCTGTAAATACCAACCCTGACTGATGACCCCCATGAAGAAGAAATAAATGAAATTGATTAATCTTCCAAAACTGTTGTAAGACCAACATCTCAAGTTCTCAACTAGACACAGTTCACTTGCGCAGAAAAGTGCCTGCATTAATCATAAATCTCTATGGAAAAGTCCAATTTTCTCATTTACACTGGCCTAGATTCCTCACGTCTGTATCCTCACATTGAACAGTGCTTGCACAAGAGGGTGCTAATTCCTTCCCGCTTTGCGGCTGCACTGGGACATAGCTAACGGCGCTTGACATTTATCGGACAGGTCTAACAGAATAAAATGAGATAACAAAGATACAAGACACATGCACACACATTGTATCAAGCTCAACTAAGTCATTGTTAAAATATACCGTGACACAGTCCTTTGTTAAATATAAGGCAAAACTCCACTCCTTTCTTTAGCATGACCTGCAATAACTGTCAAACAAATCAAATTAAAGTTTTGTTAAAACCATATCCCCCCCCCCCACTCCAAAAAAGAGGAAGAAGTTATAGAATTCTGAAGTTTCCTATGATTTCATATTATCTACTGCAAACATATGTCCATATCACATGATACAGATTCATAGAGTTTCCCTTTGCTTTAGCGTGTATAGAAAATACGAAAAAAATTTCCAAATGCGTGTTTCATCCAAAATAAATACACAGCTACATACAGCACAACTCCCCCTTTACAGAGTCATTACTGCAAACTCAAAGTGGCATGCTTCATTAAAAAAAAGAATATGGAATCAATAATGCCCTTCCATAGAAATTTGAACAGAAGGCTGTGACAATATCTAATTTCTATCAATCTTCTGAATATCAAATTTCTCATTTTTAACTAACCCACCTGATAAGATAGGTCTTTTTGTTTGTTTTTTAGTTTGTTTGTTTGGTTGGTTGGTAGATTTTGTAGTTGTTGTTGTTGCTGTTGCTGTTGTTTCAATGCCTGTGACTTGGTCAGGCCGATGCAGTATTAAAGGTTCATGTGTTCAAAGTTAAGGACCTGACCCACAAAAATTGCTTAATGCCCTGAGAGCACAGAGGCAGCTTTCAATTGTGACACGTCATCCAGCCTTTAAGTTTAATGACAACAAGCTGTGAACATCAGACTGGAGATCAGTCGTACAAGATCAGCAGATGACAAGCTGTGAATGAGTGGTTTACATGACATTTACTGTATATGCCATATATTTTAATAGCGAGTCTAATTTTTCGTGAATTGGGACTTCCCAACAATTTTGCAAGTGGCTATATCTGCGATCATGGAGAGTAAAGTAAACCAAACAGAGAAATGTGTTAATGTGTGCACATCACATTCATGTTGGAATCAGAGTTAAAGGGATCATACAGTTTTGGTTGAGACCTAATTTCGGGTTTGTAACATTTTTTGGTGAAATAATGAAAAACCTTTTATGAAATATGAAAGAGCACGTAATTCTATGAGGAATTCAATGTTTATTTGATGAAAATTGGTTTTGAAATGGCCGAGATATCAAAAAAATAGCAATTCTGATATGGTGTGGGACCCACACTTTATTGCGATTGCTTTGTTTTACTTTGTTTTGGATGTTTCAGTCATTCCAAACCCAATTTTCATCATATAAACTGTGAATTCCTCTTAAAATGGTATGCTCTGTACTATATCATGTGTTTTCTTGGTATCTCGCAAAAAGTTAAAAGCCCAAATTCTCTTCTCCACCAATACTGTACCATCCCTTTAACATTTCCATAGCACCTGATTCACAGAATTTGCGGGAAAAAGAAAAACCACCTCACTACAATAATTGTACCAATCCTTCACATTCTGAAATAAAGTGTATGCACAGTAGTTACACACAGCACAATGCTTCCCCTATTAAAAGTAAATGCTAAATTCACTATAAAACTACAAGTCAGAACGTACAATTTAAAGGTGTGTTGATTAGATTATTGTGCAATAAATACAGGATTGTGTACACCTAAAAAAGAAGTGCACAAACTTTATACAACCATGTACTACAGATACATGCTGGGGAGAATAATGATTTTTCATGCATCTATGAACATTATTTTTTTTTCATAATTAGTTAATTTTCATATTTGTACTATCAATCACTGTAAGAGTCAGACCAAATAAATATTCTATATAAATGTGGCATTAACCACACAAACTACAACTGGCAAATAAACGTAATAAGAATAAAAGAATAAGGGAATTTCCCTAAAACTTCACATGGCCTTGAAGCAGAATGAAGTTCCTCTTTGAACATGATATTGAATGCATCAGGGAGGAAAAAAATGTACCTTGTCTGCCCTTTTTTTCAAAATCTGGTTCACAGGAAATATCTATCTATCATGAAGTATTACATCTTATATTTTGTTTTCATAATAAGTCCAAAATGTACATACTGTATAATTGTACAGACTACTTATCTTGAAATTTCCTTGCAGATGAATTTATCTGGATTAAAAGCTAAGATATAAATGCTAACCCTTTCTCTGGCTGTACCTCGAAAAGGTAATTCCCTGCTCGCGTATACGTACACACATCTATGTGAAGACAGTGCGTCTCGTGCCAGTGTAATGGGAGTAGGAAGTGCTGTAATGGGGACCCGACAACGCGGCTGTCAGCTCTTATTCAGACATCCCTCGCTCCAGGGAAATGAATAAATAGTCCCAACAAGACGAACCGATAAGAGATCGCGGCCCTGCGACAGTCTCTCTCTCGCACCAGCTTGTCAGGGACGGTTGTCAGAGGTTCGGTTCTGTAAATCGGAAACATTTCTCTCTCTCTTTTTTTTCTTTTTCTTCTTCTTCTTTTCTTCCTCGTATTTCTCCCCAGTCGGCAGAGAACCGAAACCACAGCTCTCACGTTGTACGCGGTTTGTCACTCTGGCTGTTGAGGTAACCTATTGTGACATTTGTGACTCCCGGATGTGGAATCCATACCAGAGATCTTTCCTGTACTCCGTGCCGATCATTTTGGGACCATCGCAAAATTTGTTCAACCAGCCAGAGAACAGAGACAGGAATGAATTACAGTACTTGCCACTGACGCAGCTCACTACTTAACGGAGAGAGTCGCAGGTTAATTTCTTGACATCTGGATCTCTAAAGTCTCTCCAAGTTAAATCTTAATGTTCATGGATGTGGTTGATGTTCTGTAAAACATGATATATTTGCTGCATGAAAATTTCACGAAATGGAGCTGACGACCTTTCTCACAGCATGAATTTTTTGTGACTTGCCTCTGGCATCCTATATATATTGTGTAGGCAAGAACTTTCGCACACATTTTAATTTCGCAAATGTTGCCACTCGTGAAATGCGCGAAATTAAAATGCAGGAGAACATTCCTTGTTTTACAGTATACACTTGAAGGTCGTATAATCTCTTTTGCAAACATCACAGAAGGTTGCATGGTTGAAGAATAATGAATCCCAACATGGTTTATGAAATCTTACGGTAACACAGCTCAGATTAAAAAAAAAAAGAAATGAAAAACTAACTAAACCCCATGTCACCAAAGAATAAGCTTCCTTTTTACACAGAGAAAAACAGTCGGAACTTTTCAGGGTCTGAAAAAAAACATGTTTTTAGTTTTAATATTCGGAGGACAGGTCTGAATTACTTAACTCTACAATGCAATTCCAGCTTAAAGTGAAGGAATCTAATTTTCAAGGTTGCAAAACAACCCTGAAAGTAAGTTTGTAAGGCTGCAAAACATAGACCAGGCCCATCAGAATGTGGTGGTTAAAAACATCCCAGATCCTTGGATGTAAGCACTGGGTGGGAATCAAACTCAGGTCCTCCTATTGGGAGTCAGGAGTCTTATCCACTATGCCACCACGCCCCCACAATATATGCGAGGAGACTGCCAGTGGACTAGTCTTTCTTGGTGGTGGTGATACCATGCAGGTGTAATGAATAGAAGGGATTCAAATAAAAATGGATGCACTGTGGGATCCAGACAACCCATCATATACAACTTGAATGACTGTGCGATACACACTGCACGGTGGGTAGTCCCATGGTGTGACACCGACACTGTGTAAGTTATCAGAGGTCCTCAAGTTCCCACCCCCTCCCCCTCCCCCAGCCCCCCCCCCCCCCCCCCCCAAAAAAAAATATGATTATAACTTTTATAATTCAATGGCAGATACTACTTAGTATTAATCACCCATGGCGTATTCCTCATTGAAAACAATTATACCACGATTGTCAAATAAGGTTAAGGTAGAATAACGGCAGCCAGGAAACTTTCCCATCATTATAGTATTGATACATACACTGTACCTACCATATTTCCACAGGGTTTTTATTTCCGAGAATTCTGCGAGTTGGATACTATTCGCAAATCTAGCAAAACAAGAAAAATATCAACTCTGAGCCTGATGTGCATGCGTACATTACCCTGCTCATCATTGTTCTCCACGATCATGAATTCAACTACATGCAAGATTGTTGGAAAGTCCAGATTCAAAAGTATTAGGCTCGCTAAATATATGGCATGCAGTATTATATCTTCCTTGTTCTTCGTATTCATAACATACTAACACATCATAGTACCCTTCTGTTAATTGACAGATCATTTAAAGATTTAGTCTCCTAGGCCATTGAACACACGACATTCAGAAGAATGTTTGCTTTTACACTGAATATAACTAGCGGGATAAGAAAGAAATCACTCAGATGATAAAAGATTTTCAAAACTTCCACGAAAAATGAGTCGAGTGCTGTATGCGTGCGATACTCCAGAGAGGAGGAAAATAAAATCTCATTCTCACTTCATATTTCAATCATCGTAATTGAAAAGCTCTGTGCATGGGAGGTATGTGTCAGAAGGATAACAAAATGTACCCACACATGCAGATAGCCTAGCATTCAGGCTAAAAATACACACAATTTCCTTATCATCCTCATATCATACAGGCACTTTTGACATCATCTCATACACATAGAAAGAACTACGTGTAACAAACTTTTTTCCCCTCTAAGCTAAAAGTCGCGATATAGAAGGGGCCCATTATAAGAGCATAATGTTTGCAACTATCAAGAAATTGAAATAGTTGCAGTAATCACAGCGTACAGCTTAAAGGATCACATCTGATTATTGTTTTGTGACTGCATTTCTGTAACTGCTTCACTGCAACTTTGCTTTGCAGAGCAAACCTCTTCATAAAACATATAATTCCAAAATATATGCCAGCCAATGCATGAATCTGTTGTAGGAATATTCACATGTATGTTTCTATTGACAATGCTGGTCAGATCATCAACGTTATAACACCGGTCTCTTGGTGATAATAAGTGGTGTCAAATTCTGAGATCATTGTATCATACATGTATGTGAATATCATGACCTTCCTAAAGCTAGATGCAGCACCTAAAATTACTTCAAATGTAAGTGTAGGCTTGACTTCTCTGCCCCATTCCCCCCTTCCCCCCGCCCTTTCTCACACACAATCTGGGGCAAACTTTCATTATTACAACCATGACTACAGTATATAAAGAGACACTAGTATAAACCAGTGATGATCGGGAGATCCTCTTCATATCTACACATGCTCTTTTCTTCTCTCTGTATTAAAGGGTGTGTACAGTTCTGGTCAAGGTGAGGATTTAGCTTTTAACATTTTGCGAGATATTTAGAAACCACTCTAGAGATGTCAAAAAACATGCAATTCTAAGGGGTATCAAAAGTTTATTTGATAAAAATTGGTTCTGAAATGGCTGATATCCAAAAACAAGGTGAAACAAAGAGATCCTAATAAAAGGTGTGGTCTGTCGCCTTTTCATATTATCACCTTTTTTGGATATCTCAGCCATTTGAAAACCAATTTTCATCAAATAAACATTGAATCCTTCTTAAAATTACATGCTCTTTCATATTTCATAAGAGGTTTCTCATTATCTTACCTAGGAATGTTCAAAACATGAATCTCCATCTCAACCAGTACTGTACAGTCCCTTTAATCTATCTGGCATATTCATTCAATAATCTACCTACTCATCTTCATATCTATTTATTCATCAAAACATTTATCTATTCATCGATATAATTCATCTACTTATCTGTCTATCTACACAAACATATGTCCATCTATCTAGTATATTCATCTCTATTTCTCTATCTCTTTCACTCACTGTTTCTGGTAATTTCTTTCTAGAGCTAGCTGTAGGTGTCATCACTCTGACATGCTGAGGAAACTGATTCAAAGTTCTTTTCACTCAGAGATGGATGAGAAATTATCAGTCAGAACATCAGAGGAGATAAGAGATGGTGTGATATTCAGAAGTAGGGATGGGAGGATGGTTTTCCATGGAAATGGATTCAGAAAAAAAAGAGCAAAACACACATTTTACTTGTGTCTGAAACAGAAAGTAAGCTGAAAACTGCCCAATGCAAGATGTTGCACAAATGACACCTTAGACTAATTGGCAAAGTAATCAATATTTTGATCCCAAATGAAAGCATGACATTTGTAATCACATCTCCACAAAGTACCAGTCAGAGGTATGATACAAATTTGAAAGGCTTCCTAAAGATGACTCCTTGGAAATACAAAAGACTACTATAGCCTACATCTAGAAAATATGAAGGCTACATTCTCTTGGAAAAAAAACCCTGACAAACAAACAAACATCAGATATAGCCTGTAAATGTTTCCAGTATTTTGGAGGTCACCTCAAGAACTTGGGTAAACAAAATCATTCATCTTTATGTAAAGATATTGATTCTTCATGGCTTCGTGGCACACCCAAACCGTAGCTAACTCAAACAATATGAATAATTTTGTAAATGTTCAAGTCAAAATCATCATCTTCAAATAGCATTTTGTGTAGATTTCAAAGTGTACAAAAATGCCTACTATTCAACAAGCAAGAAATGAAGAACGACAAACAACAAAAATGGTGTTAAAACTTTTGTAAGGAGCTGCGGTCTCTATACAGTCCCAGATGACCGACATCCTGCTTTCTATGAAGGCACTTCACGAAACGAAGCGACTTGGGGATACTGGGAAGAAACAAGAAGGAAGGCTCTATGACACGTGCTAGTCAATGTTGGGAAATTGGAATTGGGGCAGGAGAGGGGATAATAACGCTCCCCCTCCATGAATCAAATGTGTTATGGGGGAGGGGGGGGCAAGGGGAGGACTTTGGACAGGATCCTGTAAAGGGTCAGAAGTTTCCCCCCCCCCCCCCCTTCCAAAACTCCATTCCATCCCACACTTTGCATGGGCTGAAAATCCCCAGCTTCCTTCTCCTGAGATTAGTCTGGTGCCAGCCCCAGAGGAAAAGTATTAAGGAGCTCTGTCTTGCCCCCATTCTGCTTAAACTTTAACAGGATAAGAGAGAGAGATCCACTCTGCCTAAAACTTTAAATATCTAATGTGATCTCAGTGGGGGTTCAAAGAGAAGCACAACATTCTTGCTTTAGCTTACAACTCATACTGCTCAATTTATATCAGATCATCACACCTACAGCCATGCTGAAATGAAAATGCATTTTAAAACACACACAAATGTGAAGGAATGGGTGAACACATCAGGTTTTCTGGAAAATTAGATGTCTTGCAAAACTGATTTCAAAATACCTGATCTTTATTTGTCATAACAACAATTCAAAGGTTAAATAAAAAGCACAGACTCTAACCCCAAGCACCTTCTAATCTGGAGATTCTCCCGCCTGAAACCCCTAGCAAACGGGAGACTCTAACTTGATGCTCTCTCGTGCTATCTAATACCCCTTTCAGTAACTCCCCTGGCTAGCGCCAGGCCCGAGCTAAGTCGTAAAATTTTGAGTTTATGAATGGGTCGGGCCAAAGTGGCCAGGAGCGGGCTATTTTGGCGCTGCTGTAGCTAGCACCAGGCGCGGGCCAGGCACGGGCCTGGCGCTGATCGAAGAGTTTATGAACGATAGCAGCGCCAGGTGCGGGCCAAAATTCCTTTCACGGTCAAAGGTCACAGCTTACGCTGCTCAGCTCATAAGCACGCGGCATGCACATCAAATATCGCGCAAAAATGCACTTCCGCTCTGTCCATGACGTGTTCAGTTACCATGGCAGTTATCCCTTACGTGGCCGAGTTCGTGAATGGGTCATCGTAAAAGTAGCGCGGCTCTGCTGTAGTTACTGAATGCAATTTTTACTGCTTGGCACGGGCCAAATTAGCTCGGGCCAGGAGCTGGCCAGAAATGCATGAGTTACTGAAAGGGGTATAAGGCTTATTTTTCAACATACGATGACACTAAGTAAGAAATCATTTCAAGCAGGAGACACAGAGCTAGGGCGGGAAAAATTAAATCTCAAGCGGGAGAACGGGAGTTTTTGCAAAGATGGGCTTCCGGCGGGAGATCTCCCGTCGAAAGCGGGAGAGTTGGAGTCTCTGAAAAAGAAGAAACTAAATTTGATTGATTGAATAAAGATGAATGAAATTTGCAGTACATTACCTTTTAAAGATGGCAGTGTCTGGAAAAAAGGTTTGAAATGATCACTAGCAAACTCTCACAAGCGTTCCAACCACATACAGATTTGAATTGAGCCCCAGAGCCTTGGAGAGAATGAAGGGAAAATCAGGACAACAGATTGTGCAGCGTCTAATCAATGGTCTCGATGAGACTATTCAGGTAATTAACAATGACCTGTCCAACTATTTTATTGCGATCAGCCCCGAAGCAAGAATATGACTGAAATGATTGCTTTCCCTTTCTGCACAGACAAAATGCATTATATTCCACATAGGAACAGTCCAATGCGAGATACACAAATGAACATTATTACAAGCATTTCCTCATGTTGCAATGAACTATGTCAAGACCATCATCCTTTAAGCTCTTTACAATTAAAAATATGCACGTTTTCAGGAAGTGGCCTTGTCTACTTACGACCACACCATGTTGCCTTGGTCTTTACAACCTATAGACTCCGGCCGTTTACACACAGGTCGAGAAACGTAATCGTAATGCTGAGTTGCAATTATGATTACAATTACAATTGAAATCATTGCCTGAATACATGACCAAGGAAGGCTTCACGAATTCTGCAGAACTCTGAATTTCAGAGCGAAGTGAGAAGGTTTGGCTTCTTTTAGAGTTCCTATCAATAATTCTCTAGGGGTAAGGAGGGCGGGTTTTTTGCAGAAGTGGTTGAAAGGTCACCATTTAGCTCCGCCCCTAAAATACAATTTGGAGGTCAATCCATACACACGATTTTTTCGTTTCCGTAATACTGGACAATCTTCAGACTGGAAAGCACCAACGGAGCGTCATTTGAAATACGATTGAAATCACCCTCTGTGATTGCAGTTTGCATACACATGGCCAAAATGCGTCATTTGAATCATGATCCTGGTGATGCGTCACTAGAACCGCGATTCAAATTGAACACTCTCGGTACGTGTGAAAACATCCCCTGTTTCATTCTTCCTACTTATCATTTCTTTCTCTTTCTCTGTCTCACCAATAAAGCAACAAATGTCAGACATGGAATTGATGCGGTTTTCTGCACGTCATGCTAATAAAGCTACCAATGTATTCATCAGCTACTAGAATCATGTGATAAACAATTTAACTTTCTCTTTACGGACATTTGTCTGTGAAACACGTGCTTTATATCTAATATTTGATGTCATTGTTAGTTCCTTTTTTCAGTTAAGATAAGAAAAGCATCATCAGTCATTAGATTGTTATGCACTGGTTTTATAATCATAGTGTTGTCATTGAAGTTGCAGTCTCATTCTCCTACCCAATTTCCAGAGACTGTTTAACATTCAGGATTGATAAACTAATAACACCAAACACTAAATCTTGGCAGTGTATAGGCCTTGTAGTAGATGTTATGACAAACAGTCTGGAAATGACTACATGCAATTTCTATCCAGTTTCAACTAACATAAATACACATGGGCCTTGATTTTATCAGGTACTTCTGCTTATTTCTATCCTCTCACAAGCTAAAGGTTTGGATGATTAATGCTGCTGGACCAACGTCACCGCTAAATGTTGACGTACTGACATATTCTCATCTTTCGTGATTCTGAGTGTCCCAAAGTAAATATAGTTCATTTGCAAGGCTTTCAAAAGGAGACTGATACAATCAAAAGCATTTACTGCACCTCAGTAGTTTTCAGGAGTATACCAATCAACAGACATAAGGGTCGAGAGAAACATTTTTATAAACCCTCTGTTCGTGACCCTTTGACAAGGGCTGATGTGAAGTTGTAGGAAGTGGGCTGTGATGCTGATAGCAAGAAAAATCGTCCCCTTCGCAGACTAAACATCATTTAAAATTGCTACAGGTTGTAATGCAAATGTCAATTAAAATGTCATTAACCGTTGAAAACATTTGTGATGGTGATCTCCAGCGAAGAAAAAAAAATAATCTGCCATTTTAAATTCTATCTCTGCCCAAGAGTTGCTCATGTTTATCACTCAAAAAAGAGAAAGAATGAAGGAGACACAAAGAAAATAAAACTTTTGGTGTTGCCTAAAGTTAGCAGTTTGATCAAATGTTTTTTTTCCCACAGGGGAGCAGGGAGTCATATACCCTCAATCAACGACCACGAGGAAGCGCTGACGAAATGACCTGAAAGTTTGGGAAATCTTGATCTCAATTACGACTACTTTTGGGCACTCTCACAAACCTCTGATTTTGGTGACCCGTCATTTATCCTACACTCCGAGGGGAGAGGAAGAAAGGTGTGGACAACACCTGGACAATTTGATCTCAGCACTAAATGAAATAAGGCCAGTCTTATTTTTCCAACCAACTTGAAGTACTATCTGCTATATTTGTATATAATCTTGAGAGCACAGCTACCAACAACAGAGTTCCTCCACAATGTAGAATTGCGGAAAAGTAATGAGGAGAATATACTTGTAAACCATCTGAATTTCTTGTATAAATTGCAAATTAATGACATCTTTTTTCAGAGGAAATGACAATTCATAATAAGCACTGGTCAAGGCTGAAGTTAGTGGACTAAAAAGCGTATCTGTTGCTCCATGACAAACAAAATGGCTGACACAAATTTGATCCATCAAGACCTATTTATAAGAACGTGCTGCAGAACTTATCATCTTGGCTTCACTGGAATGAAACTCTGAATTCTAACTGCATATCTTTAGCATTGGAGAGAGATTAGATTGATTAAATTCATCAAATCTGCACAAAATCTGAGGGAAAAAAAATTATTATATATGTTCTGCCAATTTAAGAGAGAAATATGAACAGTAATCTCCTACAATGTATTGCCAATCTAAGAATCAATTACCAATCCAACAATTAAGAGTCTTTTTTAATATAATGCAAAACAATAACAATCTTATTAGAGCATCACACAGTTAAAAAAAAAAATACTTTAACTTTTAATATGGAATACATATAATGAATAGTAGAAAAACACACACAAACAAAACCAAATCCACAAAAATCCAGTTTCTGGGACACTTTGCTTTAAATGGAGACCATTCAAAGCGCACCCTCATCACGAGCATTCCGATAAAAGCACACTGCTGCCGTGCCCATTCAACACGTGATACTGACATCGTGAATTTTATCTCCTCCACTGAATCGTGACTCGCTCCAAGTGATGACGGGAAGGGACGGGATCGGGAAGCAGAAGTCGATTATTCATCCGTGTCCTCTCCAAAGGTAAATGTTTTTTCGAAAAGGTCAGTGTTTTTCCCAAGTTCAAAAGAAGCATATCCATAGCACAACATCGATTAATAACCTCCCCCTCCCCTCCCTTTTTTTGTCAGCCTTCAACCTTGCTTCAATCATGACTATTAAAAGGGCAATTATGAGGAAGTCAGGGCACTCCCATTTTTAATAGCAGACAGAAAGCAAAATCCAACTTAGGCTTTTTCATAAAACTCTTCAAAAACTTCAAGAACTTCAAAAACTTCCTCTCAGAGGATATACAACGTACATTTAATAAGTAGAAGATGATAAACATCTCACAAATTTGCTTTTTCAAACAAGGCATGCTAACATTTCACATAAAAATATCATTTGCCATTTGCAGAACTTTGTAATAAGTTTATTAATTCTATGGTTTTAATATCTTCTATCAAAGCAACTGCAATTTGATATCCAATTTTCTTGGAGTTTGAATACTCTATTCTTGATGAAGAATTCATCTTTTGGAGGATAAAATATAAATGATTGATCAATTAAGATCACTTTATATCCATAAAGAGATTTGTGGTGTTAAAAAAACAAACAAACAAACAAAGCCTATGGCATGAGTCTCACTCCCCAGCAAATCATTTTCTCATGCCTCCCAAAAAGAATAAAAAAATGAAAAAAAAAATGGCAGGTAGATCAATAATAAATATCTGACTTGTACCTTCAATTGGCGAGAGACGATACCTAGGTCCTACATGCACTGTATCTACACTGTATCAATAACTGTACACTGTATAAAAATAATCCAAAGAAGTCTCCAAAAATCAGCCATCTTCTAAGTCATCTCAGTCATACTGTACATTTTAGATTCATTCACCCTTGATCCAAATTCTGGCAAAAAATGCTCAAAATGATGTCTTGCAGAACCATCTTTCTTAACAAAGAGCTGAGAATTATGCAACTAAAATTGTATCAAAAGTGTGTGCCAGCTGCACAATTTCAAATTAAACATCAAAAAGTACAAAACAGGGAATCTGTTCCTACCCCCCCCCCCCCCCGCGCTTTTTAGTTGCTTTGTTAAATCAGTTTCTTACTCCCAGCCAGTTGAAAAACTTGGTAATCTTTGTAACTTGCAAACAACAACATAATGTAGGACAGCGCCATCACAAGCAAAGCCTGACCTGAATGATGGCCTAACTTGTTGATATCGACAACAAATGTTCTAAACCTGATCAATATCCAGACTACTCACACATCTCTTGTCCACAATCAATCAATGAGCTGTCTACAACAAATATTTCCAAAAATTAGACCTTTCACATACAATGTATGCACCATACTAACTCCCACAGAATGAAGATGTAGAACAGGGTTATGACTGAAATTTTAGTGTAAGGTGCAATCTAATACATCATAGACCTGATGGAGTGGAATGAATGAGTGAGGGCACACAGCACCTGAAGGGGAAGAGTCTTATGGGAGAGGGTGGCCCCATACACTAGGGAAGGGGATAACTTCGCATTTTTTTTTTCTCTATCTCTCAAATGAAGTTTCTAAGGTCGCATTTTATGTAGGTACAATTTTGGTGACTAAAAGACTTCCATTTTAAACTGTGTTCACTGTTACAAACTTTTTTTTTATTATATGATACATATTTGATTTTATTTTTTGTTGTTTTTTTAAATGTCTATGAAAAAAAAAAAATTGGGCACAGCCCCAGATGTTTTCATGATCGGCCAAGCAATAGGTTGGCTCATCAGTCAGAATTTATTTTTTCTTCCTCCTCATTTTTCCATGGAGTGTTAATCTAGTCAATAGTGAGGGAAAGGGTGGTTTTCACACACACACACACACACACACACACACATACACACACACAGACACACACATACACACACACACACACACACACAACCTCCTACCCTGGAGGCCCGATATTAGTCTGGAGGTTGTTGAATATACCGAGACTCATTCTTAAAGGGAGGGTATAATTTTGGTTGGGACCTGGCTTCAGGCTTCTAACCTTTTTGGTGAGATAATGAAAATCTTCTTATGAAATATGAAAGGGCATGTGATTACAAGAGGAACTCAATGTTTATTTGAAGAAAATTGGTTTCAAAATGGCTGAGATATCCAAAACAAAAGCAATCCTAGTAAAAGGTGGGAGCCACATTTTATTGGGATCGCTTTGTTTTTATACTTCGTTTTTTGACATCTCAGCAATTTCAAAATCGATTTTCATCAATAATCTTTTAATTCCTTTTGGCCGCGAATAAGGAGACATCTCCGAGATCAGCTACAAACTGGAACACGTTTAATTCTCTCACGACTCCCTGGAGACCAGACTAGTCTCCCGGAGACGTCGCGGAGACATCACCACCACCACTCAGCGACCAGCGAGACTCAAGTCGCCACCAAGTTGACACCTAGTCTCAAAGCCAATGAGATACCCACTTCGGAAAACAAAAATATGCAGATTGGTTTATCCCTTTGTAACAAACCACCGTCCTGCAAGTCAAGGTTCTTGATTTAGGAATTTGTATTTGGCTCCTAATGAACATTACCTCTAGTTTCCGAAAACAGGACATTTGGGTTTGTTATGACAGAAGGACTGTTAATTTTCATCTGACCAGTGCAGAAATGAGATTAAAATGCATTATAAATAACTGACCTTAGATCAACACATTGGTGTGTACATATCCATTACAAAGAGCATTCTGTACAAATCCCCTGATAAGATAAAACCATTACATACTGCAACAGTGGCATCTGTATAGGACCATTTACACACTTGACCTTGGATTAATATCTGTATATAAGACCTGCTACAACAAAAGGATCCGAAAGTCGAGGGGGGTCGATTTTCTGAAAATGACATGACATTATTCCCTTATTCTTATGCTTTAATTTCATATATAACAAGACTTTCATAAATAAAAGTACTCGGTTGTGGAGATATGTGACCCTGCACCTCAAAACAAACAAAAAGTCGCCAGACATAAATTTTTAGTTAAGACCATATTCTGAAAGAGCAGACTTTAACCTTAAAAATGACGTATAACTCAAATCAAATGGACTCTCCTAACCTATCTAAATATTGGAAAGAAAGCACAAACTCAGGAAAAGTGTGAACTGAGAAAAGAGGCTCTGAAGTACAGTGTCTATTCAAGCGCTTAATCTTTACCAAACCATGCTGGCTGTGTGATGAATGGGACAAAAAACAGGAAGTAAAACACCAGAGTAACAACAATGAAGGGATTATCAGATTAAACTGAAATTGGGCATGCCTCATTAACACATTCCGTCCATAATTAATGCCAACTTTCAAAGCAGTAGCACTATTCATTCAAAAGTTATTAGAGTTGAAAGTGAAGAGTGTGTACAAGGTTTTTCAGAAATGAAAAAGGGATTCTAAAGACACACCTAATCACACTATTCTACCAAAAATGTTCGAGATAAACTGCTAAAAAAACACACTTTCCTGCCCGTTTTATGATACCAAATTTTAGCATAATGTAAAAGAAGACCCGCTCTTTTAGAAAATATGAAAAAGTCAAGTTCGGCTAGGTTGACCCATTTCACTTATTTTCAGTCCTCACGCAAAATCAGTGTGTGCGACTTTATGTTCGTTTTGAGGTGCACGGTCACATATTAACGATTCCATGAGACTATGTCAAGTGGTGTGGGGAATCAGCATCTCCAGAAAACCGCCTTCAAGGTTTTCTTTCCCACGCAATCGTGATCAGGGGGAGGTCAGACAGTTTTCACCAATTGACAATAGAATGTCTGCTCATATCAACCTCTGCGATGTTCATTCAAGCTTAGCGCCCATGGTCTCCAAATGACCAATCAGTAACCAGGATGCCATGTACTGACCAATAAGATCAATCCCTCGTTGCTTGGGGCAAGTCTATCTGCGGTGCTAAAATCCAAATCTTCGGACACGTTTCTGTTCCGTTGAAAGTTGGAAAATCATGGCCCACAAAAACGCTAATTTCTTGCCTTTCCTTTGGTCAATAGCTTCAAAATTTTGGCAGATCATAAACGAAACATTAGATTTCAACATTATGCCAAAAACAGTAATTCGGTTGTTTTGACATATTTTAATGATCCGTTTTCAAACCTGATTTCCTCGGCTCAGCTGTCAGTGACTTTTGGATCCTTTTGTTGTGGTGGATCACATATACAGTAACTTTGTTCTGTGCTCTGATGATGTGATACATTGCTCATAACACAACTTGCTGTAGTTCATAAAAGTGGAAACAATATATCTAAATGATTCAGAGATGTACTAGAAATGCACTTCAGTGGTTTACACGCAATGCCACACACACACACACCAGCTCACCATGCATCAAAAGTAGTGTCAAAGTGAGAGCTCTGAGTAATAATCAAAATTGACAGCGAAGTGCTAACATACTTCAGAGTGTTTATCAAATAACTTTGATAAAAAAGAAATAATCAGCATCTATACAAACTCCCCATCTTCCATTCACTCCACTCCCCCCCCCCCCCAAAAAAAAGACAAAAAATATGAGCAAAAAGATTGATTGATGCCCTAAATTATTATTCTAATCAGCAGGTTGCTGTATACACCCACTCTTCACTCCTACTGCCCTGGCAGGGTATTGCTTCAGTTGCGCCTCCTTTATAAAGCACACAAGTTTTTTCAAGAATGGTGTAATTGCCGGCTAGCATTAATCAAATCAAGCAAAGACGGCGGTGAACCCTAACGGTAAGGAAATCCCGAACGGGTTTAGAAAAATTATGATCTTTTAACTGCACCTCTGGGAGGAAGCTGAGACATCAGAGGGGTAAATTTGATTTAAGGGGTATTTTTCTTTCCAATTTGGAGTGCGGTAAACGAAGGAATTTTACATCTTCCTGCTAAATACATGATAGGAGGCAAGGTTACGCTGATCCACCCCATGAGGGACTGGCAGGGTTGCCCATGAAAACTGAAACCAAGAGTAAAGGAAAATTGCACAACATAAAAACTGCCAACGTTGGCATTTCGCACTTTCTTATTGGGCTCATTAATTACTTGAGATATTAATACTTCGCAGAAGCGAGGCCAGGTGAAACACAGACATTCCTACTCTTTTTTCTCCACTTGTTTCATTGGCGGTTGGTAGTTGCTCTCGTTCCCAGTGCATTGTGGGGGAGGATCAAAGAGGAATAATTGCATTGTCACAACCAACCCTTAAGCACCTGAATCAATGGTGGTCCCTTCATTCAAAAATCATTCAACCACTCGATGATTTGCTTGCATATGTGTGTCTTGCATATGTGTGTAAAACTGTTGTGTGGTAAGGGGTAGGTGTATGAAAATGAGTGGGTTTTGTTTTTTGCCTACCATACTTTCTGTGATTTTCACATACAGATATTTTTGCGAATGAAGATGTCACAGACATTTTCGTGAGATGTTGTCTTCACAATTTTGATACTGCATTATTACATATTGCAAACAGAAATATTCATGTTTTTATCTTTGCACAACAAAATATGCAAACATTTCCTCTTTTACAGTACTTCTGTGTACTTCATTTGGTTTTCTTTACTGCAATTTTTGTTGTTGTTTACCCATTGAAGACTAGTCCTGAGTATACTCAGGCAGGTGTCCTGTGGGAAATGTGTGTTATAGCAAAATCAGCTGATTCTGAACAGGTTAAATGCATTTATTATACTTGAGTGTGTGTTTGTGGACTGAAAGACTGACTGAAGTTGTTATCCCTGATCATGACCCATTCATATCAGAGCTCTTTCTGGGCTTCATGGTGTTTGTTGTTGTTTTTGTTTTTTCATTAAAGGGATGGTGTAGCTTTGGTTGAGATGGGGATTCAGATTTTAACCTTTTGTGATTAGAAATCACTTTGATGAAATACTAAAAGAGCATACAATTCTGAAAGAAATCAAGCTTATTTGATAAAAATTGTTTTGAAATGACTCTGAATGTCCAAAAACAAAGTAAAACAAGTGGTCCTAAGAAAAGGTGGGACTCACCTTGAACCACTCTGTTTTGCTTTTTCTTTGGATATCTCAGCCATTTCAAAACCGATTTTCATCAAAAAACTTTTAAATCCCTTTAGAATTATATGCTTTTAACATTTCATCAAGGTGGTTTCTAATCATTTCGCAAAAACTTCAAATCTGAATCCCCATCTCAACCACAGCTATACCATCCTTTAAGGCCCCCCTCCCTCTCTCTCTCTCTCTCAGCCACTGTCTACTGATATCCTTGTTTTCCCTGCCATCCATCCATGATGTATGCTAGTGATAGTTAAAAGGCCACAGAGTTACAAGAGACAGGTAGAGGAGAGAGAGCAGGAGAGGGAGCCTTGCAGCTTTTTACGATGCAGGAAATTTGTCAGATCTGAGATAGGGGCGGACGATGAAATGGAAACGTGTGAAGAAACGCAGCGTCCATCAGACGGGCTGATTGAAGAGGTGTTGGGGAGCTAATGGGAATGTCTCCGTAAGGTGTCTGGAGGTGACGAGGCATGAGCCTTAAAGGAACATTCGCCTATTAAAGAGAAAGGTACTCATTTCAGAGAACAGGTGAGCAATGTGTAGGCAAACTATTGGTGAAAATTTGAATGTGCCCAGTTGGCAGTTGACAAGATTTTTAAGTTTGGCTAGTTTGAATGCTATGAAATCATCTATCATGGCATCCACTGAGCAACGCAATGTACACGTAGCAGTCTAAAGTGGGCATCTAATTGGAGGGAGACTCGATGGCAACCTGGAGGCGACTTAAGCCTCACTGGTTGTGGAGACATCTCTGTGAAGTCTCCACGACATCTACTGGAGACTGACCGGGTCTCCAGGGAATCGCGGGAGATTTGAACACGTTCAATGTTCAGGTGTGAGTTGCTTCAATGTGTCTCCCTCTACAAGTTAAATGTGTAGAGGGAGACAAAATGTGACAACTCCTTAATAGTTGTGGCTGTTGCTGTGGAGACTAATTTTGTCCGTGACATCTCGGAGATGTCTTAGCAACCTTGCAAATAATATCCAATGCATGTACAGTGCAATATCAGTACATTGTACACGAATTAAAAGAGTGCCACATGTTAAATTTCTTTGACATCAGAAAAGAATTCTCTTTACAGATTTGAACGATGAAATCAACATTTCATTTGGCTCTAGATATGTAGCTGTTACATAATATGCAGTTTGTTTGAGTTTTTTGTTCTGTTTTATTTCATTTTTTTTTTTTTGGGGGGGAGGAGTTCTATTTCTAAGTCACTACCATGTTAATGACCTCTTGTTTCTACATGTTCTCCTAGTTTTTGTTTGTTTGTTTGTTTGTTGTTGTTTTTTCATTTACTAATTCCTTTCCTCATGGGGGAGGGCATCTTGAACAGATGATTGTAAGAATCTGTGTGAGAGACTGGATTCAGATCACAATCTCTCTGCTCCCTCATATCTCATTAGTGTCAAAATATTACGACCTGACTCGCCCACTTAATTCAACAGCCCCCTCTCCCCACCCCCCCCCCCACCCCCAACACACACACACACACACATACACACAAGACATCTGATACACAAGCCATCTGAAATTTTGTGAGTAGACTTCCACACCACTAGAAGTGGTTTCCTTTTGACTGGTTTTCCGGTTTTCCCTCCTTCCTCCCCCTACCCTCTGCTTCTCTGTGTTATTTTCTAGTTACAGCAAGATACATTCTATATACAATATTAATGAATTCTCAATACACATATACACAACAACAACAACATTAACAATGAAGAATCAAGAGGGTTACAGGGCAAGTTTCTTAAATTTTAGTTAGATCCAGATGTCTAAAAAAATGGACCATTCTCACTAAAAAAAAAAAAAAAAAATAGCAACATGAAAACTTGTGATGTTTTATATGGCATGTCCTCATTACTCGGAAAGCTCACCATTGACAGCTCCAACAACAACAACAACAACAACAATTTGTAAAGTTTCTGGAATATCTGTGTATACATGCTCACTTTACTCGTTTAACCTTCTTGTCCATGCTCACTTTGAGTTTCCTATCCTTGCTCATTGTTGTCTGCCTGGGAATCTCATGCTCCCTCCACATGTATTAACTTTTTTTCTCTCCTTTGTTCTTCAAATGTGAGTTGTTTTTATCCAATTGGATTAGTAGTTAAAATAAATGTAACTCGCAAATTCCCCGGTACCATACGAATATATCTATAATTCAACTGGCGTAGAGCAGATGTGGATACAAAACTCCGATATGACCCGACTTTGACCCGTCATTCCAAACAATTCCTACATTCTATCCTTCTTACATGATGATACTTCCAATGGACATTCCTAGCTGAAGTCATGACTCAAACATGACATGTTCAATCAAAGTAGATTGGCCTTTAACCTTTGACCTACTACCACTATCATGTTTGTGCAAAATAATTATTAAGTCATACTGCATTGTTCAACAACTTACATCATCACTTGACATTTTCAGCTGAAGTAATGACTTGAAATGACTTAATCTGCAAAAGAAGAGATCTTTGACCTTTACACCATAACTTGTTATTTCAAGGAGATTATCGTCTTTTGTATTTCTAACCAAGGTCATTTTAGTATCAACTCAGTTGCCTTTGAATCTTGACCTTTAATGGGACTTTGCCTAAAATCTAATCACTGCAACTACTTAAATGCAGCAAATCTGGTCCAAGAAATTCCATGAAGCTTTTACTCTGGTCCAAAAAATTTCAAAATCATGATATCATCAGGATGGACGGACGGATTGGCACCCACAGTCATATACCTCTAGCACACTTTGGAGCCGAAGTGTCAAAACTGAAAGCCATATAATTTGTACTCTCTTTCTTCATTATTATCTGACGTACATGAACTATGTATTAATATATGAAATGTATCGATGTCGGGTATTACAGTTACATGTATTCTGTGATAAAAATAAAATAGGCCCCTCACTTTGCCTTTTATGGCCACTGTTAATGTTTTTTTTTTTTCAAGTTTTCAAGTTGTAACATTTATTTGATGTGAAGAAGAAAACAAAAAAAAATATTTTTTATCACTTGTGATCATTATCACATCTAACCTATCTCATCAAAGTTGGGCAGAAGATCAGGATATTTGCAAAGAGTGGCCAAAGATGAAAATGGAAACTCAAAACCATACGTTGCCCAAATGGCAGAGAAGTGTTGCATCTGCTCCTCGGTGAGCGTAATTAGCTGATTAAATTTGTACCGTTTGCAATCAGGGACAGCTTAAGGGGGTCTTGACATTCAGCAAACAGCCGCGGTGAACACGAACATCATGTTTGGGCATGAGTCACACGTCAAGGTTCGGTTTCAGTCGGGACTGGAAAGATGCCCGCACCCATCTTTCACCCAGCCGAACGCATGAACTCACCTACATGCTGAAGAACAGCATTCATCAAGCACAGGCATTACAGAGATCCCTGGCTCTATCGATGATGCCAGGATTTGATAAGGACTAGAGAGGATGTTTCCTCTAAAAACTAATCCTCGTCCCACTGGTGGTGATGATTGTAGAAGCATCTAACTTTGAGTTAAGAAATACGTTTTGATTAAATCAAGAAAGGGATCAACCTTGTGTATTGTCAAGTGCCTGACTACAGGGATTACAAGAGCACTATAAAAAGATTATCATCCAACTTTCATTCATTTGACTCTTCCAGAAACTGTTAGTGTGCAAAACTAAGAAAAAAGGACTTAAACAACTACAGAATTGCATGAATCATGCTGTACTTACTGTACAAGTTTATTTTTGTGTTGTTCTTTTTGTCAATGAATCAAATTGCATTGCCAGAGATGTCTCCTGGATAATGCTCCAGGATTCGATAGAGGAAGACATCTTTCACCAAACACCCAAGGACAATGACGTGTCTCTTGGAACATCTTCAGGCTGCCAGGAGCCCAAAGACAATGAATTCTTGTGACCACGAAATAGTAGGAAGCACTACTCATTTAATATCTCTCACTTCTTGGCCCGCTGACAGACGGGAGGGTACATCAGGAGTGCCGGGTGTCACAGTTTCCGCACTCCTCACACTGGCAATCGCTGTTAACATGCCCACATAAGTTGAACGTAATTTACAAAACTAACATACAGAGAGAAATATGCCTGTACATGATGTAGATGTGCATTTTGGTTGGACAGTTAACTCAACTGTCATTTTCCAGATTTGCGCATTTCTGTGCGGACATTTCCTCTGACACTACAGATTTGTAGAATGCCAGACCATGGGGTGGTTGATGGTAAAAACAAACTTTGACAACCACAGAAAGGAGACTGAATGACATTAGAAGACATGATAACATGAGCACATATCCAGTGGTATTGTACATTGTGCTTGAGGTTTATTTTTGTTAATGTTGCATGTGAGCCAATATTTGCATAATCATCAACTCGCAAAAGTATTGCCTCCCATGACACAAAATGTGTTGTGCACTTTGATATCATCTTGAAATTGGGAAAACACTAAAAAGGGTTTTTTTTTCCTCTTGAAAAGGGGTATCAATACTTCTTTCTCATTCTGTCATTGCAGTTTTGCTTGACTGTGAATTCAACTACTTGCAAAACAGTCTTACAAGTCCCAATTTTTGAAATATCACATTCATGAAATATCTGGGGTAAGTGGAAGAAATGGGTGAGTTTTTCTATCGACACTCAAGGAACACGGCCATTGGAGTCATGTCAAGTACAGTTATGTGTGTCTGTCTGTCTGTATATAATGCGTATACAATTACTATGTATCCATGCACATTGGTCTGTCTGTGTTTATTCAAACAATTTAATTAAAGCTCCTTGGTTCATCTGTTCATGAGTGTCTCAGATAAGAAAAGAGAGGTACAAAAGCAGTTTGGTGCAACCATGGAGTTGATGGTTTTATTTAGTGCCAGCTGTAATCACAGGGAGCATTGCAAAGTACAACTTTTTACGCATTCAGATTCCACCAGAATCAAGCAAAATTTACTACCATGCTTCACTGTTATTAATAAAGTGGACCTGATTATTTAGAAGCAGTAAGCATTGAATGAACAAGTATCATCAAAATGAACAAATAAATGAAGGCCATGCAAAGACACTCCATAAAATTCATAAACACCAATAATTCTTTGGTTTTCTGGCCAAAGAAATCATGGCTATCAGATGCTAATATTTCATGGGCATATATCTTTAAACATTTAACTAAACAGATATACAAAAGTTGTCCTTAGTCTGGAGGTCCCCTTAAATAAAGTTTTCCGAGGACAGTTACAGTCGTCATAGTCACACATGCAAGATAGACGAGGTAATGTTTAAGCAATTGCCTTACAAGGCTCCCACTGGCCTGCACACACATGAATTTCCCGTTTCCACTCTTTAACAAATTGTAAGAAGAAGAAATGAATAAATATAAAACAGAACAAATCAAATAAAATGATAATACCCTTTGCATAATATTTCATGAGTTTTATTGACTTGGCAATGATGACTTGTAAAGGACGAGGCACTTACAGTAAACTTTATATTGACCATCAAAATTTAGTTTTCTGATATATATTTCTCATTGATATGCAAGCACCAATTGGAAAGTTGTGAGGCGAGGACATCTGAGTGGCTTATGATTTGAATCGTAATAATGAATGCTTTTTCATGGAAACATGTGAACATGAAAGAAGATTTCATAAGTGTCATACCTTGGTTCAGTTTCCAATAAAATTTTCCATGTCTGGTCTGATTTTATTTGTTTTGTCAAAAGTCAACTTTAACATGCAGTTTCATGGGGTTGTACTCTCTCCAATAATGATGTGGTGCAACCCTTTTTTCATCAGATAATTTCTTTCTACATTACGAAGGGAAAAACAGTGGTGTCATCAGTAATTGGCATGCAGCACCCATCAAACGCAGCCTAATAAAACGACAACAGGTGTTGTCGATGTCATTCTTCTCCCACCATCCCGCCCTTGGTAACTACGGCGCGCTTCTCCAGGGCTACTGTACCTGTGAATTACTTCCTGCGATGACCCCCCGAGAAATTATCGCCTCTGCCTCAATCCCCTCCCCTCCCCGGATACCTCACCCCTTTGTCACCGTCCAAGTGATCTGACACACGTGTACAATGTCGTCGCCCAAGCAAACCACAACATAAGATCAGTGACAACACAGCTGTGCCTATTTCTGCAGCAACTTAAAAGACAAGCTGTTGCCTTCACGGGCATATTATGATTGTGAGAGGGTGCAAAACAAAGATTTCCATCCTGCCAGAGCTTGTTTTGTTAAGTATTCAATAAGTTCCTTTGTACAAATCAATGCTACTTAAATGATCATTGTATAATGAATAAGAATTTCCGTTGGCATTTTATTTCTAGTGTAGACCGAGTGATGCCTAACAAAAAAAAAAAAAAAAAAAATTGATTAAGGTGCTAACAAAAGAACAAAAATAATATTCCTAGAAAATTTACGGGTTTAACAATGATATTGAAAACACTCCTTGCTACCAGTCCTGCAAAAACATCTTTGGACAAGCAGGGGTTGGGTATGTACAGGAAAGGGTTGAATACAATCATTACAGCATGCATTCTTAGGGCTCTCTCCTTGTTGTTTGCACAAAAACAAAACAAAAAACCTTCATATGACACACACCACCAAACACACATACATACAAGGAAAATTCACTTTTAGAGCCCAGTGTGCCAAAAGTTGCAGTATCTGCTCTGATCCCATCACATACCCTAACATCCTATTTGAAGAAGTCAACAGTGTGATTGAATCCATATCATAGCCCAGCGCTCACCTGATATTAGGGAACTGCTTTTGAATACCAGCAGTGGGAAGATCGCTTTATCGTAATGAAATTCAATGTAAAAAAAATTGTTACATGTTAGTTTCTCTGTTTAATCAGTACCACAAACTGCTTCACCAGGACATAGATTGGCCAAAGCACTATCATGGTCCCTCATTAATGTCTTAAAAACGATAACTAAATCCACAAAAATAACAACAGTGACTTAATTTTTCTTTACTCGGACAGTTATTTTCTAACCAATCCCAGATAGATTTTGCCGACTGCAGTCGAAACATTAGCTGTTGGGCAGTAGGACTTAATAGTTTGTGGGACCACACAGTACCATGGTGGCATTGTGTTGGCAGTCCCATCGAGCGCCGTCAGCTTCTACTCATACTTGCACATACTGTAAAACATGAAATGTTCGCGTGCATTTTAATTTCGCGAATTTCACAAGCCAAAATTCACGAAACTAAAGTGCACGCAAAAGTTCTTGCCTACACAATATGCATTGGATGCCAGTGGCAATTCGCGAAAATTTCATGCTGCGAGAAAGGCCGTTGGCTCCAATTCTCAAAATGTTCATGCCGCGAATATATCGTGTTTTACAGTAAGTGCGATTATGGAGAGTCATCTCGACCAAATGCAGTCCATTGTGACTTGATATGTAATGCAAACTTTGAAACTGAAGAGAATCATTTTGCAGTACATATAAATAAAGGGAACTTTGGTGATGCATTTTTGCCCTTTTATGATGCTAATGTAGGTATCAATGGGTAAAATTACTGTGCATGGTTAAGCTTGATATACAACTATACATACTGGATTTCATGGGGGATGATTTGCACAGGCCAATATCAGCCACTGCTTAAGTTGGAGCCTCGCTTGAATGGTAGAAAAGTTTGTCTCCCAACCCCTCCCAATTAGCGGGGGCCACTGTATTTATGTTTTTGTTAGGAAACACATGTGTTGCACACATTTGGAATTACAGTTTCAAAACTTGTTTCATGATGATGACAAGAACTATACTTTAAACTCAACTGCCAAAATTCTGTAAGCTTTGAAACAAATCTGTTCGTGTAGTAGTATTATCAATATGTTTGAGTTGGGGTTTTTTTCCCGATTAT
Source organism: Diadema antillarum (assembly GCF_040938485.1). Lineage (NCBI taxonomy): Eukaryota > Metazoa > Echinodermata > Echinoidea > Diadematoida > Diadematidae > Diadema > Diadema antillarum. Next base: position 907,920 of record NW_027270921.1, on the reverse strand, counting down.
CTTGATGATCTGTAGACTACAAGAGCGGCAGTGCTGTCTGACAAAATTATGTCTGTAATCATGATAACGCCCATCTCTAAACAGCAACTGTCAAGATCAGAACAGCATGCCAGACGGTGAGCCTCTCTGATGTGTCAGTTCCTTGTCGTGTAGGACAGAAATATGGTGTGGTTTTCATGAGGTCCCACATCCTGTAAATCACATCCAATCGTATCATCTCTTAGTCCCACGTGCACAGTCCTGCGTCTTCTTCTTTCCCCTCATTATCTGTCTCGCCCTACCCGTAATTGGTTAGCAACGGAATTCGTGCATGCATCACACTCATCCTTTCCCCAGGTTTACTGCATAATGTGCCCCTTGCGAAAGAAATCAAATCGGACAGGGTAAACAAAATGTTTCTCTTGTTCCCTGCCACGGCAACGCTCTGCAGCCACCTCATAAATCATCCACTGGAATATTCTCCCGACAGAAAGAGGAAAGTGAGACGGGAGGGAGTTCAAAGTCACAGACGTGGTCATTGAAAGCCAATAACCCATGGCAACTAAGACATGATCTGATATTGACCTACATCACACAAGAGCATTCACCCTTCTGATGATATAACATACGGTACATTGTAAGTCCATCGTGTACAATTTAGACAATTTGCTTCATGACAGGGTGAATTAGAAAGGGTCAAATCGAACAAATCATCAACTTCTCAATGAGAGAGGACATCCAAGGCAGGGCTCTGCATCACTTTTTTAAAATCATAGTTGGGCAAATAAATCCCCCCCCCCTAAAAAAAAAGAATGAAAATAATATTTAAACTACCAAAAAAAAAATGTTATCTGTTGCAAAGTAATTGTGTGATGACATTAACATCCATACAATCTTGATGTAAACTTTTTCCCTACACCTTGGCTTTTATTAAAGTGTACACAAATGACCAACTGTAATCAAATATCATATTGCTAACAACACAGCCACTCTATAAATTGAGGTGGGTTTTTTTTCAGAAACTTCTGACACAGTATTAAATTGCAAAAATGAATTTTCTGATAATGTCATGGGTCTATCATATTGTAATTTACTTTCTCTTCTGAAAGAAGCTACCATTAACTTTATCATCTCAAATGTAATTTTTGTTCAAAAGTGGTCAATATGTTTGATATTTGATATTCTTTGTTCATCAAATAAAATTGCCTTTGCAGAAAGAGAAGGAAAAAGCTCAGACATACAATTTGTACATTACATCAAGAATTTGCCGAGTTCGTTTTTGAACAGCCAGTGATCTGTACACAGTGGTGCAGTTGACTGTGAGTGTTTTGACAATGCTGGCACACGCCTTAGCAGTAATGCCTGCTAAACCACAAAATTGCTCATCCCCCAAAAAAATGAATGACAAATGTTGATATAATCGAAGTATCAGTATTGAATTCTCCACACTCGTGTAGAGATGGTAAGAGAACTGACGCACGGGGCCAATTTCCTATGACCGATCGAGATGAAAGTTGTTCCGTGATACAGTGTACACAAGTGTCTATACCAACATGAGTTTGTGGGGGGCATCAGATCTACAAGAAGAGGATGGCAACTCCAACAAGCATGATGTCCACAGTCAGAGTTTTCCTTCTCTTTGGGGGAGCTATGGCAGCTGTCTTGAATTATGCAATCATCATGAGGAAAAGCCGTAATCAGATTCAGACATTCAAGCCCACACAAATCAAATTCAAAGAAGCTCTGAACCAGCTAAGTTTCCTGTGCCAATTCCAGTCTGAATTACCCAAAATGCAATGGACTTTGATGCCATTTACACTCCCCTCCATAGAGGGCAGTATCATACTTGGAATCAGAATGGCCTTAAAGAGAAAGTGAAACCAAACGGACAGTTACACAATTTAGTAAGACATAGTTACAGTGACAGTTTGGTCAGTAAGAGCACTACATTGTACATATTCAATGTGAATCTGACAACACACACACACACACACACACACACAAACACATTTTAAACATACAGTCACATAAAATAAGGACTGTTTAACTTTCTTTCAGGATTTGGTTCAATTCAGCTCAAAGATATTCCCTCTCAACTTATTCTCCAAACAATGATGTCACTGCTTCATGAGCATAAAGATTGAGAGTAGATCACTTTACAAACTGCCAAATGGTCTAAACTACACTTTGCTTCTCAGTTTCAGCAATCTTTAACAGACCTCTGAAGCTCATACTTCACGTCTGTTATTGTGAAAGAACTTTTCTCCAGGGCAGCTGCATCTTGTCAGCTACTAGCCTGTTGCGACAAAATTCCTTACAATATACCAGGTAGTCATTTTTTTATCTGATCTGCTGATGCACACTTACAACATAAAGAAATTGGTCAAGTGTAAAGTAGATTGTCTCCCCCACTAGCACCACAAAGTAAACCCTTTATCTCTTCTAGAACACTGTTGATACCACAGCTCCTCTCTTTACTACCAACGAATAAAGCAGTCAAATTGCCAAGACCTATCAGCACTATTTAAACACCCAGTAGCAGACCTCCTAACCTTTTTGACTGAAAAATAGAGACGATTTGGCTCAAAAGTAGGAAAGAAAGACTAGATCCCTTTGCAGGAGTGTGTAGTAAAATTATCAAGAAAAATAGGAAGCTCTTACTGAAGAAAGAGCTGGGAATGGTCAAAATTCAGATTCTTTCCTCCAAATTCAGAATGGTTGGGAGGTCTGCAGTAGCATGGGGATTCATGGAGTGAAAAGGTTGGCTCATTACGAATCATACAGATAATCCCCATAATGAATTATGCACAGCTTTATCACTGATCTCTATGTTTTGTTGTGTGAGTGTGTGTTTTTTTAAGTACCAGTAAACACACAGCCGCAGAATTTCAACTAGAGTTAACAATGTAATACCGAAGAGCATACGCCTCGATGCATGTATTGCTGACTGGTGCTGTTTGTGGATTTGATATACAGTACCCTGGTGGGCAGTGAATTGATTGGGTCACACATGAATCCCACTGCTACTGGGTCTTTAAGTTCTTCTGCTATTGAAACTTTAATGCAGGAAAAAAAATCTAGTATCTCACTCTGCCCCCCCCCCCCCTTTGCACAGTGGCACAACTGGACCTACAAAAATAGGGGGAATGGGAACAAGCAAGTATGAAGTCCAGAGATGTCTTGTGCTACAACTTGGTAGGACCTATCTTGTAGTCATTATCATTTCCAGAATGTTCAATAGTAAACTAAATCACTACATATGCAGCGCAGTACTGGTACTCATCACTCAAGATTACGCACATGCAATGATGCAAATTTACATTCTGAGTCCAATAGGGAGGTCCAGAATACTGTTTTATGGGGCAGTGTTCCCCAGGATGGTTTGATAGGATCAGGGAGGTGGAAATCCACCTCCCTGATAGGATACACATACATGAAGTGCACAAAAGTGGATCCTATCAATGAACACTAAATCTAATCAAGTTGTAATATTTCAATACAATAAAGGATCCTGCTCAAGTAGTATCTTGACTACAGACCATACACGAAGTGACTAATTGGACAGGACTACCGTCTCATACCTCTATGTGCCCTCGCATTGTGGTAAAACTTGTCAAGCTTTTTCATCAGCATTCACGTGATTCCTCCACAATTGACCTAATTGTATTAGTCAATCACCCACTCAGGTATAACAATGTGCCTTTGTCCAACAGGAAAGCCACGGTAGCACAATGTAGATTAACCCATTGAGGATGGTTTGCTCTTGCTACAACATGCATCTTCCACAGACACTTGCCCGAGTACACTCAGGACTCATTCTCAACAGGTTAAAGGCACTCAATCGTGGCGAGTGGTGTGTGCGGCACGGAGACGAACGCAACACGCTGCCTCCCCCATTCTGTATCAAATGTAGTGACCCCGAATGAGAATAGCGCTGGCTCAATGGGTCAGCGAACAAAGCGCTACGATACAAGAGAGCTCTCTGTGCTAATCTCCTACCCCAAAATGGCTGTCCGAGCGAACCACGAGAGCTTCCGAATGGACGCACACTCTCAGTGCGCATGCGCATGAAGAGAGGCCAAAAGAGCCACGCGTCTTCTGGCCTCTCTCCTCCAATAATAAACGCAGCTCGCGGTGACAGTATTTGTGTATGGTGCGTACACACACACACACACATCTTCTGGCCTCTCTCCTCCAATCACTGCAGCTCGCGGTGACAATGTTTGTGTATGATACGTACACACACACGCACACACACACACGAGTCTCAGTGGCAGCATTGTCCCACACGTATGGGTATAGCACCGAGTCTGGCATTGCGCAATTGCATGCACAAACTTCGGTCGTTCGGAGATTACGTACCATTAGGGATGACGATCGGCTGCCTTTAAAGTGGATTGGGTCCTCTCTGTAACTTTACTAACAATCAATTTCCAAACATCTGTGCCAATCAGCCAAGAAAGCACTCCAGCAGACATATGCCAAATGGTGAGCCAAGCACAATGGTTTGTGTCTGCTGGCTGGCAACAGCAATTTGCCCATCCATGTAGGCAAATCACTTTGTTATCACTGTCACGGGCCTTCAGAGGGGACAATCCAACCATCAGTTCCTCTGTAGAGCTGTTTTCATATTAATGCACTTAACTGCTTACCGGTACTTCCTGGCCATGTTCAAGAAACCTGAACACTATCAAGTACTGAACCCTAACATCATGCTATACCATCATTGTGCTGGCAATACAGAACTACACAACACATATCGTAGGCCCTGCACACTCACACATCATTTTTTTTTTTCAGACTTTGCTTCAAAGCCATTTGTAATAGTATGCCAGCAATAAAATCACAAGCAAAGTCAAGTTGCATTTTTGTTTTCCACCTAAAATCAATGCAGCATGCAGGCAATATGCAATTACAAATGTATATGCATGTACTTGATTCATTTCATAATCCATTTTTGAGCTTGATCAAAGAGTGTGTGAGATACAGTTAGCTACATTAAAAGAAATGCAACAATCCAACCCTCATGCCTGTAAAATGAGGCGTGTGCAAGAAAGTTAGAAGGGATCCGAGTGATATAACCCTCAGCCATACCATCCCACTTAATATTGTGATGCATTAAATTCTAAATTGTGTCATTTTTCAGTCATTAAATTTGATCTGTATGAAGACGGGCGCTAGGCTGTGGAACATTCTGTAATGGGGAGGGTTTTGGTCCACCCGGCCCCACCAGGGGCTGGGGGGGGGGGGGGGGGGGGAGGGGATCTGGGCCCCATATCATTAAAAGTTGATATGATAGCTACTCTTGCAAAAATAATAATTGTCATGGTAACTGCAAGAATCCAGTTTAAATGATTGGCTGTTGCTATGGGAAGTTGCCATTCAAGTAAGAGTTGCTATCCTCACATCTTTTATGAAATGGGGCCTTGGGGTGGAACTTCTAGTCCTAGAACGTCCCGTCATGTTTTCAGTGAGTTTGCATGTTTTCCTTTTCATTCTGCAGCCAAAAATATGCCCCAGAAAAATTAAGAAAAAAAAAAGAAAAATGTGTAAAAATCAGTGGATAAGGTGGAAAAGAAGAGCAAATTTGGGGTAAATTGAATATACAGTTTGTACTTCAGCAGACATACATAACAGATCACAAGAATAGAAAACTATCAAGTATATATTGAAGGGCTTTCGAATTTGAACACACAATGGTACTTGTATATGGTGCACACCATACACCACAAGCTCATTTCATAAGTTTGTACTTTGTAGTGTACATGCATCGTGTAGGTGTGTCTGCACCCTAATAAAATTAAGTAAAAATAAATTCAACATAAAATAGACATAGCCATTTCTTAGAATGTGTATGTACTGATGTAAAACAGATCTGTTGTCATTTGAATGTATGTGCCTGTACTGTGGAGTGTAACAATAGCCCAGTAATGCAGTATTGTAGTCATAAAAGCAGTAGATGCTAGCAGCAATAAGAGTATTCAATGACACAGGTTTGTGATTCAATTTCATTGCTTGGTATTGCCATTGCCATTGGAATTGCATTTCATTGGATTGCTGGAGACTTTGTAAATTCATGTTCCTGTCAAGGAGAATTGATCAGCAGTGAACGTTTGACCTCTGTAATGATATATCTTTGATTTGATTTGAACAGTGAGTAGCTACACTGAATTGTATAACCATTGAACATGCATTAGACAGAGATGAGTGATACATTTGTACGCACACCATGCACTAGGGATCGGGACAAGGGGGCAACCAACGGCGATTGTCCAATGTTACCACACAGATTTAAACACGTGGGACAACGAATTTCTCACCCACGTACTTACCACAATTTCCGACAAAGATTTGTCGATTCTAGGATCTATCACAGGGATTTCTCTTCTCTCTTTTTCCACCGGCTTCCGCTCGCTGTCAGAATCATCTTCGGAGTCACTTTCGAGAAGCAAAACTTCCTCACGCTCTTCGTCAATTTCCTCGTCACTCGGGGTTGGGGAGGCCACTTTCTCCGGTGAGTTCTGCTGATCGTCCGCCATGATTGCTCTGTGAAGTGAACCCTTGCCTCTGCTCTGCGTCTCGTCTACGTCTATCGATGTATGCATTAAAACCATACGGACGTAAAATGTTGTGTTCACATGCATAGCTCGACGAAGTTATGCTCTAGTTAATCAAAGTGGGGTTTCCCAAAATATTGCGCTATTATCCTTGTTTGTCAATCATTTTGCATTTTTTTTTGCGCTTAGATGTGTGAGTAAAGAGCATTTTTATAATCAGTTCAGGAATTAAATCCACGCAAATTCGGCAAAGCAAAACTTTCAACCAATCACATCACTGATCATCTCACCACACAAAAATAGATTATTAATTATAATACTCACTCGAGCACAATGTACAGTTGTATTAAAAAAAAATACACGAAAATGATTATCAGAGTGATATTATCAGAAAACAAAAAGAAAAATACTCAGTACTACCTTGAAGTACAAGCAAAGCTTACAGTACATGTATATTATATGCAGCGTATATATCCACAAGACATCCACAAGACAAAAGATCACACGAAGACGGTGATATAGTCGCAGATATTCCATATACCCTATGCGTTCAATAGAGTTGGTTTGAATCCCTTTAATTCAATTTATTTCCTGTTATCTGTCTCCACACACCAACCGTCAATGACTGACATCAGCACGCTCTTTTTAAAGCATTTGAAACCGGGGAAAATGTTATTGAATGCGTATGCTTTTATTCGCAGGTAAGCCATATCGTATACCAACCTTTAATTATACCATGCTCATACGGACACAACTGTGCCATTACAAGTATAGTCTCGTTGAAATTTCAGCAAACGCGTGTGTGCCACGGTATGAATTTTAAATTTTTTGTCATGATCTGATCAATTTCCGTGCTTCACACGTTTTCAGATATAACCGAACATTAATCATTTACGGATGTTTCAAAAAGCTATCATTAGGCCTACCTCACTTGATTTGCAGTGATACGAGTATCTTTGCCAGAGTTTACAATACCCCAATTACAATTTGTGGCCAGAAAACATATAATATCAAAACATCATGTTTATGATTTGTCTGATTAGGCTGTTTCCCCTCCACTCCGCGATCGCTCGTTGTGGGTGTTGTCACATTAAACTGACCTCATTGCACACATTTTTATAATTCCATAAACCAATGCTAGTCCATTGCATATTACCAACCCCAATTGGTCTATTCCACCTGAAAAGGGCCCCTTTTCTTTACACAAATCAAAATCCTCCTTAAAAAAAAATATTAACGTTAGTCACACGCGCTAGATAGAGGACTAGCAGGTCCCGCTTTCTGTGTTGCACTTCAGTATATTATAAAGGCTGGCGAGCAAAAGCTAAAGCTGGGATACACGCATTGTGCGTTGGGATTTCTCGCGCCTTTCCCTCGCACACTATATGCAAAGTAAGTTTGATTCGACAAACTTTTCCGGCGTAAAGGACGCTCAGTCAGGAAAAAAAAGGGGGTTGATGAAAATTATTTTGCCGTGAAAGCTGAAGATGGTAAATATGAATTCTTGTGGCAGAGAGTACGGTGAGCTTAAAGGGAAACTTAACAGTATCGTGAAACTGCAGTTAATGAAACAACAACAAACAAACAGCAGTGCAATGTTTGAAAATAGTCAAGAAAGAGTAAGGAAGTTTTAAAGTTTCGTATGCCTTCAAGAAATACGACTCTATATCAGTCAAAAAGACATACGCAAGTAATGCCATTGCCTCATAACGATTTTGCACTTGCGTAATATCACTAAGATTCCTTTTTTTTGGGGGGGAGGGGGTGGGGGACAGTAATTTCATCGATGACTGAGTAACTATAAATCCCTATGAACCTATCACTATGAAGTCATCATTGCGGAGCCATCACAAACCGATTTCAAGAAAATTGAATTTTACGAGGCAATTAAGTGAAGGTTTATTTGCAAAATCATGGGAAGTGGCAATGCAAAATATTGACATCGCCATGCTGTGTAAATTCACGTGTGGTCATGACAGAAAACGTTATCTCGTAAAAAAGAAAGTGTCAAACAGTAATACTTCACGTTATGAGTTATCAAATTGATTTTTTGAAAAGGTCACTGTTTGGTTTGTTAGATTCTTATTCTTTTTGTTCAGATAGACCTCGATATAAGATATATTTTGCAAAGTATCAATTGCAAAGTATCATTTGCAAAGAATCAATATTTAAAGAAGATAGCACTTAGGGGAAAAATCCAATGCGAGTGCCAGGCGGAAAAAAGCGCACCTTTGGCATGTTCGGCATGACTAATGATCTCCTATGAAGCAATTTTCAGTATGAAAACAGCTGAGGAATAGAAGGATTGAATACTTTACTATGTTACCTAGACGTCGGAAAATATAGTGTTATAACGGAAGTAGTCGAATACTGAGGATGTATGTCTGTGAATGTTCTCTGTCATCCAGGTAAAGTATATCATGAACTATAGCAGTAAATCTAGTCAACTGGACTTCTACTTGTAATTTGGAGGAGCAACGTTCCACGTCCTCTCCGGGACGATTTATCAGGCCGACTGATCTTTGGCGGCAATTAAGTTGTTGACCCGTAACAGAGTCGGGGGAATTTTGGAAAGCATCGAAGAATCTTCCGAACTGCCTGATTGTAGGCTCCGGCTAGGTTGTATCGCAGGCCCCCTCCTCGGTTTAGGGATGGCTCCTCCCTTTTTACGTAGATAGCCTCTTTGACTCCCCTTTCGAACCACCGTGCCACACGATCTAAGATGACCACGTCCTTGTTGTCAAAGGTGTGGTTACTGCTGTTCAGAAGGGAGTACAGTATACGGCAGAGTCTTCACATCCAAATGAGCTATACCTCGTCTGTTCTGGTGCATACGTTTAGCTAAGGTCTGCTTGGTCTCTCCTATGTACAGCTCTTCACACTCGCCATCCTTGTATTGGATAGCATAGACCACGTTGTTTTGTTGATCCTTCGGAGTCTTATCCTTAGGATGGACTAACTTCTGTCTCAATGTGTCGGTAGGCTTGAAAGGGACAGGAATATGATGCTTCTTGAAGGTTTTATGCCGAAGGACCAACAAAACAACGTGGTCTATGCTATCCAATGCAAGGATGGCGAGTGTGAAGAGCTGTACTTATAGGAGAGACAAAGCAGACCTTAGCCAAACGTATGCACCAGCACAGACGAGGTATAGCTCATTTGGATGTGAAGACTCTGCCGTATACTGTACTCCCTTCTGAATAGCAGTAACCACACCTTTGACAACAAGGACGTGGTCATCTTAGATCGTGTGGCACGGTGGTTCGAAAGGGGAGTCAAAGAGGCTATCTACGTAAAAAGGGAGGAGCCATCCCTAAACCGAGGAGGGGGACTGAGACACAACCGAGCCGGAGCCTACAGTCAGGCAGTTCGGAAGATTCCTCGGCGCTTTTCAAAATTCCCCGACCCTGTTACGGGTCAACAACCAATTGCCGCCAATGATCAATCGGCCTGATGAAGCCGTGATGAGAGGACGTGAAACGTCGCTACTCCAAATTACAAGTCCAGTTGACTAGATTTACTGATATAAACATTAATTCATACTGATGATGTAAAGGCAGCGAAACTTTCGATAGTCGACAATCGGCATTCGAAGGCGTGAAATCTACAGTATATCCTCGACTGTGTTCATAGTCCACGGTTAAGCTATAACACGAAGTAAAGTGGAATTTAACAGAGGAACATGACATTGCTTCGTCATCAACCATGTCAACAATGACTCCAAAGCTTCTCCATTGCTGACGTAACGATGTCTGCAATATGCAAACCATCGATTTAGAATATGATGGATATCCATTCCTGTATCACTGACATGACTGATGAACGGTATTACACCTCGGTGGTTAGCTTGCTGTCATCCATACTTTTTTTTCAGATAGATGTCGGGGAGAGTCTTGGTTTACGGACCGGTCTCTCTGGTTTACGGAAGCCTGTAAGTGCCACTGAAAAGAAGAGATGATTTCTCGCTTGCTCAACCTTCTCGGGTTCGAGAAGACGAGAAAGCAAGTTCTGAGATCTCGTCTTCTCAACGTCATTCTCGGGTCCGAGAAGTCGAGAGGCGAGATGTGATGTCTCAACGTCTTCTCATTTCTCGGGTCCCTGAAGGCGAGAAGTGAGGTTGTAGAAGGTCTAATGTTTTTGACATCTCGGGTCCTAGAAATTGAGGGGAGAGATATGAAATCTCATCTTCTCCATTTTTCGGGTTCGAGAAGGCAAGGAAGGTGATACATGAGATCCCGTCACCTCGCCTTTTCAGGTCCGAGAAAGCGAGAAGGCGAGCTGTGAAATCTCGTCTTCTCGATATCTCGTACCCGAGAAAGGGAAAAGCAAAGATTCGAGATTTCAATACAAATGAAGAAAGTAGATGGATATATGTCTGAAAAAAAAACTAAATGTTTTGCATCCAATATTAATTGATATCGCATTAGACTGTTTGTAGCTGCCTGTCAAATTGCATTATTTGTTTTATGCATCATAGGATGTGTCATTTATTCGTCCCTGAATGTTGATAACGTAATAAAATTTCTTTGTGGAGAAAAAAAAAATGCAAGATCTCGTCTTCTTGACATTTTGACATCTCGGATCCGAGAAGGCAAGATAATCTTTATGACATCTAGTCTTCTCGCCTTGTCGGGGCGAAAAGAAAAGATGGGACTATTAGTCGCGTCATCTTTCCTTCCCGGAACCGAGAAGTCGAGTAGACAAGATCTGCCGCATCACATCTCCTCGCGAGGAGGCGAGTTGTGAGATATCGTCTTCTCGACTTCTCGGGTCAGTAAAGGAGAGAAAGTCGTGATGTAATATCTTGTCTCTTCGACTTCTTGCGTCCGGGAAGGACAAAAGACGAGATATCACAGTCATATCTCTTCCCCCTCGCCTCCTCGGATCCGAGACTCGGATTTTGCAGTCTTCTTGGGCCTGAAAAGGGCTAATAAGGAGAAAAATTCTCTCATCTTCACGGGGGCTCTTACATTTACGTAAGCTTGCGCACTAGCCAGGAGGCAGAGCATGAATACACATTTTGTCCGTGTGTTGTTGTTTTTCCCCTGTATCCGGAACCGTACTCTCTGTTCAAATACGCTGTAGTATTTAAGTGGAATTACACACTTGAAGAAAACGTATCTTGCGTTGCAAACACGACTCAATTGTGCTTTCTTTAAACGAGGATTTTGCACACAGGGGCTGGCTTGTGAAATAGGTGAAAATGGTTTGCAGTAGCAAAAAAAAAAAAAAAGATTAAGATTGTAATTATTCGATGGACAGGCTCGTAAAGACTAGTATTAAGTATGAAAACTAACGGTAGAGCGAAATTCGTCTATTAGTATTCAGTAGCTATGCAAACTGAGGGCGGACGTACAAATAATTTTGACGAATCAGTTGAAACACGGTCTTGTTTAGCTTACACGTTACCCGCTGGAGTTCAACTGAAGTGCAATACAGAAAACTTGCAGTCCCGTAGTGTGACTATAAAAGCCTTCCCCATTTTCTCCCCCCTCTTAGTTCAGCTGATCGGGTTACGAAGACTCAGTTTTGCTCTGGTTATCGTCCGGGACGTCGGTGGGTGCTTCTTGCTGATTAGTGGGCGTGGTCGCAGGGGCTTTCCCGACATTCTTCCCCCTCTGCTGTTGAGCTTCTAGGCGCTGGAGGCGACGAGTGACCCGTTTCCTCACCTGCTCCAGGGTCAGAGGTTGATCTTTGGTGTTCAGAAAGTCGGCCGACGACGAACGCTCGCTTACGTCAACCTCGTCCCTGTCATGAGCAACGATGGTCAAAAGAAGGACTGTCGTTGTAATCATAACGATAACGTAACGAACACAAACCCATAAGTAGGCCTACCGCTGGAGACATGATGGGTCTCAATGCGATTTAAACTTATCATTGTGGAAAATCAGACTTTCAATGTTGGACAAATAATTCAAAAAGAACGGAGCCACCACACAAAATTGAAGGGGACACTCAGTTGTACTGAAGGTTAATTGATTGTTTGATACAGCTGGTAGAGGAGATTTTGTGCGTGTGAGTGCTCGTGTTTTTGTTTTCTTTGCATGTTTGTGTGTGTGAATTTGTCAAAAGCAGCTTACTTTAGCTTGTTAATTTACGATGTGTTTGATGTCTCTGCGATGGGTCAATATATAGCGTTAATCAAAAAGGCATTTCAAGCAAATAAGTCATGTTCAGTGAAGTGGAAAGTAACATGTCTTTAAAATACATTATACCAAAATTGAACCAGAACTTATACCTATTTGAAGTTTGATTTTTATATTATCTAAGTAATATGACTGTGAGTTAATAATTTTGTTTCCCGTTTATTGCTATCAACATGGTAATCATCAAGTTAGTATGCTTGTTTCATTCTGATTTAGACTGCCATATTATTTGTAGATTTTTAGATATATTATCATCAGCATATCATGCAGTTGATACAGAGAAAATAATCTATAGAAAGAGAGTCGTTTTTATGTGATGGACGGCTAATGATCGATGCTTTGATTGAGATGAGGTCGATATTGACTCTGTGTTACCTGATGGTTGGCGGAACAATGGTTACTTCCACCGACGGGCTAGGCTGGCGGCGCAGTATCGTCACACTCCCGGTCTGTTTAGCTGGAGATCCGTCCCGCCCGTTACCTTGTTTCTCGCTGTTCTTCAAAATCATGGCTTTCTGGTTCCGATAGAGGGCCAAATAATCGTTATGATTAAGGACTAACAGTTTTACATACAGCATACAAAATCACATTAAAAAAAAAAAGAATACATGGTATGGCGTTACGTTTGCTCCCAGGGTATTTCTTGCCAAAGAGCGTAGCGGTACGTGAAATCTTCAGTTTAAAAAAAAATGATGAAAAATGTCCTACAGTTATATCGTTTACATCCGAAGATATGAACGTTTTGTGTGATGAGAATATCTGCCATCACGTTCTGCCTCCATGCGCTCTACAAGAAGAAGAAAAAAAAAAATAGGTGAACTTTGCACCTTTACCAGTGTAACACTGTAAGCACCTTTACAAAGTGATCCCAGTACGACACCAGCCTGCAAGAATCTTCAGTCTATTGAAGGAGGCAGACTTCATCAGAAGAAGAAGACACTGGTTTGAAAGGTGCCAAGTTGCACTTGTAAAGGTGCAAAGTTGAACTTTTTTTGTCAGAGTATTATAGCAGTGTCCTTTAAATGCACAGAGCGTGATTTTTCTGCCAGTATAATTAGGCAATATGCCCGCAGCACATGACATGTGATTTTCTAAAACACAGTATGGACTGGTAAGGGACAAAAGTAGTTTTGAATGGCAAATGTGTGTGGTGAAACTATATGACGTAATGATACATGAACATAAATATTATTATGGTATACATCAAATCGACCGTGAAATACTTTTAAAGGGAGGTTGGGGATAAAAAGCAGACACAATCACGAAAATAGTGCTGGAAACAAATCATCGCTCAAACAAACTTCAGCACAAACACAAAAACTAAACCAAACAAAATGAAGCAAATCAAATCCTGACAATGATAATGATAAATGAAACGAATCATTTAAATGTGTGTGTGTGCATGTGTGTGTGTGCGTGTGTGTGTGTGTGTGTGCGTGTGTGTGTGTGCGTGTGCGTGTGTGTGTGTGTGTGTGTGTGCTGTGTGTGTGTGTGCGTGTGTGTGTGTGTGTGTGTGTGTGTGTGTGTGTGTGTCTTTCACCTTGTGTTCTCGGCATCTGTCGATGAGCAACAGGTCGCTCATGGTGTGTTCGATAAGCCCGAGGTACGACATGGCGTCCAGCTCCGAGATGCCTTCCCGCGCTCCCAGCCTCCTCAGCACCGTCGTCTGGTCACAGCCCAGTTTGCGCACGGTGCTCATCACGGAGGCCATGAGGCGGTGCAGCCGCTTCAGCACCTTCTTGGAGTTGCCCTGAAGCTGGTGGGCCTCTGCCGTGATTGCGTTTGCCTTTTGCTGTTACGTCACCGTTACAAAAAAAAAATGAAAAAGTAGCCAGTTACTTTCTGACAATGTCATTAACAGCTCATTATGTGTTTATATTTCATACAACTAAAATGATTCACCGAAAGTTCGATTCCTGTGAGAGAGAGAGAGAGTCCTCGAAAATTACATATTTTCTGGGTTGTTCAGTCAGCCCTATGGATAACATACATGTCATTGTTCTATACTAATGGTATAGTTATAAGTTTCAGAAGATCGCCAGTAAGACTTGTCATTTCTACCTTCGTGTTGTGATGAACGCTTTATACAGTCATATAGCTGTCAGACAAACGACGCACAAGACAACCACTTTGCGATCTCTTTTAAAGGGGCATTCGATTTTCATAATTTCACATCATGTAGAGATGTAGTATATAAATCAACAGTTCCATGTATAGATTTGTGGAATTTATTGTGGTCCTTGAGCAGAGAAACAATACTTTGAACAAATCTTAAACAAATTATACTGGACAGTGTTGATGACATATATAGGAGCCTCACATATTTGATTGGTATTGTAATTCCATTACAATACCAACTGCTTATCAAGTTCACCTGTGTAGAATGTATGCATGCCATCTTCTTTTGTTCTGCTTCCTTGAGCCCCAACTCATGCATTCTTATCATGCTTATGGTGAGGCTTCCATGTCATCATCCTTGTTCATTGCAATTTGTTGTAAATTTTTAAAACATTCTTATTCATCAACCTAAACACGATAAATTTTGAAACTCTGTGCTCGGTATAACTAATTTATAGCTGTTCAAATGAAATATTCTGAAAATCATCCGGAGGTCTC
This sequence comes from Diadema antillarum, assembly GCF_040938485.1. NCBI lineage: Eukaryota > Metazoa > Echinodermata > Echinoidea > Diadematoida > Diadematidae > Diadema > Diadema antillarum. Next base: position 892,622 of record NW_027270921.1, on the reverse strand, counting down.
CTTTAATACCTCAAGCCCTTTCATGATTTTCAGTCGCTCTCCCTCCAGCGCCATTCCCTGGCTGTTGAAGCTGGCCATGTCGTTCTCCGTCTTTTTGATCTCCTCCTGCAGCATCTCGATGTCGTCGTTGATCTCGTTGACGTAGTTGAAGAGGGCGAAATTGAGGCCCTCGCGATAGATGAATCGGCGAACGAGCTTGTCGAGGTCCACCTCTCCCGTGGCCGTTCGAAGGCGCAGGAACGACGACTCGAGGTCGTTGATGTTAGTCTCGGCACTGTCTGGCTGTCCATGCTCTATAAGTGTCAGAAAAGAATAATCATTACCAACCATGAAAATAGGTACCAAGCAATGCTGGAATATTGATAAAGGGGCTAATGTTCGTCATTCTTACGGTTTGTTATTCTGATACACCGAAGTCCCTATAACCACATTGTAGATGTTCGTTAGTCTAAAAAGGTTTGTTAATCCGAGAACAGCGGAGAAGTGCGTTATAATGAACCTTCGGAATTACGAATCCTATTTCTTTTTGAGATTAACACACTTTCGGAATGACATGTTTGTTTGGTTGGTTGGTTGTTGTTGCTGTTGTTTTTTCGGATTTACGAAGCTCGGAAATAACGATCTGCAACCGATAATGGTAGGGACTACGAAAGAGAAGACAGTTAGACATCATGGGCAAGATGTTGATAGTGTCAGACTCTGGTCGGCTATATGAGTTATGGGGTATATAGACATGGACCTACAACTGTAGGTCCATGATAAGGATAAGCCGGCCTTGGGCGACTATACTTGATTCCACGCACGATGTGATCACTTAAAGATCGACTCACTCTGCTTCCGTTTCTGCACCTCGTCGGCCGTTGCCTTTAACTGTTCGGCCCGGTCCTGCGCCTTGAGGTTCATGAAGGCCTTCAGCTTCTCCTCGTGGTCCACGATGCGCTGGAGACCTTTGACCTCGATGTTGAAAATATTCTGATCTTTCTCCAGACGGTCGCTGAGGGCCGCCATCTTGTTGTGCGCCTCGTCCCTGTGAAGAAGATGAAAACACAAGTGATGATGATGATGATGATAATAATGATACTTCCGCTACTGCTGCTGCTGCTGCTGCTGGTATGCTGCTGATGATGATAGCGGTGTAGGTAGTGTTGGTGATGGCGGTTATGGTGGTTATGGTGAAGGTGATGGCGGTGAGAACAAGAAGAATGAGGTTGAGGAGCAGGTATGGTATGATTAACAAATAAGATGAGAGGCAAAAAGAAGAAGAAAAAGAAGAAAAAGAAGAAGAAGAAGAAGAAGTGAAGAAAAGTGGTGGAAACGAGCAGGGTTGTGTTAAACATGTTTAAAACGAAGCTGAATACATCATAATACCTATGTCGAAATCTTTTTAGGTACTTTTCATTGAAACGACATTTATAGGTCCATAAGATGACTATGACTATGAACAAGAGGGCCTACGTACCTGGAATCGTAGGCTGAGGTAGACTGTTCGATTATCTCGTTCATTTCAACCTTAAGGTCGTTCTGGTCTGCGCACATTTTACGGTAGAGGCTGTCGTAGAGCCGCCGCTCTCGGCGCAGCTCTTCGATGCGTTCCCTCAGCTCTCCATTCTTCCTCAGCGCCCGGTTGAAGGTCACGGTTGCCTGTATGAGTCGCATGAGACAAATGACTGTCAGCAAGCAAACTGAGATACTTCCGCAGTGAATAGCTGTCCAATCAATGTGTCTGCTATCATTGGGTTTTATTGCGGCAGAGATTTATGCTCGTACATTTTATATCATATCAGCTGTCAAACAATTATTTGAAAGCTACATGAGGCACCCGAAAAGGAGTGAACTGTTATTGAGTACACTGTCTCGAAAACTGTGTTTGGCGAACTCTTGTACAATTCACACAGGAAAAAAAAAAGTACATTATTGCAATATAGTAGATATTGATTAAAAAAAAACAATTATACTTGAGTATAACACACTTGATCAACTTCCTTATACGTGAATCTGATAAATGTATGTATGTGTTATTATTAATAATTGTCGTAGGGTTTATCTGTTAGACACAGCTTAACCTTGTCAAATCTTCACCGTACTGCCAATAATTGCCTGCTCTCTGAAACAAGAGCGTTGTAGTCCTATGATTATTCTACATGAAATTCCAAGCTTGATTCATTCGGAAGGATATAATAACATCAGCAAGGTCCTGCTCGAAATCGAATCCTTGCATAAGGTATTTATGTCTGGAGATTAAAACTGCACTGTTGTAACGATGCCAACACCTTTACGGCTTCTGTAACCCTGCTGTTTATATAAGTATTAATTCGTAATGATACTGAATAATCAATACAATTATGACAACTCATAGTAGGAAAATGGAATGATGATGACAACAGTTTTGGAGAAAATCATGAGTGAGGCAGAGTATTACCCGGAAGAGCCTGTTTTCCATGACCCGAGTTCTTTTCTCCGTGATCAGGTGATATCGGTTCTGCTCCGAACGGCCGTCATTGACCAGGCGATATCGTCGCACCGTTTCGTCCAAAACACGCATCTGGAAATGAAAGACAAAGTCGTTGACTAATCTTCACATTTCGGCACTTCCCAAAGCAACCGTCTACTCTTTAATCAGACATTGTTTTACACTTTTAGTATGCTGCCATTGGGCTTGTCGATATTTCTGATTTGTTCTGTTTTGCTTTGCTTGATGGCATCAATAGGTCGGCAATATCTAGCTTAAATCGAGCGACCTCACACAGGTCCCTTAGAATAATTGATTTGCATAAAACAAGCTGACCCGCATGTTTCTTGGTTTATAGTCTTAAATGCACATTTCAATTCTCTCATTGTCGCCAGCATTTTGTTTCTCTACTACAAATAGTAGGAATAATTTGATATGATTCATTATTAGATGCCCGTTGTTTTTTCTTATAAATCTAAGTCAAAATTAAATCGTTCACTCTTTCCACTAAATTAAGAAGGTTCAAACGAGGACTCGAGGATATCCTGCCCGAAAGTATATTTCCCAAAATTGTGTTTCTACGATGACTTCACTTTTTTTATCAGACCCGTTTTGTATTATGTATCACATAAAGATGCGACATTTGTATGATAGGCTTGTTTGGTTTTGGTTCTTTTTCATGTTAATGCCTGTTTCAGCCATAGCGGCTTCAGTATGCCGAATAGTTGATTTATGTACCGTAAATGTCAATGTTCCTGGCTCATCGCGGACCCACTGAATCATCTTTTGTTTCTATTTTGGACCCCCACCCCCCGCTCCCCCAATATTGCCAGTGCAACAAACTAGTGGTCTACAAAGCATGTGTCCCCAATCATCATCCCTTGTGTTTGTTTTTATATCACATAGGCTATGTACCTGCTTATTCGCCACTCGTATTTCATCCATCTCACTGGCGCAGAGAGACTTGTACTCCAGGAAGTTTTTGAGAAGTGTTCTCATCAGGGTATCATCAATGGCATCCTTCTGGCACACCCTCAGACTGGTGGCCAGCCGGAGGTCCATGTCCATCTCCGATCGCTCTCTCTTCAGCGACGTGATATGGACACTGTATTGTGAAGATCGGGAGAAGAGAGTTGTTTATCAGTTGAGATCACTTGTTGTTTGGAGGTCCAAAGCGAGAGAATGCGCATGATCTCTTCCGAAAATGCATAAGGTTCGGGGGAAGTAGCCCTCACCCCCCCCCCCCCCCCCCCCTCCACGTTTTTTGGTCTGAACAAAAAAAAAAAAAGTAGATCTGAAAACAATCGGGAAAAACTGCGAAAATAAGACCGAAAAAAAGGTATTGGATACAAAGATTTGGGGAGGGGTGTTACCATTGACCTTGAAGACCTCTACTGATCTGCTGATTCCTCCCTCCCCCTTGTCCGCAGCACCCCCCTCCCCCATCCCCCCCCCCAAAAAAAAAGTTCCGTGACCAACGTTTTTTCCTGTTTTTTCCATCGTGTTTTCCCCAATTTATCAATGAGCCTTCGTCGTTTGGTTACCTTTTTATTTGTTTGCTGGCTTGCTTGCTTCATTACGAGCATTTGATACATTACGTTGATTAATCCGAAAGCGGTAGGCCTAAAATGGTCAAAATAATCCTTTGATTAACTTCTGAAAATGTGAATTAACAAAGAAGCGAAAATTTAGAAGGGAAGTACGGGTAAAGTACTGTAGAACTACTGTAGATCTGGGTACTCACTTTTGTTTTCGGATGATATTCTGTGATTCCTCAAGGTAGGCCTTGCGCTGATTCTTCAGGATGCGATATTCTCGATGTAGCTTGCTCAGCTCCTGTTCGGCCAGAACGTAGTCGGCTTCCGCATCGCCATTCATACTCGGCGTCTCCGCCCTGCGGCGGCCGATAGATGTCGTCATATTGACCTGGATAACACTCTTCTTTTTTGCCTGATTGCACTTTTAATTTAGCGTATTGCAGGCCAAAATGACTATTTCTGATGCTTCATTCCGTGTATCGAGCAACATGCGAGTGTGAGTTTGCGTTTTTGAGTAGAATCAGAGCTGGCGCGTTCTGACTACCACCCCTTTGTTTTCTAGCGCGCGCTCTGTTACCATAGCCATCAACTGCTACGCGCACGCCGTTCATTTTGACGTCACAATGTGTGAAAACGCATGGACGGCAGCAATATGACGTCACTAAATGATGCTGTGTAAATCGAATGAAATACATGCATACGGTATCTTTGATCTTCCCAGAGACTCCAACTCTCCCGTTTTTCGACGGGAGATCTCCCGCTGAAAACTCGTTTTTGCAAAATCTCCCGTTCTCCAGCTTGAGATTCAATTTCTCCCGCCCTGGCTCTGTGTCTCCCGTTGGAAAGGATTTCTTACTTAAGTTATTGCTATCGTATGTTGAAAAAAATAAGCCTTAGAGAGCACCAGAGAGCATCTAGAAATCTAGGAACTTCGCGCTTCGTACACATCAACTTGGAGTCTCCCGTTTGCTAGGGGTTTCAGGCGGGAGAATCTCCAGATCAGAAGGTGCTTTGGGTTGGAGTCTTTGTCTTCCATAAGTGATGATTAGAGATCATTTCGAAATTCACTGCTTCGCACGTTCCCAGTTGTGTTGGGATTACAAACACTATACATCGCAGCTGGCAATTAAGGAGTCACGTAGGGGTAAATAGGATCCTCTTACAAAGTACTTACACACAGTTCAGTTCAGAACATTATACCGGGTGTCCCAAAAAAAGCGGAACGGTGGATTTTCAGTACTTTGCGTTCTAAAAGTGATATATTTTTTGACATCATTACAAAGAGCATCTTCCGCAGAAGGCAATGATTCCAAAATCATTAAATTTGGTTCGATACTTTTTATTCTACGCTAATTTCTGAAAATGCAGTCATTTTCAAATTTCGCCTGATTTTTGCGACTTATGAGATGATAATTTGAGTGCGACACGCGATCCATACGGTGAACATTGTGTAAGCTCGATGATGCATGTCAACAAAAGATACAGCTTTCACATTGGGCACGGGCCAGGAAAAAACAGTGTGTGTGTGTGTGTGTGTGTGTGTGTGTGTGTGTGTGTGTGTGTGTGTGTGTGTGTGTGTGTGTGTGCCTGTGTGTGTGTGCGCGCCCAATATGAAAGCGTTATCTTTTATTGACATGGATCAACGAGCTTACACAATTCACCGTATGGAACGCGTGTCGCATCCAAATTTTTATCTCATAAGTCGCAAAAAATTGAAAATGACTGCATATACAGAAATTGGCGTAGAATAAAAAGTACTCAACCAAATTTAATGATTTTGGTATCATTGTCTTCTGCGGAAGATGTTCTTTCTAATGATGTCAAAAATTATATCACCTTTAGAACGTAAGGTACTGAAAATCCACCGTTCCGCTTTTTTTGTGACACCCGGTATAAACTACTTGTACAGGTTATAGGGCCTTTATAGGCAGGGGAACAGCTCCAGCAAAATAATTTTACACACACACACACACACACACACACACACACACGCACACGCACATACACACACACATACACACACACAAAAAAGGTTATAACACTTTGGAGAGCTACTATTTTATAATTGTTAGCTATGGAGAGCGCAATGTTGGTTGTGAGGAAAGGGGAACTCTTCATATTTCCATTGATAACTAATTACGCTGACAAACGTCATGCATGACTGAGCACATGCAATTTAAAGACAACAATGACAAATTGCACTTTTCCAAGTTGGCATGTTATTGTGAAGGAACCATGCATGTCTCACTCCATGGATGAGATCTGTCAATGCAAGTGGTAAAATCATCAAGCCAGCCTGCACCACTGCAGATTCGTGTTTAGGGTTTCTTCTAACGTTTCATGATTCATAACCTTCAACATGACCACGTTGTCCTTCCCAATAAGGCGAAACCATTATCCATTTTACTCTCTTCATATTCAAGACATGGTTTGTCAGTGGGAGCTATGTGTTGAATATAAAAAGAGAAAATGGACTGTGTGGGTTGGCCTCTGTGGGAGCGACCAAGTTATTGAATAAATGGCCATATTAAAGGTTACAGACCATAAAATGCTAGGAGAAAACCCCTAAACACAAACCTGCATTCATACAGACTGGCATATTTGGCAACTTTCATTAACAGATCTCATCCATGCACTGAAACATGAATTGTTCCTTCACAAGAACATGCAAACTTGGAAAAAGTGCAATTTGTCATTGTTGTCTTTAAAGTTCATGTGCTCAGTCATGCATGACAATTGTCAACATAATTAGGGATCAATGGAAAGAGAAAGAGTTCCCCTTTCCTCACAACCAACATTGTGCTCTTCATAATTGACAATTATGAAATGGTAGCCCTCCAATGGATTACCTTATTTTTTATATGCTCAATCTCTCTCTCTCTCTCTCTCTCTCGCTCTCTCTCTCTCTGTATGCATATATATATATATATATATATATATATATATATATATATATATATGGTATTCACAATAGTAGTTCATAAGAAAACTCTGTGAAACACATAGTTTTGACAAAATGGGCGAAAATTCGTCAAAACTACATCTTCCACTGAGTTTTCTTATGGACTACTGTTGTGAATCAATTCTTTCCTGGACTCCGAGCAGAAACTATATTGAATGATTCATTGATTCATTCATAGGAAACTGCTGCACAGTAATGACAAATCATGAAGTGGACCATACAGGCCCACGATACATGTGGCCTCTCACTGTTTTCTGTGTTCTCTTTCTGATAGACTGTACATTCCTGTACAGAGCCATGATGAATATACAGTGATGGCAACCTTAGATGGCATAATTTTATATCAAATGCCCAAATCTGATTGCCGTACAGCTACACTTGTATTACATCCGATGATTTATGCTCTTGGGCTACAAAAACATACACAAAAATATTTAAAAATGAATGTCCTCAGTCCTAAAAATGAAATTATGATTCCTTAATAATGTAATATCAAAACAAAATAATGAACACATGTCAATTCAAAATCACACCATCCATATTTCAGTTACAGTATAAATTCACATACAATACACAATTTTAAGGTAGCTTTGATTTATTTCCATTAAAAACATGTTTCTAAAAACACAATAATTGAACAAAAGATCAATAACACAGGCAATCATGTACATAAGAAAAGTCATTGGTATCATACATACAAGTCAAGGTGAAAAAGTTGTGTGCACAGCACGATAAAGCAGTTCATCAAAAATTTGTATTGCTATTTACATCTGAATAAATAAGGGCAACATAATTTACATGTTATTTACAATTGATTGCTTTTCTTTTTTTACAGTACTAGTGGGTTGCATGATTGAACCCTGTAAGCTTGTACACCACAAACTATGACTGTTATACAAATTTTACTGCACACTACACACAAACAAAATGTGGTCACCAAAGTCATGTAAGGATAGCAGATGGGCTTGACCTTATTAACAGAACAGCAATTCTTCTTCTTTTTTAGTGTGATAAATGTTTGTTGTTTGCTGGCAGTTCTCCTGTCGTTTTCTCATTGCAAGTGATATTACATGACTGTGCCAATTAGCTTTGTAATTGTAATAATATTCCACAGAATTAGCTTATTTGATTATGAACTGATCTATTTACCAGCAGTAATGTGCTTCATTATTCCATAAACTGAATTGCACAACAATTTGTATCATGACCATACACTGCATAATAAGTTTTGGGCTAAAATTCTACCAACAGGAACATGATAGATGTGTAGGACCTGTCCGCGGTCTCTGTATTTCAAAATCTCCCAAGGAAGCAGTTTAAGTTTTTGTCAAAGAACATTTTTAATGCAAATGATTGTGTATATATCATTATATGCATGTATCAACTGGTTCCAAGTATACTCACATCTGTAGAGTACTGTCAATGACATCAGTAACAAATTTTGGTACAGGTCTTTATGACCTACATTCCATTTTCGTAATAAAATGCATTACTTGCAGTTTGAGTACATTTGTACAGAGTAAGATTCCTAAAGGAGTCATCTTGTGGGGTAATGAAATTCAATGGGGGGGGGGGGGGGGGGGGAAGTGTCCAAATATATTATAATACACATGTCTACAATATGTACTATGTATATATGAACGAAACCATTCTAGCAGTCAAATTTATGCTGCCAACACTTAAAAGTGTTGCACTAATTCCCATATTTGAAAAGTATTCAATGTATAAAGTTTATACAAATGAAAAATTAATGTCCAATACTGTACAGTAATTTCTTAATTTTGTAATAAGTCAGATATTGTAAATTAAGAGTTTGTGCAATTTGTGATTATTGAAAACTGAGAACTGAAGGCATCCTAGATTACACATTACCTGGTATATCAAAGCAATCCTAAAAGTGGAAATTCAATAATGCAGAACAAAAAATGTCAGTAAAACACAAGATAGTAATGTATGACCTTTACAAAGGTTTTCCTTTCTTATTCAGTACAAGATTTTTAAGATCAAAGGTGGCCTTAACACTCATATGGGCATGCTAACAAGAGCCCCATACTCTTCACATGCAAGTGCAATTCATTTACTTGTATAAGAGTAGGTTTCCTTGGTGCAGCAAGCAAGCAAGTGTACATCCCTAACAGTCTCTTGGGGCACTGCATGTAGACACCCTATTTCTCACATACCAGTAATAAATTGCTCTCGAGATTGTAGTGTGTTTCATAACTTTGATATATTCTCCCCCTCTTTTTTTTTCTTTTTAGGATTACATTACTTTTGGCAAATGCATGCCAATAAAGATCTACAACCTTGCAGCATCTAACAGAAGCAAGAATATGGCAAAAAACAGAAAAAAAAAAAAATCATTTTTGAATATGAAAGAAGATGACAACTATGTACAAAATTATGGTATGAGGCATCATCTCAATTTTATGATTGTTTTATTAAAGTTGATATTTATAAAACATTTTCTTTAAAAGTAGGATGGCGGGGAGGCAGGAAGGAGGGGAAAGGGATGGGGGGGGGGGGGCTTGGAAGGAGGCAGAGGGGAATGAGTGAATCACCTAAGGGGTGTGTATCGCTGCGTTGCCGTGGCGGAGGCGGCCGTGAACCTCCCTTGAGTCTCCTCCAGCATCTCGATGTCATCAAACTGCTGCAGGTGGAACTTCATCACCTGGTGCTGGGTCATCCGCTGCAGGGCGAGGTATCCGGCCAGCACGTCGAAGGCCAGGAAGAGGAGGAAGACCATGTGGACGGCGCGCTCGATGGGGAACGGCATGGAGTGCGAGTCCACAGTGAGGAAAAGGAGGAGGGGAAACTGGAGGACGAGAGTCAGAAGCCAAAATCCTGCCAGTTCAGGTACCTGTTGGTACAAATCACACGGCACAAACATTGCTGTCATCACAGTATGCATCAACTACATACAAAGTATGCCGTATTCAAAGAGCTTTTATGAGTGTGTGCTAGAGTGCAGAGTATGCATATATATGCCCTGTACTATTATTTTGTGAGCGCACGGGGAGCATGGGGCAGACGTGAGGCTGTAGGCTCACCCCTCATGCTAACATGCTAGCATAAGGGCAACCGAGGAGCAGCCAAATCAAGAAGTGCATACTTGCACGAAAGTTCAAAAGTTCAAATATGCACTGTACATGAAAAAAAAGAAATTTTACTTAAGCGTGCAAAGTCCGCCATTACTAAGTGGGTAATGGCAGCCCCCATGAAACCTCAGACACCATTGTAGAGTTCGCCCTCTAGTGGTGGAGAGGAAAAAAATCTCTTTGGCTGTATTATGACATGGACAGTACATGTACAAATGTACATGTATGTAAGTGCATTAATGTTTGAAGGTAGGAAGCACACAACACAGACATGCACACACAGTTACATAAAAAATTACTACAGCTTGTACTTATTTTCATTTTGTCAAGAATATACTTAATCAAACTGATTGAAATTAATTCCTGTACATAGTTTCTTATACTGCCTGCAAATAGTGCAAGTTAATAAATTGCCATCACGAAAGGCCCATTGCCCTTGATGTTCATCAGGTTGTTTCCGAAGATCTGATCAGTATTTGTTTTCTTATTCAGCTTTTTTATACAATCACTTGCTAAAATCATTCCAAATACATCTTTGCCAATTTCATGAAAAACTCTTGTCATCTATCTTGATATTTGAAAGATTCAGTAATTTCATTGATCTGTTTGGCATTTTCCTGATTCCTGATTCTTGATGCTGGTGACAAACACCTAAACAACTTTCTTTTGACAAGATAACTGTCTAACTTTAAACAGAATACCTACAGCGTCCTTGCTGAGTGAAAACTACATTATTTGATCTTCCCTTCAAGAATCATTCTTCAGGAATTCCATTTATGTTATTGTAAAAATAAATGCAGCCCAATATCAACTATAATCATAGACTTACAAAGCAAAACAAAATGCCATATTCAAGTTCAATTGAGTAAATTCAAATACAAAATGAAGCAGTTTAATTTAAATCAGATCTAAGAGAACAAAGTCAAATGGAATATCAAAAGTTTACATGTTTTCACAAATCATTAAAGGCATAAATTACCATTTGCAGATAAAACAAAAACCCAGCATTAGTGCTTTAAAACAGTTCTAAAATGTGAGTCAGGGATAGAAACAACCACTGTAAAAATTTGAATCCGTATAATTGATGTTCAACAATAGTTATAATAAGAATGTTTCACGACTAGATCGTCTACAGTTACGGTTCATTGAAAACAAACGTTGATATTTCCTTACATTTTAGGTTTTATTGCCAAAATTTTATATGGCAGGATGTTTTGTGACACAACAGACTTACACATACGATGCATCAAATATGACATCTTGAACATTTTTGAAATCACTGTTCCCAAAGGTAAACAGGACCTTTAATATTTCAAATTAATCACAATTCAATACTTTAAGTGCTTCACTAGGCTCTGAGACTTCACTTCTTTTTTATCAAATCAATGAAAAATGAAACACCTGTTTTTTTTAATCTAGCCTAAATGTCATTGTGACAGCCAAGAAATCATGACCTTTAAAGGGAGAGGGCTGCAGTTGATCAAAGTTATAAGGTACTGCAAAGAAGCAGGACTTATATGATATTATTGGAGTAAACCAATGGTAAATTTGTCTGCCATTGACCTCACTGCCTCCTGTAATTTGCATAATGTGGCTACAACTGACAGGTGCAACTATTACCATAATAATTTTATTACTCCACATCTGATTTGAATTAAACTACCAACTCCTTTGGGTTGTTTTTACTCCATGTAAGAAAGTTGACTAGAATATAGTGACACAGTGCTTTCCAGTAACAGGAAGTATTCCAATGTACAGTGCACATGTACAGATGTATCTGCTTTATTGCTGTACTCTCTTTTACTAGTACAGATATCCAAACAGCAGGAAAAAATGGCAGTTATCAGCCTCATGGTATAATCACATAATCTCCTCAATTTCACAGATAGTTGCTCTTAAATATCAATTCTCATATATACACAACCCTTCACTTTGTAGCTGAACAGATTCAAGAAGTTGTTACCATACAGCTGTATAAGTACTGAAGAACAAGTATTCATGTACTCATGTTTTTTGTTGTGTGCTGGTTGTTCAACACACACAAAGAATAAGAATTCACATCGCTTTTTGCTCCCAGCACTTTCTGCCAACAATTTACAATGTGCAAGATGCTGAGTCAAGTTTTAAAACACTGTGAAGCACTCACTCGTTCTTGGAGGTTGCCAAGGTAACCAAGATATAGTCTGATGACCTCAACTCCTGTTAGAACCACATACATAGTGATGGTAACAAACTGGTATATCTGGTTCAGGTGGGAGAACTGGAAACAAAGGAAGAGAATCAAAGGGTTAAAACAAATGTCTATTTGTTGTTGTTGTTGTTGTACTTTATTGGTGTACAATGCTAAAGTAGTTATCATCTTTGAGCTGTTATTTCTAGTTAATGAAGCATGGACCAAGCTGTTTGGAGCAAAATGCTACAAACTAAACCTAACATACAAATGTATCTGTAATGATTTCTTTTTTGTTGTTGTTTTAAACAGACAATGTAGACTAAATAGTACAGTTTTGACTGTCAATAAATCAAAAATCAAAAGGTTACAACAACGGTGTTTGTGCATTCATATGAAGTATTCACTCTTCTGCCTCAAAAGGATATTTAAGAGTCACACGCAATTACTGTTTTTTGAGCAGAGAATTGAAGAAAGATATTTCCTAGAAATTACATGAACATAAAATGGGAAAGACGTACAGATTCATTAATAAGAATATACATGGGCCTACATTGTAGGTACTTGTACACTTGTAGCCCAAGCAATGTTGCAGCGACATGGAAATAACTACTAAAAGCAGACACAATCATATTATCACTTCCTTATTTTGACTTGTCATACATCTGAACTCACTGCCACACCCGTCTCACAGCAGCAGAATGGAGTGCAAGCAATTACCTTTAGCTGTAGCATGACCATGCACGTAACCACCCAGATTGGAAAGAACATGACATTGAAGTACAGAGAAACTTGGAGAGGGAGGCTGGACACCATCTCATTACCTTGATAAATGGAAAATAAGCAAACAGTAGATAAGTGCACTTTTAACAATCCTGGAGAAATTCAAGCATAGAAGATTAAAAATCAAAATTGGGTCAAAACTTCTATTATTTTCTTTGTTATGGTACACTATACAATAAAAATGACACCATTGTATTTTTGGACACCCAAAGTGTGACCATCTAAAGTGCACATGCACACGAAGAAATCAGTTTTTGTGAATTTACAACAGTACAATATGTACACATGTCTATTCAGATTCCATTCCCTTCAAATACATGTACAATGTTGTATTAACCATGTATTTTGCTGCTAATACAAGAGTGCTTCAAGTAATGTACATCACATGAGCATAACATGTTACGTGTACGTACTATTGGTGTACAACCCATGCTTGAATGTTACCCCATGATTGTTGTCGGATCTTCAAGTTATTTAATTACTTTCTGGAAATCCATCCATTTGACATTCATACTGTCAATATCATCATTTTCAACAGTTTATGGGCAAATCCAACATAAGGTCCCCTCAGAAGGCAAAATTTCATCTTTGCTCACTACCGGTACTGAAATGTATGGTATCATTTGAAGCTCATGAGTTGAAGTTTCAAATTCCATGAGTGAGAAAAATTATAAAATGTAAATTTAAGCAAATTTTGAGGGCTTCATTTGCATGAGATATTGAGAGTGAAATACAGCGTTTTGTACGAGACATTTATAAAAATTCATTTTACGTGTATTCAAAAGAAAGCAAATAATATTTGATTGATACATGGACATAAGAAGTTCATCAAACAATTTGACTTGGTATGAAAATTTAGGGATTATGTAATTAATAATTATGCAAATTAGGTTGTGTCCTATCATGAGATGTCCAATACCTAACAAATTGGGGACATTTTTATTCATTTTTTTTTTAATTACTTAGGTTATTGGTCCAATGGAGTGCTATTTTTGGAAGTTCTAATTTATTGCTTACAGAAGTTAGATACCATAGAAAGAGAGAAAATAAAAAACATATTTTTCATCAGGCAATTAAATAATGCTACATACTCTGTATACATTTTTACATCTAGGATGAATGCATTACGTATGGGACATCCCCATATAATAAATTGAATGTGACTGTATGTAGCTACACACACTTGTAGCTAGGAAGGTCTCCCAGTACACAAATGGTTGATGAGCCTGCAGACATCCCAACTTTGTACTTGTATTAGTAGCCACTTTGAGTCATAGACACTTGAAACAATGGTTACTGGTACCGTCACTTGACAGTTCAATCACTAAGGGGGGGGGGGTGTGATGAAATACATTGTACACAATGTAAATTAGAATTAAAGGGATGGTATAAATTAGTTTTAGTAGGAATGGGGGTTCAGGTTCTAACTTTTTTAAAACATTTTACAACATGATGAAAAACTACTTATCACATGCCTATGCTTAAAATGTGAAATATCAAGGTGCGTACAGTTCTAAAAGGAATTCAAAGATAGTTTGATGAAGATCCATTTTTGAATGGCACTTCTGTTTGGGTTCGAATTTGCTATCATACTGTAAAATGATGAATGTTCATGTGCATTTGAATTTCGTGAATTTTGCGAGAGCCACAGGATTCACGAAATTAAAATGCACACGAAAGTTCTTGTACAAAACTTCTTGTCTACACTACACTTCACTAGACATGCATTGAATGTTACTGTTAATAGAGGCAACTCACAAAATTTCATGCCGCAAAAAAGGCCGTTGGTTCCAGTTCGTGAAAATTTCACACCACGAAAATATCGTGTTTACAGTAAATGAGCCCTGGCCCCCCGGTCACTGGTGTGGTCAGGTGGGGCCTGGCCCTGTGTAAAATAATACAAATTCAATTTCAGACTCGGACTCTGCATCTCAAGCCATCTGCTCCGACATCTGAGGCCTGTTTATTGCTTTTTGTGTGTCTGTAACTTTATATAAAATCTACTAATACTCTACGCCTCACTTATCGTGCTTACGGGAAAAGTGACAAGGGTTAATTTGGGCCATTACATTGGGAATTAATCCCATTAACGTTAGATGTTCTATATTGTCATGATTGTGTGAGGCAGGCACTACTGTAAGGGAAGTTAGCCAACATCAAAGTCAACGAGTGGAACCACACAACCAAACAGTGTCATCGCAACCTTCCACTTTTGATAGAATTTCCTGACCGTCTTGCACAGGCTATCCACTTACCTGGCTTTAACACATGGTGTTGTCGTCTTTCGGTATTCCGAGTAGGAAACACCACCTCAGTAAACGAGGTAAGTTTCTGTCTCATGTAATTTGCCGCCATGGCTTTCGTTCGATTTCAAAATCCTCACTCAGGTTTAGGTTTGTTGTTGTTGTTATTTTGGTTCGCAGGTGAAGCAACTTGCTAGTCTTACTTCCAGTCACTTTACACCACCAGCCACCTCGACATACGCAGGCTCCAGCCAGATCGCAGCTGGATATTGCTAAACTTACAGTGGCCCCTAACTGCGACCAGCAGCCCCAACTATTGAACTTCACGAACAGGGGCGGCGCAGCCGTGGGGGCCGTGGGGGCTCGGGCCCCCACACTTTTTGTGCACCATACAAAAGAATACATAAGGTGTCATCACTTTGGGCCCCCACACTTTTTTCAACCCGGAAGTACATAAGTGGCACTAAAATAGAAATACATTAGATAGAGATCTTGAAGTATGGCGGCGGTAAGGTTAAGTGTTTTCTCTGAAGACCTTTTTTATAACACCCGGAAATGGGAGGGAAGAGAATGAGCTGAGGACCTTTTTTTTTTTCCTTTTTTGCTTGTCACTTGCTTGTCAGCTGAAGAAACCCGGAAGTGGACTCGGGGAGAGATGAGCTGAGGACTTTTCTTTTTTTTTTTTTTTTTTTTTTTGCTTGTTAGCTCATGAAACCCGGAAGTGGGCCCCCACACTTTTGAAAACGCTGCGCCGGCCCTGACGAACCTCAATTCAGCCAACTGTCAAGACTTTCAAGTTTAAACTCACATAATTCCCATATTTTGCCTTAGAGCTATTTTGCAGCCCTGTAAGCTGTTTAGCTATTAAACTTCTGAGCAATTCAATTCATGATTGATTTTCAATGATCTTTCTATAATCATCCCCTTTCACCCCTTGGGTCTCCCCTGTAGCATTCTCCGTGATTATGACTTGCTCCACATGTACCGCACCCGTGTTGAAAAGAAAAGATCTGTCCGTCTAATCTTCCTCTAAAATCATCATGATAAAAATCTTTCTGTTGCCATTTTGAGGTCCTATCTAAAGAAAAACAAAATCGACCTCCATCGATGCTACATAATATGGCATTATAAAGGAAGGAAGGTTGAGGTTAAAATTACAGATCATAATATGTTGCGATCTTTCATTTCATTTCATTTCATCGTGAGGTGCCCACCTCCTTGGTTAGAAGGAGACAAATTGAAGAAAATTTCACACCCAATTGTTAGCGTTGTCTATCATATTATAAACCCGACAAATTCGTGTGACGTCATTTAATGGTGAAAATTTGATGTGTATAAGCCTACACTTCCGCGAGGGTCCACTTCTGAAGTGTTCAACGGGACGCGGGGGGGGGGGGTAGCACATTATTGTCAGAGAGCTCCCCCCCCCCCCGGCTTTCTCCTATTATCCTCCAGCGACCTCCTGTCTTTAAATGTATGTATAAATCATCCCTCTGCTCGTTTGAAGGCGACGGTCACTCCGTTTTCAAGATTAATGGGGCGTGGAGAGAGTTCCCCTCCCACGGGGGGGGGGGGGGGTTACTTTGCATTCATTTCAGAACTAAAATTCAATCATCTAAAAAATGCACACATTATATAGGCCTATACATGCTCAAATGCTTGGGAAAATTATTATTAGTGTAAGTCACCAGACGGTTTAAAAAAAAATCAAATACAGCTGTATTGAAGGAAAGTTGTAACGGCTAAGACGTGGTATTTAGGCCCTTGATCTGTCATTAAACTGTTCAGCTTGCAACGTGCGTCTGAACTGTGTAAAGTCCATCCCAGCTATAACATTTGGACGTTTTCTGAACTTTCTTGAAACGTTCTAAGTTCGTCATTTGGACATTTTGTCAAAACGTTTTCAGAGCGTCTTTTTGTGGAAGGTTTTCGATGTATTTAAAACGTTTCAAATGGACGTTATAAAAACGTTTTTTTAAACATTTAAAAAACCAACAAAAAACCTTTCGGAATTTCTAAGGACCTGCGGAAAACCTTTTGGACGTTAATGACGTCAGCAAAACATTTTAAGAATATTCAGAACGTTCTGTGGACGTTCGCGGACATCCAGAAAACCTTTGAAAACCGTCTATTTAATAGAACGTTCAAAAAAAACGCCTAAAAGAACGTTCAAAAAGTGTTATGACCCGTTCTAGAACGTTTAGATACCATTTCATATCCATCTAGAACGTCCAGAAAACCTTTGAAGAACGTCTAATGTTTATTTTTTATTGGGTACTTAAAAATATAAATAGTTATGAGATTATACTGGCACAATCTGGGATTAATGTACCCTAATCCTATATAATCTTATCCTAACCTGTTCCTAATGTCCTACCACCTATATACCTACACATCCTCTTCCCAATTGATATCGGTATCACATTATTTTATATACCAGCAAAATGTTGTAATGTATGAAGACGGGCATGGCCGACTAAAATTAGATCACACACACCTTAATTAGGCCAATTAACATAATGAAAATATCTCTTCATAACACAATTTGAAATTGTGAATAACTGAACAATAACGTATAGGTATACTAAAGTTTATTTTTAACACAGAAAGTTTGAACCCAGCATAAATCTTTAGATTTCAATGTTTTTTATCTATGTATTAGTTTTCAAATCTTATATTTTCTTATTTGAATATTCATGAATTGGCAATAGCCGCATGAATATTCATGTTAAAGAAACCAATGACGAACAAATAGCGGACCAAAGACTTTATTAAACGTTCATTAAAGACAAAGTCGACAAAGTCGACGTAGCAGACCTAAACATTGGGGGGAGGGGGGGGGGGGCAAGGGTTCAAACTTCTCCTGAATTTAATTCCTCATCTTCATGATGACAAATCCTTCAGGTATCAGTCAGCTTCAAAGTTTTGATAAAGGGGATCAAGAGGTCAGGGGCCCGAGATAACAAATCTACCTAGCAAACGAAACACCAATCCGGGGTAAAATGGAAGTAAAACAAGAACCGGTTTCTGCATTTGGATCTTGTTTTGAAAATTTGATTACATTTGATTCTCAATAATAATGGACGTGTAGGCCCTATGGCCGTTAATGCACCCATTACCATGCAATATGTTCCGCAACCAGTTAATTGGACACATTGTGCGCGAAACACCATCTTGGGTTTGTGTGCACAAGAAAACGTATCATAAAATTATTACTTTCAGTTGTGCATTGACGATTTTGCTATACCGGTACTGAGTAGGAACTGGCCATGGATCCGGAGTATCGTGCCTTCCTGTATGAAAGGGAAACCTCGGCTGCACTGCTGATTGTTGTTGCTATATACACCAAACCAGTAGTGTGGAATGTGATAATGAAATTATTTCGTCGTGTAAACAGTACATGCATGGCGAAAAAGCAATCATTATTCATTTACTAGTACAATGTACATGTATTTACTTTTAAATACGATTAATAGAGAATGGCCAACAACGACTTGATTATAGGCTAGCAATAGCACAAGCCATTATGCAGCTCTATGCACAAGCCGCACCGCACATTATCGTACACAAAACAGTAACAATAAATGAATGAGCACAAATTGGAAAGTGGGATCCCCAGCACTGCATGGCTGAGCTGTCTATAATTTCAACAAGGCATGTTTTTGCAGCATTTACGGACTAGTGCTGGTAGCCGCCTCTACAACCTGTCAAAATCATGAGTGGCCAATCCATCAAAATAAAGGTAAACTAATAATTGTGTTTGAATGATTGATCTCTACTGTCACTGACCAAGAAAAGTTTAGCCTTGACAAGGTTGCGTGTGAAGTGTAACGTTAGTTAACGTTGTACTGCAGTCGACAGACTCCAGAGTAGGCCTACAGACAATGCAATAGTCTTGACATGACAGTGCGATGTGCTGGACAACAATGATTGGTAAGGAGTGGTATATGATTATGGTCTGGTTTTGCAGTCAACCTTTTGCTGGATTCTTTGTCATTAATTTATGTGGCGAATGCGCTGCTGCTGGTTATCAAACTCTTAGTCTTAACGTTAGTCGTCTAGCTGAGCTGGTTTAACATGCCTCAATCAATCAAAGTCTTCATAGCATAATGAGGGGGGGGGGGGGGGGGGGGGGGGGGGGAGGGGCGTGGGCCCCCTGCCCCACTTTTTTTGCACCCGTTCACAGGGCTGCCAACATTGGAAACTAGTTGAGACTACGAGTGAGACTCCCATAGTCCAATGCTATAATTTGGGAGTCAAAATGAGTGGGATCAATAGAAATGCATGCAAATGAAATAAAGTTTTAGACTAGATCTAGAGTGAGAAAGGACCAAAATGAGTGAGTCTCACTCTCAATGAGTGAGAGTTGGCAGCCCTGCATTCACAGGAATATATAAATTTGGCATTAATAATCTAACGTTACATAACTCTTTTAGCGTCACCAGTTTGGGGCCCATTTTTTTTTTTTTTTTTTTTTGTTCAACCCCAGACAGAAGTGACACCAGAAAGAAAAATAGATTGAATTCATTGATGCCGATAACTTTGAGTCAACAGGGGTTGAGTGCAGTAAGCCTTTTGACGTTTTTGCTCTTATGAGTATGAGAAAGATGGGTTGAAGACCTTATTTTTTTTTTTATGTAATTATTTTTTTTTTTGCTTGTCAGCTGAAGAAACCCAGAACTCCGAAGTGGCACCTGTTGTTGCGCTGAAGGCCTTCTTTTTTTTGTTAGCTCATGAAACCATGACTCCCCCCACTGTTGAAAATGTGGTGTTGGCCATGTTTTCTAGGGTTTTTTTTGGGGGGAGGGGGGCAAAAAGGGGCACGTCAAATGTTCAAATTTCCCATAAGTAGCATTAGAGGCCTAACTTTTTTCTTTTTTTTCTTTTTTTTAGAAATATGTCAGGAACACAAACCGACCATGCATGATTCAACCAGAATGCCGTAGAAAATATGAACAGCTGCTACATGTAAAAACCTGAACACTTTCGCGCACGGCCGAACTTTGGCATGGGAGATCGAACCTTTGTGCAGGTGCCAACACATCACATTTGATTGTGAGGTGCTGGACAAGGATAAGAATCAGGGTTTCATGAACATTAATTACAAATTCACCATGTAGGTTTTGAGTTTGTTTGCGCATATTTTTGGTTCACTCTGTCCTCCATGGCAACACTTCTTGATAAATGTTTAATGCTCCCTGGATGAATTTCTGACATCTTACCATCAGACTGCTTCCATTTTGGAGGACTACTCCATTGACTGGACCCAGAAGTTGGGGACCGGCATCAATGGTCCTGTTCGGCCCTGTCAGCACAAGACCACCCAGGAGCGGTTCGCCCTCAAACTCCTCCCAGACAAGCCCAGTGCCCGCACCGAGGTCATGCTCCACGCTCGGTGCAGCGGCCACCCCAACATCGTGAAGATCATGGAGGTCTTCTCCAACGAGGTCCAGTTCCCGGGAGAGCCGTTCCCCAAGAGCCGCCTCTTGGTCGTCATGGAGCTCATGGACGGGGGAGAGTTGTTTGACCGGATCAGCAAACAGAAGCGGTTCACAGAACGGCAGGCTGTCATACTCACTAAGCAGGTACTAGACTTACCAGTATGAGATAACTTTGATGCTAGACGACATTAGAAATTTTTTCTGTAGGAGGATTTTAAACAAGCATGTCTACTAGTTTGTATGTAATGTCTACCTTGCCTGCTTCTCACAGAGATAATTGCATAGAGAATTAATGGCAACAATTATTCAAGAAGAATTTTACTAGCAATAGATAAGATGAACTTAGTGGTGATTCTTTTTCTTATAAACATGTCATTATTGGAGACAGTATGAATGACCTGGTATGAGAATAAAAGTTGTGCTTCGGCACCTCCATAGAGTGGTAAAATCAATATTTCAATGTCACCTGAAATAGTACTTGAATAAAAGTACAGTTAAGTAATTATTAGTGACAACGGTTAATGGATATTTCCCCTTTCTGTTACTTTTGTTTCAGGCAAGTAATGAATGTTTTAAACTAAAGAATCTGATGGCACATGAACATTTCTGGCATAACAATCATTATTTACTGTATCAAATTGATATATTGTTATGATATTGAGCCTGCATACAAATGACATCTTATCTTTCAATAAATCTTTGTCAGCTTTAGATGTTTGGGTATTCGAAAACAACTTGATTAGCCAAGCTTGCACTTAAGAGATTCAGACACAGCAACTGTATACCATCATATTGATATGTCTCAATATTGATATGTTACTATTTTTCCCTTGCACACTCAGATTGCGTCTGCTGTTGAAAGGTGCCATAGTCTAAACATTGCACATAGAGATCTCAAACCAGAGAACTTGCTACTGAAGGACAATTCAGAGGTACCACTACTCTTACCACTTTCTGATTTCCAGTACAGCGGACTTCCGTTGTAACAAAGTCCTTGGGACTGGCAGTTTTCTTTCATTATATCGAAATTTCATTATGGCCGAACAAATAAACAATAAAAGACATAGAGCCGATTATATTGCGGCCTGAATTTTTATTTCGTTGGAACCGCAATTTTGTTATAACTGTGTTTGTTATAAGGGGAGTGCACTGTATATTACAACTAAGCAATGCTTTTAAAAATGGCTAGTGAAAGAACAGGAAAACATGGAGAATAGTCTGATGTTTCCTGAAATTGATGATGTCAAAGAAGATTTTGTGTACATGTGTGCAGACAGAACAGAGCTCTGCTGTATGCACAGAATTGTGTTAATCAAATCATAGCCCTGGCTTTATAGTCAACCATATCAAAGTTGTGAATGTGATTTATTGACTGTGTTTTTGTTTTGATTACTGTAAAAGTGGATATTTTCGCGCGACTAATTTTTCGCACTTGGCCAGGCAAGAAGAGTTTTGCATGTTTTTAATTCCGCCGAATCAAGACATCACGCGCGGGAACATATGGCAAGCAAAAATATTTGCGTGCTTTTATTTTCGCGCTAGTTTTTGGTTGCGCGAAATGTGTGAAAATTTCAACACCGCGAAAATTTCCACTTTTATAGTAGATTTTTTCACTCGTGTTGTCATGTATGAGAATGTGCATGATAAATCATTGAGAATAAGATAAATTTATCCATCGCCATAATTTTTTTTTTTTTTTTTTTTTTTAAAGAGCTTACTGGTAAGTGTGTGTTACATTCAAATGTTTTATGAAAAGGCAAAGTTTTCAGTGGTGACAGTATTGCACATGTGGGTTTATTTGTACAGGCATTGTGACAATCATACATTTTGGATTGCGGTAATCACAACTGCTAGTGTTGTCAATAGGAATCTGTCAAGAGTAGTCGTACAATTTTGGATATTTCAAGCACTTCTTGTTTTGATGATTGTAAAGCGCTTCAAAACCCATTGTATTAAGCACTAAATAAATATTTCATATTATTATTATTATTATTATTATTATTATTATTATTATTATTATTATTATTATTAATCATGAGAATGACTACAACCAGTTGAGATCTGAGATTGATGAAATAAGGAAGGGGTTTTTGTGTCTTTTTTTTGTCTTTGTTCAGTCTGGAAGCTATGACAGCCAGGAGAAATAGTACTATGATAAACTCTGTTTATGATCCCAGATATAGAATGATGATAACTTAAGTTTGGTTGAACATTTTCATCACAGACGTGGTTCTGTTTTGATTGTTTTCAAACTTTTTATTTTCAATTTCAGGACTCCCCAGTCAAGCTGTCAGACTTTGGATTTGCCAAAGTTGACGATGGAAACCTAATGACACCTCACTTCACTCCGTACTACGTAGCACCTCAGGTAAGCTTGCGTTATCCGTCTTTCACAGCCATTTGATTCCATGCCTTGTAACAAAATATACATAATTTTTAAGTGTGAAAGGGATTTATGCATGGAGGGCATTTAATTTCATTCTTGAAATGGGCACAATTTCAGTGTAGAGAAGAGAATGCTTAGTTTCATTTTGTGCAAGTTCTTGTAGAAAAAGGTCTGAAGGGACATGCTGAGGAACCTTGTGTTGAAATAGCAGCATGTAATAATGTAAAATGGATAGGTACATTGCATGGTACCAGGATGATAATGTGGGCATTGGGGAGCATAACAACTAGAAAAGAAGAGCTTCTTTTTATCGCTATCACTGTGACCCCCATCCATGTGGTGGGTTCTGTAAGTTTTTAGGGTTTATAATAGTCTGTGTGT
Organism: Diadema antillarum; assembly: GCF_040938485.1. Classification (NCBI taxonomy): domain Eukaryota; kingdom Metazoa; phylum Echinodermata; class Echinoidea; order Diadematoida; family Diadematidae; genus Diadema; species Diadema antillarum. The sequence continues at coordinate 869,174 of NW_027270921.1, read as the reverse complement.
ATCAGCAGTTTTCTTTCACAGTAGGTAAAACATACCATCCATGAACTTCTGAATATAGTGACTGAACCCAGCCTCTTTCAAAAGGAATTTTGCATGCTGTAATCAAAGTTTTCTCAATGTTTGCCTACTCCAGGTTCTAGAAGCCCAGAAGAGACAGCGAAGAGAGCAAAGGAATGTCATCCAAATGGCCCCCAAGCCATACACCTATGACAAGGTGAGAGTCTGCATCAGTGAACCGTTTCATTATGGAGTGCCAAAGTTATGGTGTCACAGTCTTATGTTATAGATTGGGTTGGAACCAGGTGTGAGCATACTGTAAAACACAATATTTCACGGCATTGAAATTTTCACGAATGGGAGCCGACGGCATTATTGGCAGCATAAATTTTTCGTGAGTTGCCTCTAACATTGAATGCATATAGTGTAGACAAGATATTTAGCATGCATTTTAATTTCGCGAATCTCGGCTCTCGCGAAATTTGTGAAATTAAAATGCGCGCGAACATCCCTCGTTTTACAGTATACTTTTGGGCCAGGTGAGGTTGTTTGAAACCAATTTCCATGACAGTGAATGGCTATGACATCATGCTTTGGTACTTTCTACGAGGAACTTTGAGATGAAGACTGTTTAAAAAGTCTTTCCAGTGTATCTTTGGGAGGATTTTGAGTAATTGTTAGAGATTAATTGAAGATTGAAGATGGAATTAGCTACTGCTATTACAGTGCACTCCCATTTTAACGAACATGTTTACAACGAAGTAAAAATTTAGGCGGCAACGTTATCAACCTTATGTATTTTTTATTGTTTATTTGTTTGGTTTTAAAAGAAATTTCGATATAACGAAAGAAAATTGCCAATCCCGAGGACTTCGTTATAACGGGATACCACTGTATTGCTGGTGTTGTCATTCGCCTGTCATATGACAGCTACCAGGGCCCACTGCAAGGAGTCAACGAGGAGTCTTTTGAAGCCCTTGTCAATCCAGATTCCAATATGAACTGAGTGGATCTGCTTCAGTGCTTTTCGGAAGTGACTTTGATAGCTGCTACATGTATCTCATGCATATAGAGAAAAAGAAGAAGTGATAGAGTTATGTTGTGAATATTGTGACTAGCTGAGGAGACTTTTTTCCATCAGACTCAGTAGTGAAAGTTTCAATGTTGATGTATTCCTACTTGCTGCAACTGCTCATTCTTGTTGAGATTGGCTATCTTGCAAATACTATCCTTGTGCCATTTTCAAAACAATGCTGGGGTGAAATTCCCTACATTATTATGTTGTTGCACGATGGAAAGTTTGAATTCTTCACTCACCACCATCACTGTAATTGAGATTGCAATGTATTGATATCAATAACAAAGAAAGAACATTCATTGAAGAAAATAGTTCATGGGTATCATAAATCACAGCAAGAAAAGGAGACCTTATCTACATAATATGTCAATCATCAAAATCATTGGCAGGGGTGTGACATGTGGTCCATGGGTGTCATCATCTACATCATGCTGTGCGGTTACCCGCCCTTCTACCCGGACACGCCCAGCCGCCAGTTGTCCAAGGACATGCGACTCAAGATCATGGCAGGCCAGTACGAGTTTCCGTCGGAGGAGTGGGCCCTCATCTCAGACGAGGCCAAGGACGTGGTGAAGAGGTGAGCGTTAAAAGCCTTTCACCCCACAAAATTTTAGGGCATAGTCACGCAGCATTAAAGCCCTGGAAGCGTGGGGAAACATAGGTAGTCCAAGTGAATTCGCTGCCCACTGGTGGCATTCAAAAACCAAGAATAGCGCCCGTCAGCCACATGTCAGTAAATAAGGGCATCGAAGCATGAGCTCACATCAGTCATCTATAACGGTCCAGTCAAACTTCTTTGCCTGTGCATGTACAAGTTTACATAGAGATCAGTGATAAAGCTGTACACAGTATGTTGCAAGGATTCTCAAATATATCTAAACCTGGCCAGCTTTCCCACTCCTTGGTATCCCCTCGCTACCAGGCCTTTAATGTATCTCATCAGTCTACTGGGCCTTTAATGTATCTCCTCAGTCTACTGGGCCTTTAATGTATCTCATCAGTCTACTGGGCCTTTAATGTATCTCCTCAGTCTACTGGGCCTTTAATGTATCTCCTCAGTCTACCACGCCTTTAATGTATCTCATCAGTCTACAAGGCCTTTAATGTATCTCCTCAGTCTACCGGGCCTTTAATGTATCTCATCAGTCTACTGGGCCTTTAATGTATCTCCTCAGTCTACCGGTCCTTTAATGTATCTCATCAGTCTACTGGGCCTTTAATGTATCTCCTCAGTCTACCGGGCCTTTAACCCATCCACATACGGGCCTCTGTGTAATCTGTAATATCGTGCCTGCCTAGTAAGTTGGCCATGAACTTGGGCGCGATCTTCCCTACGGCGCGATCTACACGCGAAGAGCATTCATACGTCATGGAAAAAACTGCCTGTGTCATTCCCACTAGGCAGGAGGGATGATGCGTGTACACTCGTGCTAATATGCACTTAGTTGACTCAATACAGCACTAGTTTATGTGAATTTTATGAAAAGAAATAATAAATTGTGCAGGAATTATGAAAAAATATTGTTTCTGTGTATTTCATTGATAAATCCTCTTCATTTCAAGCCATCTGTAATCACATCTTACCCACTTGCGAATCGACGTGTCCATAATGTTCTCGAGCCCCACCCCCCGCCCCCCGAGATAGCTCTGGAACATTCCATTCAATGACGGGGTTTTTATTTTGCAACGTTATCTAATTACTCTCATGTAAGCAAGTTCTTGCTATGGCTAATCTATTTTGTAATGTATCATAATCTATCTATGCTGAGATAGCCTAATTCAAATTTGCAGAGACATAGAAAAAGATTTGTTTTACAATCGTGATACGTTCAACTACTCATTTACCCTGTGCTGAAATCCGCATGTCTGCTCCGCACATGTTATCGCTATCGCTCAAACTTCGATCGCGATGGCTTGTGTGTGTACACAGCTCAGAGTACAGGTACACAGTGCTAGTGTGACGTGTGTGGAGAAGCATGGGGCTGAGAAAACCCGGGACTCCACGTGGTGAAGTAAAAAACAAATCGGACGTTCGAAGTCGTACATTCAAGAGCTAAAACAGACAAATAGCGAATTCAAAGTCCACTGAAAAGGTCTTGACATTGTAATGTATGTTCCAAAATCATGTCTGGCTTAGTTTTGAGAGAATTTTCTACACGCACGAGATCAGGAATGAGATCGGTGAACTGGCTAACAACGTGTGTACTGTGAACATGTGACTGGCTTGTGCACATGGCCTAGCTAGGTGATCGTGAGAGTGCGGCAAGAACGCTAGGAATGCACCCGAGATGCGGTGTGTTGCAAATTCTTGGGGTGAAATTAGACTTCCTTGTTCAGCCCGTCTAGTATCTATATTTTTTTAATAATTCTAATTCTTCATAAAATCACGATAAAAAGACTTCATATATTCATTTTATATTTTAGAAGCGTAATATGAAATATTTTGGGGTTTTTTTTTAGTCCAAGAAAAAAAATAGTTTGAATAAAAAAAAAATAATAAATAGTCGTTCTTGACTCAAGTCTAATTTCCTGCGCCTTCTTGCAGTTACCCCGCAGTTGCCCATGGATACGATGCATAAATAATCAGCTGTTTACTGAGTCGTACTAGTGTACCACCCTACTGCTCTTGTTCAAATTGAGAGGATTGTTATTTTATCGGCGGCACTTAGTTTTATAACCTCATCCAATAAAAAGACAAATTCAAACATCAAATGGTGTGACAGTTTTTGTCAGAATTCCCTATCAATTTCAACTTGTTGCCAGGATAGTTTTCAGATTTCACTTGCTTCATTATCGAAGCTGTTTGACATTTGAAAGAACTGCTCCATAAGAAATCACCTTTCATTTGTTATTTATTTTCACAAACAAGTATTTTGGTCACTTGAATATTTCTTATTATTACTTCAATGTCATGATATTTCATGATGGTTATGTATTCTGTCTTTACATGGCAAGATGGGATTTTTTTTTTTCCATCCAGGGTCAAAGAAGAAAGTGACAGGAAGGAAACCAAAAGGATAGGGAGGAAATGAAAAGGATACAATGAAACACCTGATCAGCAGGCTCTTTTTTATTACAATGGTGAATGCAGTACATCAGAATTTAAGTACAGTTCTAAATAATTTATCAGTTGAAAAATGAGCAAAGAAAATGGATTTCATCGAGTTCTAAATGAAAACTAAATTAGCATCGCCATTATGATTTAGATCTAGAACCTAGTGCTAGTACTACAGAATAGACCTGATGCAAACTTGTTGTCAAGCTTTTGGTTGAGTTTCTTCAGAGACACGAATTTTGGTAGCACAATACCCGAGTGAATAAGAAAAAGGAAAAAAAATATAAATACACAACTGTAATGCAGGTCTCTAGACCACTCCCGTGCACGAGCGAGCATCAGCCCCCGTTTCTTCAGTGTCACTCTAGCTCTCGTCATTGGCCTAGGCTAGGTTACTCGTGTCGTAGTTTTACTCGCCATCATCAATGTCATACATGGTTACACAAAATAAATTACATCTTGCCATCACCTCAACCACAGCAAAACCCTGAATATCACTCCCATCATAGTCACTCTCAGCTCACAAAACATATCAGCAAACGATACAGACATCGCAGACCTAGCTAACTACCACTAGCTCTAAACATAGTTGTAACTACGCCACGTTAGACATTAGTTGTACACAAAAATGAAACGGAGGTGAAAAACTAGTAATGAATACACGAAGATCATCAACGATGGCATATTACCGTAGAAAAAAATACACAGAACATCTTGCACCCAAAAAAAAAATCGAGGTAAAAAACTACGATGAGAAAAACTAGGGTGAAAACACGATGCTTGGAAGACGAACGATGAAGACACTACGGCAAAAATGCTTACACGGAAAACAAACGAGTGGGTACCACACAAGCTACGATGTTTGCGCACATACGTAGATAAGCTACATCGTGTTCAATCAAAAAACTCAACAAACACTAGGACAAAAACTCACCTCTAAATTGTTGCAAACGCGATAATCACTTAGAAAAAATGAACAAAACACTCTCAGAAGTACGATTGTACTCTGAGAATGAAAGATATAGAATGATACGAAAGCAAAAGAGAGAAAAGAGAGAGAGAAATGGACGGGAAACCTAGAGAAGTTACCCACACTCACTAACGTAAATGGAATTCGACACACACACCGGTACCCCCGTGCCCGCCCCAGCATAGCATAGCAGTACACGTACACACACAAGGAGATATCGTCAAGCACTCTATGAGGAGATCGATATCACGATACCGCGCGTAAGAAATCACTGCAGTTGCTGGGGCAACAAAGATACATGCGCGCTGTAAACATGAATATTGATTAGTTTCTCAGCAGGCTCGAACCCCTGGCAGGTGTTTTGGCCAATAAGAGACATTCTAAAATATGTTTCTTTGCATAAATTATTTTTCTGAGTCCCAGTAAGGATCTCTGTGATTGGCTAAAATTATTCTACAGCTCCTGGCCAAGCCTGAGGTCCTAGGATGCCCTCTTTTGGTCATAAATAATAAAAACCACGTTTTTTGTGGGAGCTGACGGGGATGGGTTAATGTATCTCCTCAGTCTACCACGCCTTTAATGTGTATCTCCTCAGTCTACCATGCCTTTAATGTGTATCTCCTCAGTCTATCGGGCCTTTAATGTATCTCATCAGTCTAACAGGCCTTTAATATATCTCATCAGTCTACCGGGCCTTTAATGTATCTCCTCAGTCTACCAGGCCTTTAATGTATCTCATCAGTCTACCGGGCCTTTAATGTATCTCCTCAGTCTACCACGACTTCAATGTGTATCTCCTCAGTCTATCGGGCCTTTAATGTATCTCCTCAGTCTACCGGGCCTTTAATGTATCTCCTCAGTCTACCGGGCCGTCAATGTGTATCTCCTCAGTCTACCGGGCCTTTAATGTATCTCCTCAGTCTACCACGCCTTTAATGTGTATCTCCTCAGTCTACCATGCCTTTAATGTGTATCTCCTCAGTCTATCGGGCCTTTAATGTATCTCATCAGTCTAACAGGCCTTTAATATATCTCATCAGTCTACCGGGCCTTTAATGTATCTCCTCAGTCTACCGGGCCTTTAATGTATCTCATCAGTCTACCGGGCCTTTAATGTATCTCCTCAGTCTACCACGACTTCAATGTGTATCTCCTCAGTCTATCGGGCCTTTAATGTATCTCCTCAGTCTACCGGGCCGTCAATGTGTATCTCCTCAGTTTATCGGGCCTTTAATGTATCTCATCAGTCTACCAGGCCTTTAATGTATCTCATCAGTCTACCGGGCCTTTAATGTATCTCCTCAGTCTACCACGCCCCTTCAATGTGTATCTCCTCAGTCCATCGGGCCTTTAATGTTTCTCCTCAGTCTACCGGGCCTTTAATGTATCTCCTCAGTCTACCGGGCCTTCAATGTGTATCTCCTCAGTCTACCGGGCCTTTAATGTATCTCATCAGTCTACCGGGCCTTTAATGTATCTCCTCAGTCTACCGGGCCTTCAATGTGTATCTCATCAGTCTACCGGGCCTTTAATGTATCTCATCAGTCTACCGGGCCTTTAATGTATCTCCTCAGTCTACCACGCCTTCAATGTGTATCTCATCAGTCTACCGGGCCTTTAATGTATCTCCTCAGTCTACCGGGCCTTTAATGTATCTCATCAGTCTACCGGTCCTTTAATGTATCTCCTCAGTCTACCGGGCCTTTAATGTATCTCCTCAGTCTACCAGGCCTTTAATGTATCTCATCAGTCTAGAGGGCCTTTAATGTATCTCATCAGTCTACCGGTCCTTTAATGTATCTCATCAGTCTAACGGGCCTTTAATGTATCTCCTCAGTCTGCCGGTCCTTTAATGTATCTCCTCAGTCTACCAGGCCTTTAATGTATCTCCTCAGTCTACCGGGCCGTTAATGTATCTCATCAGTCTACCGGGTCTTTAATGTATCTCATCAGTCTACCGGGCCTTTAATGTATCTCCTCAGTCTACCGGGCCTTTAATGTATCTCCTCAGTTTATCAGGCCTTTAATGTATCTCATCAGTCTACCGGGCCTTTAATGTATCTCATCAGTCTACCGGTCCTTTAATGTATCTCATCAGTCTACCGGGCCTTTAATGTATCTCCTCAGTCTACCGGGCCTTTAAAGGACAAGTTCACCTTCATAAACATAAGGATTGAGAAAATGCAGCAATATTAGTAGAACACATCAGTGAAAGTTTGAGGAAAATTGCACAATCGATGCAAAAGTTATGAATTTTTTAAATTTTTGTGTTGGAACCGCTGGATGAGGAGACTACTACAGCTTGTGAGTCATATGCGTACAACAGTATAAAGAAAATGTAAAAGAAAATTCAACATATTTTCACTTTTTTGGCATAATAAAAGTGCACTTGACTTGCCTCTTTCTAAAGGCAGGGGGAATAATATTACCCATAACATTTGTCGGTAACGAGTCAGGGGAATGTGTACTTTTTTCAAAAGATGGAATTTTGTGAAATTCTCTTTATATTTTCCTTATATTGTTGTACGCATGTGACATCTAAGTTATTCATACACTGCAGTAGTCTTCTCATCCAGCGGGTACTGCACACAAACTTAAAAAATTCATAACTTTTGAACGGATTGTCCAATTTTCCTCAAACTTTCAATGATGTGTTCTACTAATATTGCTACATTCTCTCAATCCTTATGTTTATGAAGGTGAACTTGTCCTTTAATGTATCTCCTCAGTCTACCGGGCCTTTAATGTATCTCCTCAGTCTACCGGTCCTTTAATGTATCTCATCAGTCCACCAGGCCTTTAATGTATCTCCTCAGTCTACCGGGCCTTTAATGTATCTCATCAGTCTACCGGGCCTTTAATGTATCTCCTCAGTCTACCGGGCCTTCAATGTGTATCTCATCAGTCTACCGGGCCTTTAATGTATCTCATCAGTCTACCGGGCCTTTAATGTATCTCCTCAGTCTACCACGCCTTCAATGTGTATCTCATCAGTCTACCGGGCCTTTAATGTATCTCCTCAGTCTACCGGGCCTTTAATGTATCTCATCAGTCTACCGGTCCTTTAATGTATCTCCTCAGTCTACCGGGCCTTTAATGTATCTCCTCAGTCTACCAGGCCTTTAATGTATCTCATCAGTCTAACGGGCCTTTAATGTATCTCCTCAGTCTGCCGGTCCTATAATGTATCTCCTCAGTCTACCAGGCCTTTAAGGTATCTCCTCAGTCTACCGGGCCGTTAATGTATCTCATCAGTCTACCGGGTCTTTAATGTATCTCATCAGTCTACCGGGCCTTTAATGTATCTCCTCAGTTTATCAGGCCTTTAATGTATCTCATCAGTCTACCGGGCCTTTAATGTATCTCATCAGTCTACCGGTCCTTTAATGTATCTCATCAGTCTACCGGGCCTTTAATGTATCTCCTCAGTCTACCGGGCCTTTAATGTATCTCCTCAGTCTACCGGGCCTTTAATGTATCTCCTCAGTTTATCAGGCCTTTAATGTATCTCATCAGTCTACCGGGCCTTTAATGTATCTCATCAGTCTACCGGTCCTTTAATGTATCTCATCAGTCTACCGGGCCTTTAATGTATCTCCTCAGTCTACCGGGCCTTTAATGTATCTCCTCAGTCTACCGGGCCTTTAATGTATCTCCTCAGTCTACCGGGCCTTTAATGTATCTCATCAGTCTAACGGGCCTTTAATGTATCTCCTCAGTCTGCCGGTCCTTTAATGTATCTCCTCAGTCTACCAGGCCTTTAATGTATCTCCTCAGTCTACCGGGCCGTTAATGTATCTCATCAGTCTACCGGGTCTTTAATGTATCTCATCAGTCTACCGGGCCTTTAATGTATCTCCTCAGTCTACCGGGCCTTTAATGTATCTCCTCAGTTTATCAGGCCTTTAATGTATCTCATCAGTCTACCGGGCCTTTAATGTATCTCATCAGTCTACCGGTCCTTTAATGTATCTCATCAGTCTACCGGGCCTTTAATGTATCTCCTCAGTCTACCGGGCCTTTAAAGGACAAGTTCACCTTCATAAACATAAGGATTGAGAAAATGCAGCAATATTAGTAGAACACATCAGTGAAAGTTTGAGGAAAATTGCACAATCGATGCAAAAGTTATGAATTTTTTAAATTTTTGTGTTGGAACCGCTGGATGAGGAGACTACTACAGCTTGTGAGTCATATGCGTACAACAGTATAAAGAAAATGTAAAAGAAAATTCAACATATTTTCACTTTTTTGGCATAATAAAAGTGCACTTGACTTACCTCTTTCTAAAGGCAGGGGGAATAATATTACCCATAACATTTGTCGGTAACGAGTCAGGGGAATGTGTACTTTTTTCAAAAGATGGAATTTTGTGAAATTCTCTTTATATTTTCCTTATATTGTTGTACGCATGTGACATCTAAGTTATTCATACACTGCAGTAGTCTTCTCATCCAGCGGGTACTGCACACAAACTTAAAAAATTCATAACTTTTGAACGGATTGTCCAATTTTCCTCAAACTTTCAATGATGTGTTCTACTAATATTGCTACATTCTCTCAATCCTTATGTTTATGAAGGTGAACTTGTCCTTTAATGTATCTCCTCAGTCTACCGGGCCTTTAATGTATCTCCTCAGTCTACCGGTCCTTTAATGTATCTCATCAGTCCACCAGGCCTTTAATGTATCTCCTCAGTCTACCGGGCCTTTAATGTATCTCATCAGTCTACCGGGCCTTTAATGTATCTCCTCAGTCTACCGGGCCTTCAATGTGTATCTCATCAGTCTACCGGGCCTTTAATGTATCTCATCAGTCTACCGGGCCTTTAATGTATCTCCTCAGTCTACCACGCCTTCAATGTGTATCTCATCAGTCTACCGGGCCTTTAATGTATCTCCTCAGTCTACCGGGCCTTTAATGTATCTCATCAGTCTACCGGTCCTTTAATGTATCTCCTCAGTCTACCGGGCCTTTAATGTATCTCCTCAGTCTACCAGGCCTTTAATGTATCTCATCAGTCTAACGGGCCTTTAATGTATCTCCTCAGTCTGCCGGTCCTATAATGTATCTCCTCAGTCTACCAGGCCTTTAAGGTATCTCCTCAGTCTACCGGGCCGTTAATGTATCTCATCAGTCTACCGGGTCTTTAATGTATCTCATCAGTCTACCGGGCCTTTAATGTATCTCCTCAGTCTACCGGGCCTTTAATGTATCTCCTCAGTTTATCAGGCCTTTAATGTATCTCCTCAGTCTACCGGGCCTTTAACGTATCTCATCAGTCTACCGGTCCTTTAATGTATCTCATCAGTCTACCGGGCCTTTAATGTATCTCCTCAGTCTACCGGGCCTTTAATGTATCTCCTCAGTCTACCGGGCCTTTAATGTATCTCCTCAGTTTATCAGGCCTTTAATGTATCTCATCAGTCTACCGGGCCTTTAATGTATCTCATCAGTCTACCGGTCCTTTAATGTATCTCCTCAGTCTACCGGTCCTTTAATGTATCTCATCAGTCTACCGGGCCTTTAATGTATCTCCTCAGTCTACCGGGCCTTTAATGTATCTCCTCAGTCTACCGGGCCTTTAATGTATCTCCTCAGTCTACCGGGCCTTTAATGTACAGTTGAACCTCTCGCATCCGGACAAGTCGGGACCGGGGCTCATCCGGATAAGGGATTTGGCCGGATATGGGAGACTCAATGCTTTATATATGTACATAATACTTACACATGTACTGATGTAGCCCATTGTAGTACCACATGTAGTTAATGTGTATACTGCAACCTTTTCATTGTTACACTCAGTAACAGACCCCAAAATAGAGGTTCGTGTTTGCAAGAATGAAATTATTTTCTTTTATAAATTCTTGGGATGATTTACCTAAATAATTATTAAGAAATGTATCAAGTATATGTAATTCATGTGTGTTTGTGTAGGAGTTCTCAAGGAGTTGGGAATCCCCCTTTCCTCTCATAATTATTATAAAGAAATCACGGCGAAATTGCGTCCGTATAATAGAGAGATCCGGATAAAGGGAGGCCGGATAAGAGAGGTTCAACTGTATCTCCTCAGTCTACCGGTCCTTTAATGTATCTCATCAGTCTACCGGGCCTTTAATGTATCTCCTCAGTCTACCGGGCCTTTAATGTATCTCCTCAGTCTACCGGGCCTTTAATGTACCTCCTCAGTCTACCGGGCCTTTAATGTATCTCCTCAGTCTACCGGTCCTTTAATGTATCTCCTCAGTCTACCGGTCCTTTAATGTATCTCCTCAGAGTACCGGGCCTTTAATGTATCTCCTCAGTCTACCGGGCCTTTAATGTATCTCCTCAGTCTGCCGGTCCTTTAATGTATTTCCTCAGTCTACCGGTCCTTTAATGTATCTCATCAGTCTACCGGGCCTTTAATGTATCTCATCAGTCTACCGGGCCTTTAATGTATCTCCTCAGTCTACCGGGCCTTTAATGTATCTCATCAGTCTACCGGGCCTTTAATGTATCTCATCAGGAACATGCAATCACGGATTCAGGCAGTACTTCCATTCCTAATCACTGGTTGTCATAATATCCTTATCTTCACTTTGAATGAAGGTGCGTCATCATGTTTCTCGTAAAATTCCTCAACTGTTGTTGTGACTCCTGTGACATACATGCAGCAATGTATTCAATGCATTGCATTGATAGTGTGTATTGCTTTTCAGTGTTCAATAGACCATACCTCATGAAGGCAAAGTTAATCGTTTTTTAAGGGCTGTACACTGTATGATTGAACTTAGATGAAATATTGACTTGGTTCCAAAAGAATACAGCTTTCGTTTCAGTCAAGAGATTGTCCAAAAATCTTGCAACATTTCTTTGGGCTTTCTGTGTTTTAAGGCTGTTTGATGGAAGAGACTGATTCTCTGTCCAGAGTTATATATGCATGGTCTTTTTGCAAACTGTTCTTTTCATACTGATGGAACCACAGATGCTATACTCTGAATTCCCATACTTTCAGTGGGTGATAGCAAGTTTTTCCACCTGTTTTTGCTTGCAAAGCTGTACAATTACTTAGTCACGTCGGTATGTGCATGTGCAAACTTTATTAACAGGCTACTGAGAGTGGATCCTGCTGAGAGACTCAACATTGAAGAACTGGTATCTCACCCGTGGCTGAGGGAGAACTCTGCTCTGAACACAGAGCTTCACTCACCAGCCATCATGCTAGACAAGGTGACGTTAGTAGTCATACAGGTTATTCCCCAAACATGATTGATGCTTGTGTGAGTACATTTCATCATGAGATGTCTCATTCAGTATGAGAAGTTTATATGATTATGATGTCTATAACTACCTGTATACATAGTGTTAATTCTTGAGAACGCATCATCAAGATAGATCATAATGTCCTTAAATTTCATATTTCTGGTGTTTCTTATATGTATATATGAAACTTTCCATATTTCCATATAATTGTATAGCAGTGCATAATCATGTCAGATGATCCATTGTATTACAGCTGTATATTGTCAAGGTGGGAATTTTTCGTGGTGTTAAAAGTTTGTGCATTTTATGTGACCTGAAACTCGTGTGACAATAAAAGCACACAAATGTTTCTGCTTTCCATGTGTTCCAGTAGTTGATGTCTTGATTCCACAGAATTAAAAACAGGCAGAACTCATCTTATCCGGCCAAGCACGAAAAATTACTCACACGAAAATATCCACTTTTACAGTATATATCATTATCTGCTTACAGAATGACACATGTGGGCAAGTAAAATCTAAGAAAGCTTGGATAAATCACATCAACTGGAATCATGATCTTCATTAAAATGAATTTTCATTTGGTTTTGCCATAGCTCAGGATGATACATTAAAGTTCTGTCACCTACTTAAAGGAGACCTCTGGATGATTTTCAGACTTTAACATTTGAACAACTATAGATTAGTTATACCGAGTACAGAGTTTCAGAATTTGCAGTGATTGGGTTGAGGAATATTCAAAGAATGTTTTAAAAATTTACAACAAATTGCAATGAACAAGGATGATGACATGCCAGCCTCACCATAAGAATGCATGAGTTGGGGCTCAAGGAAGCAGAACAAAAGAAGAAGGCATGCATATATTCTTCACAGGTGAATTTGTTGAGCAAGTGGTATTGTAATGGAATTACACTGCTACATTTTCGAAATATGTGAGGCTCTGATGTCATCAACATTGTTCAGTGTAATTTGTTTAAGATTTTCAGTTAACTGGTTTCTCTTCTCAAGGACCACAATAAATTCCACGATTCTATACATGTAGTTGTCGATTTATGTACTACATGGTGTGAAATTATGAAAATCGTCTGGAATGCCCCTTTAAAGAGATGGAGGGGATTAAAAGGAAGAGTATTGAAGAAGTGTTGTGTCTTTACCTGTCATGTTTTGCAGAATATCTTGGACAATGCAAAGCAAGTGCACAGTGAGCAGCTGACCAACATGCGGATACCAGAGTGCAAGGTGATGCTGAAACCGGTTGCTAAGGCAAACAATCCCATCGTCAGGAAGAGAATACACAGCAGGTGAGAGATGGACTCCAGAGAAAGATACTGATAAATCTGATAAATCAATTCCCATGTTGACCCCCCCCCCCCCCAAATAGAAAGTATCATTTGTAAAAAGTGTGTTAATGCTCCAGATCAAGTACTGTATAAGGTGTTATTTTCGCGAGGATTTAATTGTCGCAAATTTCGCGAATCTCAGTTTGATCGCGAATTTAACAACAAGCGAAAATGTCTCCATGCGCTAGGATAATAGTGCATTTACGTTACCGTCGGCGTCAGTTCGCGAAAACATCTCGCAAAAATGTCTATGACCTCATTCGCGAAAATATTTGTACGCGTGAAAATAACAGCGTATACAGTATAAGCTTGTCAAATTTCCCTACCACGTGTGTGTGTGTGTGGGGGGGGGGGGGGGCACCCCAATCCACCCCCCCATATCTTCACTCCTTCGCTATGTCTTTACTCCAAACTGTCACAGCCATGCATTGTGCACCTTAGCAGACTGACAACATTCTTGAATAAATCTTGGAAAGAAATAAAGCAAGTTCTTGTGAATATATTCATGTAAAATATAAATGTAATTGAAATACAAAGTTGTTGATGGTGACATGTCTATTCTACTTTAAACCATGGCGTGAATACTCTTCAGGGGACAATCCGTGGACAATAGGACCGGTGAGACCCAGCCGCCAGTCAAGCAGAAGAAAGAAAATGATGGAGTCCGATGTCTGAGGGATGTTATTGCACACTGTATAGTCCCACCTAAAGGTACATAAGAGTTTTTAGTTTGCCCTAGTTAGATTGCATGTATGTGTTGAATTACTGCAAGAATAGCTGCTAACAGGATGGAGCTTTGAAGAAAAGACAACCGAAATGAAAAAAAAAAATGTATTTGATAAAAGCTACAAATTGAAGCAGAACATGGTGCCATTATCACTACAATCATGTAAGCACTGGTAGGGCTAATGCTATCACTAGAATGTGGAAAAATTGTCGTAGTTATTGGATTTAGCAAGCATTTGACCCCAAAGTATTCATTTTTATATGAATATGCTAAAGGTGTGCTGTATGGTATTTTCTCGCCATCGAGACTTTAATGGCATATTTGTTTTATAATTTCTGTTGAGACCTAATGAAATGTGTATATTTGTTTTAGTTCGATACCCAAATAATACAATTGTATAGAAAGCAATGTTGTCTTTAAATAGCTGTTATGTAATAAATTGAATAGTTTTACAGACAGTGATAAGATTTATTAAATAGTAGATGTGTATTGCCAATGTGTACACACAGTGAAGCTGTGCATCTAGGGAATGTGTTGGAGAGGAAATGTACGAGATAGATTCGATAGCAGGATGCAGTTTATAAAGTGCCAAGTGTGCATACAGGACAGTGCAGTATATGAAGTGCCATGTGTGCACATGTTAATGTACTATGCCATATCTCTAGATAATCTGTAAAGTGAATGAAAGGATGGACAGATATCATATCCTATTTTCTAGATCTTTATCTGAAACTGCTGTCACTTCTTCTGTGTTCGCAGATGCTAATGGCGAGGATGCTCTATGTGAGCTGATGAAAAGAGCGTGTCATCACAACCAAGACTGCCCCTCCCTAGACAAAGCCTTAGAATCCCTGTCATGGAATGGTATGTTCCATTTCTGCATCATAGAGTCGACACACTGTATCATCCATTTAGAAACCAAGCGAAACTGGTACTTGTACATTATCCTTATTGTAATGAATGATGCACATTTTTTAATTGATCTGCTATTCCAACTGTTGATACTCTTCAGGCAATCACCATTAATACCAACATTATCATTAGTGCAATTGATTTTGTTGTCAATTTTCCTGTTCTAATCTTTGCTTTTGAAATGTTGGTATTATTTTGCTCACCCAGACTGTACATAGACATGTTAAAGCAGTTTCCTGTCACCCTATCTTTAAAAAAAAGTGCAATTCCATTTTTCTTTCTCTCTTTCTTTTGGTTAAATTCCCTAAATAATAATGCATGCTTTGCTATTGTCGACTCCACTAGTTAAGTTGTTTACCGATGATACCAGTAATTTAGTGACAAAATGTTCTTATTCTCTGTGTGTGTCATTTCATTTCTGTCATGAACAGTGAGGTTATGTTCAGTGTCAAGTCTATTTATATAGTCTATACCCATTTGCTTGTGTCTTCATTCCACTTTTTTCATCATAATTCATGCTCAGTTGCATCTGATTTTTGTAAAACTTACCCCGTGAAATTGAGACATGTGTTGAGAGTGGAACTCATGTGGCTCCACAATACCGACATTGCTTTACATCGTTCTTCCATCCTGGTACAGGTCAGCAATTTGCCGACAAGGTAGACCGTTCCCAGCTGGCTCTGCTGCTGAAGGGCATCGTTGACTTGAAGTGCTCTTCCTCAAATTGTTGACACAAGATGCTATGCTTTGGGAGCAGCCATGATCTTCCTAATAGTGTGTTCGTGTGTGTGAAGGCTGCGATTGTCATCACCCAGCGCTAGCAGAACAGGATCGAAAGGGGTAAGGGATACAACGAGACTTGATGGGGAAGGGTGAGGGGCATGATGCAGACAGTACTCCAGTAAGATTGATTAACACATTGCAAGCAAAAGTCCGGATGTCTCCATGCCTCCTGGGTCAACACTTGCTAGAAAATGAACAAGCAGCTTACTTAATACATGACACAATATCATTGATGTGAAGAAATTGCCTCTTCCCCGTGCCCTGTTCACATGTTATAGCAAAGAGCAGAGGTTTTCCAGTGCAGGAGGGCTTAATATCTTTAAAAGTGGGCCCATCTTGTTGTGTCCCCATGACCAGTCCGCATGCCATGGCAAAGAGCAGATATTGTCTATTGCAGGAGGAGTTAATATTGTTTAAGGTGGGCCCATCTTGTGTCCCCATGACCAGTCCACATTTAAAGCAGATAGCAGAGATTGTCTATTGCAGGGGGAGTTAATATCATTCAAGGTGGGCCCATCTTGTTGTGCTGGGTTTTTGTGAACTTATGTTTCCCTCAACTAGTACACATAAAGGGGTGTCCAGTTCTTTGAATTCTGCATGTGGGGCCTCATGGGTTAACAGTTGCTAGAATATGCACCAGCAGCTTACAAGATACAGTATCATTGATGTGAAGAATCCTAGTCAGACAAGATACAATGCCTTGTCAGGCATGGTTGTAGCTGGTGGATGGAATTGAGGTATTTCACATGCAAAAGCATTTTTCAGTGTAGATGTTATCATGCTCTTCCCACTACCCCACTCCACCCCTCCTCCTTGCACATTAGCATGCAAGGGAAGAGGGTTAATTTGTATGTTCATTATAGGAAATGTTCCTCAACGGACTTACTAGAGACCAAGATTTGTGAGTTACACTAGAAGATTATGAGAAAGTAATGCCTGCCCAACAGTACTTAAGTATGAACATTGATCTTGTAGCGTACATTTTTATTGTCGTTGATTATCATTGACACAACTCATACACAAAAAACAAAAACAAGTAACATTTTTATCTGCATTTCCATTCTGTACATAAATATGTATATTTTTTCTATGAGATATCTAACAGATTTTCATTTTATACACTGTTGATGTTATTTAGAATTTAGATGTTACATGTACTTTGAGTTCATTAGTACATGTATACAAAATAAGTGAATGGTATGAACGAGTGCGATGGTGGAAGATTTCGCACAAGGTGTAAGATAGAGGAGCTCTATTCAAGGAGGCGAAGCCAAATTCAATATTGCACCTCATCTTTTATTGAGTGCAAAATATTTCTCCATTTTATGAGTAAAGACCATGCTGTTTGTTTTATTTATACAACACCTCGGACATCAATGGATGTGATACACACTGATTCTTGAATTTGGTACAGAAAGGGGAAGTATTTTTTTATGAAAGGCAAATGGGTTGCATAGTACAGTCAGTCAATGGCAAAAAGCGGTCGGCTGAAGTTTTTAACAGTAAAGTGAGTGCCTATGTGCGTGCTGCAAAGGGATGTTTATTGAAACATCAGAAGCCTGCAGTGGTGCAAAACCTATGAGTCAGTCGTGAGTTTCACAGAGGAGATGATGTAAATTGGTGACGTCAGCCGTGTGATATCCATTTTTTGCTCAACAAAGATTGCACGGCTCAAAAGCGACAGCTTGCAATGGCACTTTCTAAACTGCATGTCATGTGATGAGCTGTCAACCAAATTGGATATCTAGAATCTGTTCAGGTGTTGTATAATATGGAGTGATGCATGAGATAGTTGTAGAATAAGACTATTGGCTGCAACAACTTAAAGGGAAACACCAGTCTGCGCTCAGGTTGAGAAGAAGACAGTCAAACAAATAGAACAGTAAAATTTTCATTTGTGTTGGATGTACAAAATAGGGAAGTTTTTTTTGATAGTTTGAAGTTTTATTCTTTCTTTCTTTCTTTCTTTCTTTCTTTCTTTCTTTTTTTGCAACAGCCTTTGTGATCACAAACAAGTAATGCAAATAAGGCAAGACCATGAAGATATCGGTAGATCATTCTCTCTGTCAGTAAAGCAGCAACTATGGCACTCTGCTCCAGCCTTTCCCACCCCACACACACAGGAAGTCATCTTGCTCAAAATTTGTCAAAATTTTCCCTCCATTTTTTTTTCTAGAATTCCCGTCCAATTGAGGAAACTTAGGGGAAAATTGTGTGCAATGAGTCTTACAAAATCATGTCATCAATACCTCAGCAACTCTTCCCATATTTGTCCAATATCACTGTTATGGGATACATGTTTTATGACTCTAAAACTTAATAACTTTTTATGTGATCACTCACTGATATTATGCCAGATTTTAATGAAGCTTTCACTGTTCTGTCTGTTTGATTTTATTCAAAGTTAACTTACATACATGTAGGGTGAATTTTCACTCATAAACTGAGCAAAATGTTAATATGCTTGTACTTCTGCTTTATTGTTGTCAATTCTTATTTTTTCATTGTTATTGCAGAGTTTTAATTGCTCCAAGTATCATAGAGAATCATCTATGTTTTGTGATATGTAATGTCTGTCTCTACGTAAGATATATCATGCTGTACCCAGATTGAATTAGCGCAAGACAGTACCTTTTCCAATATCTTGGCTTAGTGGAAAAGGTTACACCTTTAGGTATATCAACTACGGCTACATTACGGGCTGTCTGTGCTCCTGTATCTGGCAGATCAACCAGCATAGGCGTTTCTCACCTGCAGAAACTTTGCCTCAACCCCAACCAATTGGTGGGGCCGATGACCTTTTCCTTTTTTCTTTTTTTTTTTTTTGGTTAAATAGCCCCTTTAATTTTCTGGTGTTAAGCTTAGTTTAAAAGTGGACTGACTGACTGATACCATGGAAAACAAAGTAAACAAAGAAGCAAACTCACTTATAGGAGATGGTGCAGAAATTGATCATGAAGCAGACATGAGCCGTGATTCTTCATGGCTGTCCCAAGTGCCAATAGCTTTTACTACATATGAGTAAGTGGGACATTTTTTTTTTCTTTCTGTAACAATATGTCAAAGTGAATGAATCTGTAGCGAGAAAATAGTACTATTATATACTGCTGATGTTGACGTAGAGGAATCAGGTAAATAGTTCTGTGCAGTGTGAGAGCATTAATGGATGATGAGTTCTTCCATGTTTCCTCACTTTATTTGACTGAAACAATTTTATATATATTGAGTAGTCTACAAAAATCATACATGTATGATATGCCTCATTTTTTCTTTTTTTTTAATACATGCAATATTATGTTATGTCTGCAATGTACAGCGGTCCGTATAAATCTTTGTTATAATGCATCTTTGTGATCGACATTTACAAAGAGTTTGTCTCCACTGATACCATGAAATTTTCTGATAGATCATGTGATTGTTTCCAGTGAGTATTCCAGACATGGATTTCCATCATTTTGTTTTCATTGCCACTGCACTGCCTTCCACACTCAAATGTTTATCATAACATACCTTTTAGATCCCTTGTGAGCCTTTAGAATGGTTTTCTTGAAGTTGATTATTACCCTACAGAATGTCTGTTGTTAGTTGTTTTTTTTTTATTTGTTTGTTAGTTAGTTAGTTTGTTTGTTTGTTTGTTTGTTTTTTTAGGGATGGGGCAGTAGCACCAGTGTGCATTTGTCACCAGTTTGTTTCGGGATTGGCCTTAAATCACAACAGGCCAGCAGTAAAAAAAAATGATATTTTCACAAAAGAGGAGTACACAGGATGGTGTTTTAGGAGCGAGGCTGGTGACAGTGTGCATGAACGCCCTGTAAAAATTTTTGATAGGCTGCAGTAATCATGAATAAACATCTTGTCAACAAATGTTTTATTCATAGGCTGCATGACATCTTGTCAACAAATGTTCCAAAGTTTTGAATTCTGATCTTGACCTCCCTACACAAAGGCTGCTGTGGAGTTTTGTATCCTCTTTTGTCCTGCACACAGTGAAGCTGGGAGTCGGTGCATTTCAATAACTTCCGTTAAAAGCTGTTATTTTTTGTTCCTCAAAAGTAGCATTCCTTGCTGTTATTTTTTTAATATAATTTATTTCAGTAAGTTACCGTGAACATACAAAATTCATGGGCTATGTATCATTTTAAGGCAAAAATGTTTTGTCTTTCAAAGTCTGATCTAAACTGACTAGTCTTACCTGGCATCTCTTTGTTGTTTTTGCAATGCAAATTTTGGTAAGGAAAGGTATAAAGGTGTACAGTAGCAGTGCTGCCTTGAGACAACTTTCTGGGAAAGTGGTCTGAATTTAAATACCAGTCTTGTCTCCTGATCGCAGTTGATTTCTGTGTGTGTGTGTGTGTGTGTGTGTGTGTGTGTGTGTATGTGTGTGTGTGTATGTGTGTGTGTGTGTGTGTGTGTGTGCGTGTCTGATTGTCTGTTTGTATGTTTTATGAGGGAGAAGAGGGAGAAAGATTGCCAGGTTTATTGATAATATTGGCTTGCCTCTTTTTGGTTAACAGAGTGGTATTAAAGTAGCATTGTTTCTGCTTGACTGTCATATACTTGATGTCATTTGACATTTGTCCATGTGATTGTCTGTCTCATTGATATCATTCTATTTTTGTTTTACTTTGGGTTGTTTTGTCAAAGATATGTTGTAGACAGTGCAATGAATTTGTGTGTTGTAATGCCATGATTGTGTATCTGTAAAGTTGATAATTACATGTGTTACACTGGTCATATTGGAGTTTATAAGTTAGCACAGCCTGACACCTCAGAAAACAAACAATTTTGAAAATATATATTTAATTAAATAAATGTATGTGTGACACAGTTATTACTGATTTATTTCACCCATAAGTGTCTTTCTCCGTGATGAAAATTTTAACAGAGTACTGTATACGCTATATATTTCGCGGGGGTTTTATTTTCGCGAATTTCGCGAGTCTGGAGCTATTCGCGAATTTAACAACACGCGAAAATATTACCTTCCAAAATGAATCCCTTGCCTTGATGATACGAAAATTTCAGTACTAGTAGTATACCATGTCATGGCTTACCGAACAGACCACTTATACTGTACTGGCTAAGCTTGTTTACGTACATATAGCACGTCCACGTCTACTTACGAATACTGTAGAGAGCCAATCCATTATCGCAAGGGGACCACTCGTCAGAAATCTAGCGCGATGGACTTAACCACTTCAAAAATGTTGAATTCTAACTTACTAGTTAGCAGAGTTTGGTAAGTTTTTTTTTTTCATGCAGGGTATAGACCTAACTAGTATCATTCTTATTTTCTAGTGAGTTGAAAATTCACACTTTCTTTGCCACTTCATATTTTCTCTGGTCCCCCAATCGCGAATTTAACCACTCGCGAAAATGTGTGACAGCGGCAATTCGCGAAAATTTATGTACGCGAAAATTATAGCGTATACAGTAATCAGATCAAGCAAATTTGTAGTTTGTATGGTAATTATCTGTGTTTGCAAATGAGTGAGAAATTTGCTTTGTTGTCAGCAAAAGGTAATGAAAAAATGCCACTGAAAATACTCCCCAAGAGTGGCCTATTAGTCATATCTTTATCATCAAATATGATGCTTAACTTGACTATTCAGAGTTATATCTCATTTATATTCAAATCTTCATTTGTAGGAATATTTTTGCCTGTGATATGTCTCTAGGGATTGATGAAGAATATTTGATTCATCATAATATCAACCTTAATGGAGATGAGTGATTTTATAGTAATGAAGATCATGTACTGCAGTGAACATGTTACTGCAGATTTCAGTGTATTTTTATACAGCTGATCCATATACGTGTGTGCAGGGAGGTGAGATTTTGTCTCACCTCCCTGGTGTGTGTGTACCTACCTATGTATGTATATGTGGTTTTACTAGTGTAGATTATGCTCTAGAGTATTGTGCATAGGATTTTAGGTGTTAGTGCATATCCCAATATTGCAATTCATTTGCACCGAGCATGCAGTGGTCATAAGGAGGGTCTTCCAGACGACTCAAGGGTCATGTAAGGTTACGCAGTAAAATACATTAAACTTGTGTTATTCTAATCAAGGAGGAAATTCTTTAATCTAGAGTGTATCCCTGGTTGAGACATTTCTATGTTAGTACTCGTCTAGATTCCAGGTGCACGTACGTGCACCAGGTAGGAAGCTAAAAGTTAAAATGTTCTATGTTTGTTTGTTTTTTTATGAGTCTTAATAGCTGACTGGAATGCTCCCCCAGGGAATAAGGGGAAGTACATGGCAGGTGCAGACTTGATTACTGTGACCAAGGAAATTATATATATGCCCTGAAGAACTATTAAAATCGCAGTATGGCTTGATGGGAAGGAAATAGAACACAATGGGTGATTTCAAGATCGGTGCTAGAGCTAGTGCTAGCCCCCAAATAACAGTCTTAAATTGAGCTCCAACACCTACGATCACATTAACAAAGCGATAACGATCAAAACCATCTATCCCAACACTAGGTGCTAGCATCGCACGCACTGCTGCGAAGTTCATGGGAATTGCGTGATGAAAAAAAGTGATAGCGCGTAGTTAAAGTCAAATAAAAAAAAAGATGTAGCCATGACAGCTTAGTTTTAAACACATAGTGAGGATGACTGATTAAAATACCACAAATTTCATGTCTTCTTGAAATCACAATTATCGTAATTTTGCTCCTAGGCTCAGATTTATATAGCCATGTTGAGAGTGTTCGTGTATGTTTGATTACGAGGGCAACCTTTGCATTAACATTGACTTTGCACGTAAAACATGAATGCGGTCTAGCACGGCAACGGTAACACCAGCACTGAACTCAATGGGAAAAAGCTTGTAAATCGCTATTAAAAAAACACAAACGATGGAGCTTGGTTCAGCAGGCGACATTCAACACCGAGCCCAGCACCAACATATACCGGAAATACATCATAATTTTGAGGTGAACTCCCAACACTGACTTGATTTCAATTAGTTCAGTTTTATCGCCTGTGCTAAAGCTGAGGTAGCACTAGCACTAGCACTTGAAATCACCCAGTGTTATCAATATGAACTGCTGCATAGAGTGTACATTATCAATACTGTATATGCTGTATTTCTATTTTTGCAAATTTCCTTAAGACTGATATTTGCCAATTTGACAACTCATGAACATATCGCCTCTCACAGTGCAAAATAATGCGTATTATGTGTATGGTATCCAAGGTTGGGAATTGTTCTCTTTTTGCTTAAAAAGTGATTTCAATCCTTTCTCATCCTGTCAATGGGGTTCTCATTGCTAATGTCAATCACTCATGAATTTTTCTCACAGGAAAGGTAAGGTAATCGATTCGAGATGTATCACAAGCGCAAAATACATGTCATTTACAGGTACAAAATGTAGTATCCCGTATTGTTGAAAACACACCTTCAATGGCATATGAACCATTTTGCATAATGAAAATTTTCAACTGTGCTGTCAGAACAGTAAAAGGAAAAAGAAGATGAGGAAGAGAAGGAAGGAGAAGACAAAGAAGAAGAAGAAGAAGAAGAAGAAGATATTACTGAGGGGCAAATTCTGTAATATTAGACCCCAGGATGTGTTTATAGAGTCAGAGTATTTTATACTACATATGTGAGCTATCAAGAACATAGTACATGTACATGTATGACATATAATGTACAGTACATTACGTGAAGAGTATCCAACTTTCTCACACAGTGTTATTAAGCATTCTGTCTCTAATACCGTTTGATATTTACATAGGCAACAGGTGAATTAGATGTACGTTATGGTATTGCAATGTGTTGTAGGTGCCTACCAGAGCCGATGAGGCAAACCACACTAGAGTTTGAAAAAGTTCTACGGCATGTAATGTTGCATTTTATGTACCAGTGATTACTCAAGAGTTTTATTTGATGGACTTTATACAGCGTATTACCATTTGTATACTTCTTTGTGAGGTTCTTCCCATGGTGTAATGCACCATTACTTTTCCTGTAATTCCTTCTTTTTTCCTTCTTTTATGTTTTCATGGCAACTTTTATCACTGTTAGGTATGCATACTAGGTATGCGTTATTGATGCTCATCAGTACCTGTGGTTTTATAGACTGCAGTGCTTTATATTATAACTTGTGCAGTACACAGTTTGCTGAATGACTGTAAATTACATCACAAATTACATTGTTAGATTACTGGAATGTGTAGACCTTCTATGTCATGACATCTTGTTCAGAGTATCATGTTTTGGGTATTTCAAAGTGTTGGTTTATCAGCCAAAGGACCGCAATCAATTCCACAAATGTGTACATGGTGCCATCGATTTATGTACTACATGATGTGAAATTATCTAAACTGTCTAGAGTGCCCCTTTAATTTCAGTGGTCTGTTGCTTGGGCTTCACACTGAATCATTGCATAAGAGAACTGGGAGGGGGGGGGCATTCCCATCG
Source organism: Diadema antillarum (assembly GCF_040938485.1). Taxonomy (NCBI): domain Eukaryota; kingdom Metazoa; phylum Echinodermata; class Echinoidea; order Diadematoida; family Diadematidae; genus Diadema; species Diadema antillarum. The sequence goes on along the minus strand of NW_027270921.1, from coordinate 844,634 downwards.
TTACAATTACTGTTGCTAAATTGGTTTTGTTTTTGTTTTTTCGAACATAAAGTTCCATTTTACTGTGAATGTCATGCTGTTCACTACAGTGTGAAAATGATATTTTCAAGATATTGGAAAGGGGTTAAAAAGCAGGCTCTCTCCCTTACTTGCCATTTACTTTCCACGAAGCTCCTTCAAAAATATCACCTTTGAAGAAAACTGCAGTGCAGATTTGGGATGGTATAGTTCAGATTGAGGTGGGGATTCAGGTTTTAAGTTTTTGTAAGATGATAATTATAATACCAAACCACTTATTTGAAATATGTAAAAGTATACAATTCTAAGAAGAATAACGAAATTATTCCATGAAATTGCTTTTGTATTGGCTGAGATGTCCAAAAACAAAGTGGTCCTTAAAAAAAGGTGAATAACACGTTTTATAGGGCCTCTTTGTTTTTAAGTTTGTTCCTGGATATCTCAGCTATTTCAAAACCATGTTTTTCATCAAATTAACTTTTAATTTATTTTAGAATCATATGCATTTTAATATTTCATATAAGCGGTTTTTGTCTTGCAAAAAGATAAATCCTTTATCCCCATCTCAAACAGAACTATACCATCCCTTTAAATGTGTGGCACTCGGCTGATTATAACGATATAGTACACAGTGTTGGTGTTCCTGAAATATTACACAAAAGTTGAAGCTGTGCTTCACGGTGCATTTCGGTGCATTGTTTTTTGGTGTGTGGTTTTTTTTTTTTTTTTTTTTGAGAAGATAAAATGTTGAAGATGGCATTCGTTTGTGGAGTGTTTCAGCTGCTATATTTGTATAATTGAGCAATGATTATCATCAACATGTATTAATGATTATGTTCTTTAAGATTTTGTATTGAAGAGTGTCTAAGACAAGTGATCATGAATGGAATATATATACAGGGTGAAGTGATCAAATGCCTAGATTAGATCTTATGCAATAATGTTTAGAGTGATGCATCATGGCGTGTATGTATTGCTCAAAATCATGTTGACATCTCTGTTTGAAGATTTCACCAACCATTATTGTGAGCAATAATTGTTCAGAAAATAAAATAATAGAAACAATGATCTTCAATGTTTCATTGCTGTTGTTTTGTGTTGTATCCTGCAATCATAGAAAGGACAGTTATCAAGTGAAATTCAAAATCGAAAAGGAAATTGATGGTATCACTCAACTTCCGGGGTGCTGAATCCGAATCTGGATGATTCGATTCTTGCATCCTTGTTGATTTAGGGATATTCAGCAGTTTCATGAAAACACAAAACGAGTTTCACACGATTGGCATAGTAACCGAGATAGAGTGACTCCACATCTTTGGCTCCATCTTGTCGGTAATCTCTACTGCCATTTTGTATGTCATTTTGGCATATTAAAGCTATCATATAGTCACATCTTCGTGCAGGTGTCAGACTTTCATCTCTTATAAAAGGGGATGTTAATATCAACCTTTTCAGGATAAGCGTGAAAATATTCTTTCAGACATTTATTATTGGGATATCTTAACATTGTGGATGCCATGTTGATACAATTCTTGCCGATTTGACAAATTATCTGAACTGAAATGTAAACAGAATACAAACTATTTGTTCCATTTGAACTAAAATCACATTAAAAGCACAAGTTTTCACCATTTACAAGGAATTTTAGATTTTGGCAGCCATTTTCAATTTTTGAAACCTTCAAGGAAAGAGTTACTTCATCCAGATTTGTATTCACCCCTCTCAAAAAGAGGGTGAAACCATCATTTTATTTCAAGTTTCACCATATGTTAAAAAAAAAAAAAAGTATGAAGGAATTTCAGAATAATTGGCGTCATTTTGGCGACCATTCTAATGGCCAGTTCGTCGGTCATCTTGAAAAGCTCAAAACATTAAAGGATGAAAAAGCTGCATCACTAGGTCCGGATTCAGTACTCTCAAAATAGGGCTAAAATTTAGTTTATTTTCAATTTTCACTTCTTAAAAGGAAATATTACGGAAACGTTAATTTTTGGCGACCATTTTGGCTGCCATTTTAACACCTCAAAACCCTAGGATGAAGGATGCAAGAATCCAGTTTCAGATCCACCTAACTCGAAATAGGGTAGAAACCTTCAGAGAACTAACAAACCAACTAACAAACAAAAATTAGGCGGACGGTAAAAGGTGCAGCCTCTGCAGGCACCCAGCCTCTACTGCTTGGATTCCCAGAAACTAATTTAAAGTGAATTCTTGCAACAACAACAAAAAAAAAATACTGTTGAACAGACTGACAAATAAAATGTAGAGGGGAAATGGGTCGAAGACTGTAAAAGAAAACAATAAGTGAAGGAAACGAATATCCGTTATATAAACTTATCTTTTTTTTTATTATAATGTATCTTTCCATTATGTTTCTTCTTTCTGTCTTTGTGCTGCGGTTACAGGTAGTTACCAAAAAGGTTCGTTGTGGTCCGAAAATAAAATAAGTTTCGTTATTTCCAAGGTTCGTTCCGAAAATGAAATACACGTACATAGGTCCTCGTAAAAGGTACATTAGTACGAATTTGTTGTTGTTGTTGTTGTTGTTGTTGTTGTTGTTGTTGCTGTTGTTGTTGTTGTTGTTGTTGTTGTTGTTGTTTTAGATAATAACGAACCTTGTTTAATTTTCGTATTAACAAACCATATTTCATTTTCGGATAAACGAATCATTGGAAAATTAAACCTTCGCAACAATGCCACAGATGTTCGGATAAACGAACCCTATTTCATTTTCGGATCTACAAACGTATCATGGTTGTAAACGGAATTCGTGTATTTCGAATAACGAAACTTATTTCTCTTCCGGGTTGGCAAGCCTTCGGACAGCTGTTGGAATAATGAACGTCACATTTTGTCTTTTACTGCTTTGGTGAATAACTTTAACCAGTTTTATCTAACATTCGTGCCATGTGATCTCCTGCAACAAAATCATTTTCATACTTTTTGATTGATATCTTCACCCAAACCTGTGCACCAGATCGTTAAAGTTTAGTTCTAAAAGTGCAACAGCGTCCTTGGTGGGAGGGGGATATACCCCTCTCCTTTTTGTCTATCTCTGTAGACTTAAAACAAAGAGAAAACACACACGTGGGAAACGAGGTGACAGATACAATATTTGACACTCACGTTGTTCTTGAACATTCATATTTCTGAGGTTGAAGCCAATTTTCACCCTAACTTTTCGAAGTTAGAAACAATGCGATGTTAAGCCGCCAGTGTAAATGGGCCATAAAATGCATGCAGAGTATTAAAACGTCTATTATTAGGGAGATGCTGTGCACACGAAGGCTCGCGAGTGCGCGATAAACGTATTTGCGTATCTTTAATGGTAAAAAGGCCCCCAAAATATGATTACGACCCACCCAGAAAAAAAAAATCGTGAAAATACACCCCTGAATATTATGAGCACACAAGAGGAGCGCATAGCGCATGTGACACGGGACAATGAACATACATGACATGTATACACCACAGTATCGTTTTGCCTGCGCGCTCTTAGAGGGAGGTAGGAACCTGTAATACCGCAGATCTTTAACGTATCAGAGCATACTGAAGTAATACTTCTCTTGACTCGGAACGACTAGCCGCGTCCAGTGATTCAAAATGTCGGTATGTTCGGGATTAAAAGCACACCTCAACTTTTCCCGGGGATGGATAACGGTAGCCTGCGGTGGGCTGTTATTCTTGGTGATGTACGGCACATTGCTCTCGTATGGACTCTTTTTCGTTGCATTTCAACAGGAATTCAACAGCAGTGCCACTGCGACAGGTAAAAGCTTTTCAGTAAATTACGGGGCGTAAGATACTTTAATTCCTTTTGTACAAATCGGCCGTTACTTGTCCCCAGAGATATCAAATCAATTTCCAGGGCTTTATCATATATATATATATATATATATATATATATATATATGTGTGTGTGTGTGTGTGTGTGTGTGTGTGTGTGTGTGTGTTTTCGTAGTGCTGATGGTCCTCGCAGCGAAGTTCCTTTGGTTATACAGTATCTTTTCAAAACATCTTATGATTAGCTGATCAAGCAATGAAGGACATCCGTATATATGGACACTGCTTTCTGTCTTGAAGCTTTCACCCTACCCTTTTCATCATTCCGTATCTATGGCTTTAAGCTATTTTTAAAGAATGCACGGCGCACACACACATGTCACACACACGCACACACACACACACACATTAATTTACAGAGACAATGCACATAACCACATACACACAAAAAAGGGGGGAGGAGAAGACCTGTCGTTTATATATCGGTGTTACAAAAAACGTTTCCTACTTTTGATCCTTAATGGTTCAAAAACTATCAGATACCACTGATATTGATATGAGCAAGAGCTGAATAGTGCACAATTTTGTTAACTAATTTAAGAATAAAAGCGTAAAAAAGTTTCATAAGATTCAAGATTTATTTTTAAGTAAGGTTACAGATTTTGCTCTATCACCTCTGTACAAAACTTAGATTTTGCACAGGAGTCAGTTGGTGTGTAAGGGAGTGTGTGGTTAACATTTAGACAATGGTCTTGAACAATGCCCCGGGTTTGAATGCTCTATTGCATATTAATGAGAAATCCCACTATAACAGCTAGTCTTTATTCATCCTGAAATGTAGTGTACCATGCAAGCATATTATGAAAACATGTGCTTACTTTTTTTTTCATGTACATGCATTTTATCCTTTACCATGAATTCAGACTAGCAGAGCCCAGGGCAATCTATCATGAACTGTTAATAAAGCATTCATGTGCCTTGGAGCAAGACATCAGAAGCCTAGTCAGCAGAGCTCTGAAAAGGTGGCATTCATGTCTATTGTTCAGGTTCATTGTAAGTACACACTCAAATACACATCATTGGTTCGTGTGTAAAGTTCAATTTTGTACAGGGGGTTCAAATTTGACCAAAATCTGGAACCTAACTTTAAGATTAATCATGGGTTTAAATAATGTGATTCATGCTTTCATATTCAAATCACCTCCGACTAAATTGTACACTATTCAGCTATCGCTCATATCAATGACAGTGTCATCTGATATAATAGTTTTCGAATTATTAAAGGTGTGTACAGTTCTGGTCGAGGTAAGGATTTAGCTTTTAACGTTTTGCGAGATATTCAGAAACCACTCTATGAGATGTCAAAGAGCATGCAATTCTATAGGGGTATTAAAAGTTTATTTAATGAAAATCGGTTTTAAAATGGCCGAGACATCCAAAAACAAGGTAAAAAAGAGATCCTAATAAAAGGCGTGGCCTGTAATCTTTTATCATTATCACTGTTTTTGATATCTCAGCCATTTGAAAACCAATTTTCATCAAATCCTTCTTAAACTTGAAACTTTTTCATATTTCATAAGAGGTTTCTCATTATCTCACTTAGGAATGTAAAAAACAAGAATCCCCACCTCAACCAGTACTGGAGCAGCCCCTTAGGGATCAAAGGTGGGATTTTTTTTTTTTTTTTTGTACCACTTAGTACATACTAACAGAATCTACTACATACATGGCGACGCTCCTATGTATAAGTTAGTGCTACTGGAGGCAATTAATGCTTGATTTTACAGCGAGACTTCTCCAAAGTACCGGACAACGATAAGATATCGAGTTTTCCCACAAGAAAACAGTTGCCATAAAGCGATTCTTGTGGACTTCAACCACAGTCTAGCTCTGGACCCTCGGTCGCGCAGTTCTCGGGATCGCGCCCTCACTCGGCTTGATGCGTATAGTCAGCGAAAATAGAATCGATGAAAAGGGTCCAGACTCAAGAGCTAGACTCATATTCAACGAGGGAAGTGGCTCTTCTACCTCCCTGCTTCAACCATGCATGGACATCAAGATTGTCTTGTGATAGATAACAACGCCATCAGCGTCTCAAACAAACGCGTGCGCACACACACAAACACACACACACACACACACGCAACACTGAATCGTTCTTTATGTTATGAGCTCAGCACGTAAAACAGTCTAGCAGATCTGTAAATAAGCATGCTCATGATTCCCCGATGGCCGATTATGCGATCGGTTCTTCCACATAATCATAGCCTTCACAATCCAACAATAGGCCCTCTACGTACCATACATATTAGAATCATGTTCTTTATTCTTTCATTGTATGAAAGTAATTTTGTTAGTGATATAATCACCTTTTGTGACAATACCTTGACTACATGATGACCTCTGTAGTTCGAGAAATTCCATACGGTAATAGCCAATTTTTCTCGACTAGTGATAACGACAGAAACAGTATAAATGAGTTTGTTTGTTTTTTGTCTTTACTCATGGAAGCTAGTGGGCGTCTTTTGTGAATAAAACTTGAAGTCAACTCACCCATAATATACGGCAAGAAAGTAATATGAGACTTAATTGTTTCGACATACACACATTTTTTTTTTTGGCTCTTTCCTGCATGTGCTCCTGTATATTTACCTTTTATACCGGTATTCGGATGTTAACAGCGTACATACAGTGCCTGAATATGTTAATGCTGAATAAATTATCTTTCTTTTGGTGAGATAAACGATGTGTTTATTTCACACAAGTGAGTCTGCACCTTTATAGAATTTCAACATTCTTGTTCTACTAGCGCTTATCCCCCCCCCCCCCATTGCTTTATTTCTATCATTTTACGTACATCTTCTTCACTGAATTCCTGTGTGTCAGGGGGAACTTACTGCGCTAATTTACTCTAGTATAGACCACGTAAATAACACAGCGTGAAGATTTTTGTTTTGGATTCAAAATGCAATAAACAAAATTTTAATTCCTCTGCAGGTTCTATGTTTTCTGACAGATCTCATCATAACGCAATGCAACATAAATGAATTATCTGCTTATATACTTAAATCAAATATTCCACTGAATTCATTAGATCAAATCAACCTCATCAAACTCCCTGTTACAATTACACTACACCTTGTACTACTGCCTACGGAGCTCCTATAACTATCAACTGTCAGGCGTTATCTTGCCGAGTTCTGTGTCCTATGACATCGCTGGAGGGCGCCCTCGTGCGTCTTGTAGATCGCTAGGGTGCAGCGTCGGTGCCGACGTCGACCCGTCTGGCCCGGCCAGTGATGACAGCGTCTCTGTTGACGACCGTGACTGCGTCACCGAGCAGCGGCTGGTCCCGGACTCAGCTCGTAGTAGTGCGGCTGTCTCAGCTCGTAGCACTGCGGCTGCCTCAGCTCGTAGTGGTGCGGCTGTCTCAGCTCGTAGCATTGCGGCTGTCTCAGCTCGTAGCAATGCGGCTGTCTCAGCTCGTAGCAATATAAGGATGCGGAGTTATTTCTGCCCTGCACCCGCGCGGAGAGTTGCCGTCTGCCCTCGGAGTTGTCGTCCAGTACCCCGTCTGCCAATTCCGCTCAGCAGCAGGAATACTTTAGCCTCGGAGTATCATAGGTTCAATTTCTCTCTCGCTTTCTCCCTCACAGCCTTTTAGCTCGGATCTCAGCGGAGTCTTATCCTGGATTCCCTCCTATTTCGACGAGCCTGGACCCTTCCCAATGGGCACAAACGGTCTTTCCACTCTCGCGTCGGATTAGCTTCTCCCCTCTTATTCCTCCTTCACAGCTATTTATCTTCTCTCACGCTCCCTCTCTCGCTCTTAACCTTGCATACATTATCACTCGCCAATCAGTGCGATTCCCTTAATTCCAACCTTTCACTCCCATACCAATACAATGATAATTAACCTGTAATTTGACTACTCACTGTCACTTACATTCTCTTTATTCAAATACCGGGGGTGCGGCCTTTATTGATAACCAAATGTATCATAACAAAATTCGCGGGAAACCCAGCCAAGCATTTCTTACCGTGCTGCGAGAAGGGCGCAGCTTGCAAGCCCTCGATCTCGCCAGCTGTTGGCCTAAAAATTCTTTCTACCTAGACAGTAGCTCACCGTAAACAAGAGGGTAGGAGAAAAGGAGAAAAAAAGAACCCTTCCGTACCGTTTACCTCTGACAATTCACCCCCTTCTTATGTTTTTCTTTCTCTTTATGTATATGCTCCAACCTTTTGCCTACACATTTCAGTCTCCCTTTTCGCTCAACTTTGCGATATTACTTACTTCTTAATTATTAGCACCTTTTTGTATTTGTGCCCTATCCCTACTCATCGGGATAAATGCGGCTCAAATAGTCTGCCCCGACATTTTCCTTCCCTTTGATAGCCTCTACTCGGTACTGGTATGGCTGTAGGACTAACGACCATCTGAGCACTCGGGCGTTTGCTACCTTCCCCTTTCTCATCGCCCGCAACGGTTCGTGGTCGACCTCTAACACGAATTCACGCCCGTACAGGTAAGGCTCGAATTTCTGAACCGCCCACACCACGGCAAGGCACTCCTTCTCTATCGTCGAATAAACACGTTCTCGAGGTAGTAACTTAGTAGCGACTGGAAACTTCTCCCCTTCGGTCTCCTGTAGGAGGACAGCGCCCACTCCGTTGTCGGATGCGTCGGTGCGGAGGATGAATGGCTTGGCGACATCCGGGAGTTGGAGGATGGGTGCGTTAGCCAGTGCGGCCTTCAAACTCCTGAACGCTTGTTCTTGTTCCTTCTACCATTTTACCTTGTTTGGCTCTCCCTTCTTAGTGCGGTCTGTCAGTGGGACGCAGTCGCCGAGAAGTTCGGCACGAACTTGCGGTAGTATCCTGCTAGCCCGATGAAGAAGCGCAGCTGTTTCTTCGTCTCCGGGCGTGGGCGCTCACAATGGAGTCGACCTTGTCGAGCGTGGGCCTCACGCAGCCCCTGCTTACTTGGTGGCCCAAGAACTCGATGGTGTTGAAGCCGACGAAGCACTTGTTTGGCTTGGCAGTGAGGTTGGCATGTCTCAGACGACGCAGCACTTCTTCAAGCACGTCCAGGTGCTGTGCCCATGTGACAGTGTGGATCAGGATATCGTCGATAAAATTATCGACGCACGACACTCCACGAAGTATGCTCCTCATCAAGCGGCTAAACGACGCCGGGGCGTTGACGAGGCCGAATGGCATAGTGCGAAACTGATAGAGGCCATCCGGGGTGACGAACGCGGTCAGTGGCTTTGCTCTATCTGTTAGTGGCATCTGCCAATATCCTTTTGTCAGATCTATCTTCGAGAAGTACTGGTCGTTTGCTAGCTTGGCAAATATCTCATCTTGGTCCGGTATCGGTTCTGCGTCCTTGACGGTGACGACATTAAGCTTCCGGAAATCGCAGCAAAATCGATTGGTCCCGTCTTTCTTGGACACTAAGACAATCGACGACGCGTATGGCGACGTCGAAGGCTCGATGACCCTATAGTCGAGCATCTCTTTTACCTCACGCTTCACGACTTCCCTTAGGGCGTGGGGCAGTGGATATGGCCGACTCTGGATTGGCCTCGGATCTGTCAGCTCGATGTCATGGTAGCCAGCGTTGGTAACCCCGGGGACATCTGTTAACGAATCAGAGTACTTGTTCAGTAATTGCTTTACTTCTGATTTTTGTTTACTCGTGAGATCAGGGCTTACCTTCACGTCTTCAAAGGTTTGAGTTTGCTGTAGCGTTGGTACTTCCAGAAGCTTTGGTTTAGGTTGGTCCGTGTGCGTTTCGGCGTCATCGGTGTGGGGCTCGTCGTCATCCTCTTCGACGACCGAGGCTGCGGCGACGTCGAACGGGGTGCCTGTTTTTACATTGCCCTGCTGGTCATCCTCTCTCCGCAGATATCTTTTCAGCAGGTTTGCATGGAAGGTTGTCACCCTCTGCCCAGTGTCGACGCGGTAATCCATCTTACCCACGACACCTACCACTCGGAACGGCCCCTTCCAGTGCATCAGTAACTTGTTCTTATCGGTAGGGAATAGTAACAACACCTCGTCTCCTACCTTGAACGATCGTGACTTGGCTCTCCGGTTGTAGTTTTTGCGATACCCTTCGTGTGCCTTCATCAGCTCCTGGCTTACTATTTCACACGTTTTCTCCAGCTTTTCTCGGAGGTCCATGACGTATTGGTACGCCGCCTTCGTCTCGGGGACCGTGTCCTCGTCTGTCCACAGTTCTTTCAAGATCATGAGGGGTCCCCGAACGTCTCTGCCGTATAACAATTCGAGGGGTGCGAACCCCGTGCTGTCATGGGGCGTCTCTCTATAGGCGAACAGAAGTGAGTCGAGGTACCAATCCCATTCTCTGGGTTGTTCTTCACACATCTTTTTGAGCATAAGCTTTAATGTGCCGTTGAATCGTTCCACTAGCCCGTTACACGCGGGATGGTAGGGCGTGGTGGTGAGATGCGTGATGGACAACAGTCAACTTACTTCCTTCATGACCCCTGACGTGAATTGGGTCCCCCGATCTGTCAGCATTTCGCGCGGGAAGCCTACCCGAGAGAACATGCTGAGAAGAGCCTCCGCCACGGTTTGGGTATCGATGTTACGTAGTGCCATCGCTTCGGGGTACCTGGTGGCATAATCAACCAAAGTTAAGATATACCTATTCCCTCGTCCAATGACCGGCGTAATTGGGCCGACTATGTCAACCGCGACGCATCTGAATGGCTCGTCGATCAAGGGGGTCGTGCCGAGGGGCACCTTACTGACTTTTCCCTTGGGGAGTGAGCGCTGACATCCGTCACAAGACCGACAGAATCGACGAGTGTCCGCATACATCCCCGGCCAGTAGAAATTTGCGCTGATTTTCTCCGAAGTCTTTTTCGTTGCCAGGTGTCCACCTAACAAGGACTCGTGAGCGAGGGACAAGACATGTCGTCGAAGTTTTTCCGGTACAATCAACTGCCATGTTGCATCATTGCTGTCTGCATAACTGGATGAAAATTTCCGGTACATCAACTTTCCCTTCATGACAGATTTAGTCGTATTGCCCTTTCGGCTCACCTTCTCTTCTCCTGACTCGACCTGTCTCCGAATGTTCCCGAGCGAGGCGTCCTTCTCCTGCTCTTGCCGGAATTGCTCCGCCGTTATCGCCTCTTTCTGACCAGGCACCCTCAGTTCCCTCAGTGGTTTGGTAACGTCACGACGTTTACTCCGAGTCTCCACTGCTAGGGCTGTATCCTCGTCGGGCTCAGTTGGCGTCCATTCCCGGTCTGGCTGGCTTGGTTCTCTCACTCCTGAGACATTACCTAGTATCAAGTCATAAATCGGGTTAGTCACGCACAACACTTCCAATTTCTCTTCATAGTAGGGCGTATCCACGTGTACCTTAGCGACTTGGAATTCTCTCACCGTGCCATCAATCAGGACACACGTGCGAACCTCCGCTGTCAACTGCTGGTGGTCGATCAACTCGGCCTTGGCGACGGCTGTCGAGCATCCACTATCTCGCAGGACGGTCACCTTCTTGCCGTTGAGAAGTCCGCTAACTACTGGCGTTGCCCGAACTGGCTTCGCTCCACAGGCGGCACTTACACTCGGTAGCATGGTATCCTTTCGCTGCTCTTTTTCGTGTACCTGTGTGGTGGGACTACATGAAAAGCACGAGTCGATTAATAGATACCCTTTCTCACCCGTGCCTCGCCGGTTCTTGTCTCCCTCTCGACGGTTGTCAGCTACCACGTCCCTCTCTCCTTTTTCGTCCGTCGCGGCCGTCGCTCCCGAACTCTTCCCGTCTCGCGCCTGTGGATAGGACGACTTGTCGACTCCCGCGGCCAGCTTCTCCGGCTTGTGGCGTTTCTGACAGTTCCTCGCGAAGTGTCGGGTGCTACCGCATAGAAAGCATCCGGGCTTGTCTCGCGGGGTCTCCTCCTTTGGCTTGGCGTCCGGCTTTGGGCGAGCGGTACCTGTATTGGGACGACTACTCTGATTCGGAGTAGGCCTGGTTTGTGGGCCCTTGTGATTCTACGAAGCGGTCGGCGATCTCGACCATTTCACTTAGGGCTGTCGGCCTACGTTCTCGAATGAACAGTACCATTGGTTGCGAACAACTAGTAAGGAATTGCTCCATTAACATCAACTCTATTAACGCTTCATACTGAGGTTTTGCTCCCTCTAGTTCTACCCATTTGTCTAAATAACTCCGCTTTCGAACAACAAATTGATTGGCAGTTTCCCCATTGTCACACTTCGCCACCCGTAGCTTCTTTCGGAATCCCTCACTTGTTAGAGAGTACCTATTAAGAAGCGCCTTCTTCACAACCCCATAATCCTGTGCTTCTACATCACTCGACCTTGAGTACGTTTCTTATGCTTTCCCCGTAAGTAGAGCACTGAGATTCGTGGCCCACGCCTCCTCCGGCCACCGCTGTGTGGTTGCGTATCTCTCAAATCTGTTAAGGTAGGCATCCATCTGATCTTTACTATCATTAAACGTCGGTAGCTTTGGGGCCTGTACAACTGAACCAGTACAACTATTGTTCCCATTATTTGAGTTTCCCTTAGCCTTCTCTAATTCCAACTTTAACTTAATTAATTCTCGCTCTTCTGCCCTCGCTTCCCTCTCTCTCTCGCCCGCTCTTCCTTAGCGTTCTCCCGTTCTCTGGTTATGAAATCCTGCAACTCATCACCCTTAAACCCAAGAGACTCACCAATCTTCGCCAATCTCTCAAGCTCCATCTCACTCAGTCTGCTTCGTCAATTCCCTCGGAGAATACACTCACTGACTGTAGCTCGTTCACGGATAGGCAGATGAGGTTAGGACGAATTGATGGGGCAGGCAGCACTCTCCCAAACCGCAACGCGCTCTGACGGACCGTCCTGTGCTAAGCAAAAATACTCATACAGGCAAACCGGTTACAGTCTACAATTGTCACTAACCCTTCACAACTACCCTACACAATTATCACAACACTCTTAATTACCTTCACAATTCTCTATTGTAACATGATTACCATACCAGAATATGCATGAATAAAGTTTCACACTGATAACTGCACAATCCTCACCCCCCCCTTTTTTTTTTGCCTACCTTCTAACACTCTGCCTTATAATTTCACCTAGTTCCAATAATCATTCACTATTCCCCAAACATAAGGTCCCTTCTTGGTCGCCAGAAATTGTCAGGGGGAACTTACTGCGCTACTTTACTCTAGTATAGACCACGTAAATAACCGAGCGTGAAGATTTTTGTTTTGGATTCAAAATGCAATAAACAAAATTTTAATTCCTCTGCGGGTTCTATGTTTTCTGACAGATCTCATCACAACGCAATGCAACATAAATGAATTATCTGCTTATATACTTAAATCAAATATTCCACTGAATTCATTAGATCAAATCAACCTCATCAAACTCCCTGTTACAATTACACTACACTTGTACTACTGCCTACGGAGCTCCTGTAACTATCAACTGTCAGGCGTTATCTTGCCGAGTTCTGTGTCCTATGACGTCGCTGGAGGGCGCCCTCGTGCGTCTTGTAGATCGCTAGGGTGCAGCGTCGGTGCCGACGTCGACCCGTCTGGCCCTGCCAGTGATGACAGCGTCTCTGTTGACGACCGTGACTGCGTCACCGAGCAGCGGCTGGTCCCGGACTCAGCTCGTAGTAGTGCGGCTGTCTCAGCTCGTAGCACTGCGGCTGTCTCAGCTCGTAGCAATGCGGCTGTCTCAGCTCGTAACAATATAAGGATGCGGAGTTATTTCTGCCCTGCACCCGCGCGGAGAGTTGCCGTCTGCCCTCGGAGTTGTCGTCCAGTACCCCCGTCTGCCAATTCCGCTCAACAGCAGGAATACTTTAGCCTCGGAGTATCACAGGTTCAATTTCTCTCTCTCGCTTTCTCCCTCACAGCCTTTTAGCTCGGATCTCAGCCGAGTCTTATCCTGGACTCCATCCTATTTCGACGAGCCTGGACCCTTCCCAATGGGCACAAACGGTCTTTCCACTCTCGCGTCGGATTAGCTTCTCCCCTCTTATTCCTCCTTCACAGCTATTTATCTTCTCTCACGCTCCCTCTCTCGCTCTTAACCTTGCATACATTATCACTCGCCAATCAGTGCGATTCCCTTAATTCTAACCTTTCACTCCCATACCAATACAATAATAACCTGTAATTTGACTACTCACTGTCACTTACATTCTCTTTAGTCAAATACCGGGGTGCGGCTTTTATTGATAACCAAATGAATCATAACAAAATTCGCGGGAAACCCAGCCAAGCATTTCTTACCGTGCTGCGAGAAGGGCGCAGCTTGCAAACCCTCGATCTCGCCAGCTGTTGGCCTAAAAATTCTTTCTACCTAGACAGTAGCCCACCGTAAACCAGAGGGTAGGAGAAAAGGAGAAAAAAAAACCTTTCCGTGCCGTTTACCTCTGACACTGTGTCTTTTACTTTGTTAGCAGCTTGTTCTATATCATTGATTGAACTCGAATGTATAACATGGTTACAGCTCTTACTCTATTGGTGTTCTCCTCTCTCTCTCTCTCTCTCGACTTTATTTTTCAGCAGGTAAATGATGTAACTCGGAGCTTGTTTGGAAAACGATTGAATAAACTCTTTAAACAAAGAAAGCTGCTGAAAAAAGGGGTTTTTTTTTTTCAATAGTGGTGACATAGCACAGTGGAGTAAAATGGAGAGTCAAAAGGGGCATGAGCTTTCGATCCTAGTAGAATCTTCGTCAGACGTAAAATTGTACTTTCTACTAACTGATAGTCAATATGCACACTCCTCACGGGAACGATAATCTTGAAAAAAAAAAGAACAACCACATCAGTCTACCACTGGTTTGTGTGTATGTATGCGTGCGTGTGCGTGTGTGTGCAGGGGCGGATCCAGGGAGGACCGCAACCGGCGTACGCCCCCCCTTTATTTTTTGTTGAAACAAAAGAAATAAAAAGAAAAAATGGGGGAGGGGTGCGTGCGACCCCCTTTAATTTTGTAAACGCGCCCTCTCTTTACGGAATTCCTGGATCCGCCCCTGGTGTGTGTGTGTGTGTGTGTGTGTGTGTGTTTGTGTTTTGGTCCGTCTTAATGGTTCTGAAATTGAAAGAGTCCATACAACAGTAATTATCGTAATCTGTACTGTATTAGATGATGCATGCTTAAATCTTAAGAATATAGCAAATAAAAATGCAATAACAAAGACAACAATTTTGTCATGTAAAACTCTAGGCCCTACATTTCATAATGTTCAGATTTTCAGTCGTTTGCTACCCAACTCCTATGGTGTCGTTCATGTTCCATTGATATACTTTTTCGTATATATCAACATGAATGTGATGTAGATTTACACTGTGTTATATTCTTATTCCAGGATGGGCTGGTGCCCTACCGCTAGCATTCACCGTCATCCTGGCGCCCCCTGCCAACATGGCGGTCGAATGCGTCGGCTACAGGCCCGTGCTTCTCGTCAGCCTCGCAGCGGCAACCATCGGCATTCTCACCACGTCGTTCATGCCCAAGTTCCCGCCGATCTTCGCTTCCTACAGCATCCTATGCGGTATCGGCTCGGGAACGCTCGGCATTGTCACCGTGGCACTCGTGACTGAGCACTTCCGAACAACTAACGCCATACGGGCGGTTGCTCTGACGCAGAGCGGGAGCAGTATAGGTGGATGATAATACTAATCGTCGCTCACACTATGATTTTTCGGGTCATATATTCGTTATTCCAAAACACACGAATTATACAAACCTAGATGTTCGTTTATTCGAAAATGAAGAAGGGGTCCTTCATCCGAACATTTGTGGGGTTATTCCGGAGGTTTGTCATTCCTAAGGTCCGTATATTCCGAACGGTCGTTATTCCGCAAATGAAATGCGGTTCGTTATTCCGAAAAAGAAAAGTTCGTCTTAATAGCACATAACGTACATTTCGGAATTACGAACCTTATTTCATTTTCGAAATGATGAATCTTATGGAATTAACCGTCAAAATACCAAAACTAATTTCGTTTTCGGATTAATGAGCCAGCTGAATTATGAACCTTATTTCGAGAGCCTTTTTAGATCAGTGAGTGTACATAATAATTATAATTTTTCCCGTCCAATTTCATCAGATTTGCATTCGATTTAACGGGTGCACGTCACGAGACCGACATCCACGAGTCATACAGCCTACGAGTCATAGAGCTCACGAGTCATACAGCCCATGAGTTATACAGCGAACAAGGCCCACGAGACCGACACATTAAAAGCCCCGTGTTGTATCTGTCGAACTCGTGGGCTGTTTTTACTTTGTGTTGAACTCATGGGCTTTATTTGCCTAGTGTCGAACTAATGGGCTGTATGACTCGTGAGCTGTATGACCCATGGACCTGTTTTCAATGTCGAACTCGTGGGCTGTATGATTCGTGGGTGTCGGTCTTGTATGATGACCCCAATTTAACGATATGCGGTCATTCAAGTTCGAGTGAATTTGAATGATCACCGAGATCGACATTCAAAAAGATAACTAGTTCATTCAGTTTAATTTCATGAGCATGCGATTACATGAGTTTCTCACACAAGGGTGAAAAAAGGGCATTCAAATTAAACACGCAAGTGAAACCCATTCAAATTCGCATCAGCACCACCGCGGAGAGCGTTAAGGAATTCAAATTCACGATAAGGCAAACAATTACAAAGTATGGGCAGTCTTTTTCATTGTTGCTTTTATTCTTTGAAGTTACTCAGCTGTTTGAATATGCATACTTAATATACCTTGAAATGTGATTTTTGACTCATATTAGCTAATAACTCGTATAGCCCCACTTTCAAACACATACATTTAAACTTTAATCAAACACGATTTTGAATTGAATTGAATTGAATTGAATTTATTTCCTCTTCATGGGGTGGAACACCCTGATCAGCAGAGCTGGTTTCCATAGGGGTCCACATACATACATACATAATGGTAAAAAGCGAAGAATACATACATCTAGAATTAAAATCATGTATACGCAACAATACAAACAGAACGATACTAAACACATAAACAATCTTAGATTCAAAAGTTAAATACATGTAACAACTGCAACAACAAATTTTTTGGCAGTTACACCTTGAAATAAATAAATAAAAGAAACAGTAAAAACTGTTAATTCCATTACAGTCCCTAAGATAAATAAAAATATATAATATACTGCACGTCATTAAAGAAAAATGGATTATAAATACATCAGTTAAAAATTTAAATAAAAATCACACAGAAATTGCACAGCTGAAAACAAACTTTCAAAAGCGAACGCTAAACTAAAATAAAGTAAAATACATTAGGGTTCCTATACGTCCAAATCAATAATATTGAACCATTTTTATTCCATTCCTTAGTTCCCCGTGTCCAGCCGCTGCTGCATTACAGAGTATGCGTGAACATCTCGAATACGGACAGAATTAGTGGATGAAACATGACCTTGACAACCAGCCAAACTGGCCATATAACCCTTTGGTGAAATAGGTCTATCTACAACTGATCCGATTGCGGCAACTTATGTTATGGACACGGGGAACTAAGGAATGGTATCAAAATGGTTCAATATTATTGATTTGGACGTATAGAATCCCTTATGTATTCTGGGATATGGCTATTTTCCTAAATGTTAAAGCCCGGTCACACAGCGCTTTGCGGCTTAATCACGGCCAAACACGTCAAAAAGTGGTCTCCCGTGAAGCAGACGATGTTGTTCGCGTTGATGTCGAGTTTAAGACGAGCTACGGTCGATTTATAGACGTGGCAGGACGCGTGGGAAAATTGGAACGGCGTCGGACGCGGTAAAAAGTTTTGAACTGCTCAAAACTTTATTCCGCGCACAACCACGGGCGGCAAACGTGGTAAAGACGTGCAAAAACGTGAAACACACGTGATAATCCGTGTTCCGGCAGTGATTACAACTTGGGGAGACGCGGTAAGACGTGGGTAAGACGCGAAAGTTTATCGGTCTGTCACGGGCAGAGCACGGTCATCTGACGCGTGTTACGCGTTGGTATCACGGGAAATAGCGGGTTATCACTGACAAATGGATTTTTCCGCGTACATACACGTGGCTTGACGCGGTTAGCCGTGTTTAGGCAGTGCTTCAGCAGTGGAACAGCCGCCAACGGCCATATTCCGTACAAAGCACGGCCAAACCAAAATTGACCAAAAAAATTATCACTTACGACCACGTCCACCGGATTTTCATAACTTTTTGTACGTGATTTAGACGCGGAGTGCTGTGTGACCGGGGCTTTACATCCATAGTACTGTTAGGGATGAGTTGAAAGTGTCAGAAAGGTCGACAGGAAAAAATACATCCAATACAATTAAGATAAGTAAACGAGACTTTGAAATGAAATGAAATTGTATCATCCAATCGTATCACAGTAAAAAAAAAGGCCCGTAGAAGTTGTGTATGCTGATTGAATTCGAACGCTCAAAGTGCAAAGTTGTGTTCCTATAAAAGAAATTAAAACTGGTATTTAAGACCTTATTTAATTGTCACGAATTTGAACGTCTATCCAACTGAATGCCAACTTCGAGTCGTTAAATTGACTGAATTTCTCTCTAAATTTAATGAAATAAAATCCAAAAGGAATGACATGAAATGAGATTGAATACTCAAAGAATTAAAATGAACCGTGAGAGTAGAGCAGTGAACAAAATCGCTTGAATTTGAACGCCTTTTCATTCATTCGAATGCAAATCTGATGAAATTGGGCGGGAAAATCTATATTATCATGTCCGTAAGGGTGGAGAAAACTTGAACCAATCTTATTAAATGCCCTTAGTAAGAAAGTCACTTCTACCTGAGCATAGGCTTTTTCAATTAGCCTTCTGCTCTTGGCTTATTTTGCTGCCAAACACGAGTAGCAAAATTCGGGAATTTCAGAGCATGACTATAGTTAAAAGAAAATAGGAAAGACAGCGATCCCGTCAACCCGCTACGGCTTAATATCTCTCCGCTCGTTCGAGGACTGTCGATCTTCTCGCTTCTGTTGCCACAAGTAGGCCTACGCCGCCCGGTGAGGCAAGATGGCGTTATAGGGAAAGACCCATTTAAGCCGAGATTAAGAGAAGGAAGGAGCATGGACCCTATACCAGACTCGTGATCGATAACAAGTTTCACCTTAATTTTGAGGGTTTTTTTTTTCTTCTAATGCACGGGGGATGAGATTTCCATGATACTCATTAGACATTAATGTCATAGATACCATGTTAATGATGTCAAGTAACTATAATTGGGTATACTTGATTTGCTAAACCCCGCACCCGAAACTTCAGTTACCCTAAAGCTGGCATATGTATTAATGGGTCTACAAAAATTCAGCATTTGCGTTAATACCATTTATAAAATGGGTTCAAGAATGTAGCCAATTGGAAGCGCTGAAATGAGTCACGTGTGCGTGCATTAATTTCTCTCCAACATGTACGGCCTGACGTCACAATGTTTACACTAGCAGTGCGCACTCAATCAGTTGTTACAAGTGCGTCGCGCGCTAGTACTATACGCGCTGTCAATCCTGTAAACAACTTCTAGTTCGGGCTGCTGCCAGCCGGCCTTTCTTGTGCATACATGTGGCGTACGCATGGTACGTATACTCTTATACGTACACATCTCACAGTACTTATATGTGCGGGATTTCCGAGTGCGAAATGCGTAATATGTTTAGGACGAACATCTTCGGACATCTTGACTTTTTGACTTGATGAGCGAGTGCTACATGTAGCTGACTGGTATTGACCCACAAAGGTACGTGAAAAATGCTGTTAGTTTTCGACCCATTTTATAAAAAGAATGATGCACAGGTATCCTGTACATCATTTGTATATTATACAACGTCCAAGTAGATCCTTGTAATTTGATTGGAGGATTGTTGGTGACGTGATATTCAATAAGTACTCCATTCAACGCGCCGTGCAATTTTGGTTCTATTTTTGCGTGCAACTTGGTTCGATTTTTTCGTTCTATTCCACGGTTCGAGAAATTGTACGGTACTGCGTGTACTGTGTGTTGCATATTGAGGATCGCATGCAGCTAGCGCAGTGTACGTGTGCGGTACATGCATGCGCGGACGTAGGCCTACGTAGTGCTAGTGTACGTGACCTGTATCTACACTGATTTCACAAGCCAGAAAGAGAATCGCAGTGGATACACATGTAAGTATGGCTATATTTTTCATACATATGTAGACTTCTAGGCCTACTTAGACCAAAAAGATCTACTTGGACGTTGCATAAATCAAATAGTGTATGGTCTTTACTCGTGCAATGGAACGAGATTTCGCACGAGGTGAAAGATAGAGGCGCTCTATTCAACGAGGCGAATTGCACTCGTGACCATTCACTATTTGTATATTATAAAATGGGTTCAAGAATGTAGCCAATTGGAAGCGCTGAAATGAGTCACGTGTGCGTGGATTAATTTCTCACTAACATGCAAGGCCTGATACTAGCAGTGCGCACTCAATCAGTTGTTACAAGTGCGTCGCGCGCTACTATACGCGCTGTCAATCCTGTAAACAACTTCTAGTTCGGGCTGCCGGCCGGCCTTTCTTGTGTGCATAACATGTGTGGCGTACGTATGCTCTTATACGTACAGTACTTATATGTGCGGGATTTCCGAGTACGACGTGCGTAAATGTTTGGGACGAACATCTCCGGACATCGATTCTTGAGCTGACTGGTATTGACCCACAAAGGTACGTGAAAAATGCTGTTAGTTTTCGACCCATTTTATAAAACAATTGATGCACAGGATTATTTCGTGGCGTTAGTGTGTGCATCATTTGTATACTATAGATAACCAACGCGACTCCTTTGTTTTTGAAAACGCACATCAGCAACCAGATATTGTGCCTCAAGATTAAAGGCTTTGTCTAATCTGATTGAAAGAGAAGATTTTTAGTTGAACTTGTTGCAATAGAAAAAGTTAGACAAACACGTACTACTGTATTATGATGTAATTGCACGAAATGTCATCGCTTAATGAAATGCTAAATTCGGATAGTTTTCTTTTTTCTTTTTTTTTTTTTTCCTTACTGCAGGTGCGTTGAGCTTTCCGCGTTTTGAGACGTTTCTCATCGAGCGTTTCGGATGGCGGATAACTTTGCGCATATTGGCGGCATTGCTGGCCGTAGTCGGGACACCCTGTGTGCTCTGTTTCCCTGCTCCCAACTCGCAGGACAAGAAAACTCTAGACGAGCGCCATACAGGGTTGGGTGAAGCTATGGTTCAAACCGCCAATGGGGAGGACAAGGTGGATATTAAACATGAGGTCGAGCAAACGACGGGTAGTTCAGGAAAGCAGTTCAAAACTATGGCCAGTAGGTGGCGACAGGTTCTGATGTACCCGGAGGTGTACATGATCTCCCTTGGTTACCTCCTGCAAGGGGTTACAGATTGCTTCTACTATGTCAACCTGGTGAGGAACATTGACCTTGCCCCGGCACGATCCTCAGACACGATATTGTCTGAAATGATAACTAGGATTGATCACTTTTGCTTTATCAAGAAAGATGTGTATCCCCAGACACGATCTTGTCTTATTGATAAATAGGTTTGATCACTATTGCTTTCTTTGAATGATGTACAAGTATCAACCCCCGTTGCAATTTTACTCATGTGTATTTTACCTTTGACTTCATTGGCTGTTATGTAAAAAAAAAATGAAGCAAGCAAACAAACAAAGTGATTGTCAAGGATACCGGTCCTGTGTATGTGCATTTTGTTGGTATCAATCATTTTGATTTCAATAGTCTTTGACGTTCAACTCACATGTAGAAACTGACATGTCGGGCAAATGCCGTCTCAGTTATACTTTGCGAGTGTGTGTGTGTATATATATATATATATATATCTGTATATTTCGATGGTGACAATGAATAAATGCTATTTCCTAATGTTTTGTTTATTATGTAACAATCATCATTAAATAATTATGCACTTTTTCTATTCCAACATTTCCGTCTTGCTTTCAAGGTCAGCTATATTGTCTCAATTGGTTATTCGATCGAAGTTGGCTCTCTGGCACTCGTCATCGTAGGCGTGTCTAACCTCGTGGGGAAGTTGTTCATGTCGTTGCTAGGTGAATTCTTCCCTCTACCAAACATCTTCCTTTCAATGTTCGGATCACTCGTTGGGGCAGCCGTCATGACTTGTCTTCTGGTAGTGGACAACATCACCATAATCTTGGCTCTTGTTTCCGGTAAGTCGTCATGATACAAGGTATAGGCTGACTGGTAGAGGATTAAGGCCACCGCAGACTACACGATCAGACTGGTCTTAAAGTCTTAAGCCAAGCTGGGTCTTAAGACCGGTCGTACGACCGGACACCGCACACTATACGACCCGACTGTAAAGCGCGCGCAGTGCGCACTGCGTGCGCTTGCATTTTACTCCATTGTGAATGGCTGGAAGCTCCCGACTGGTCGTAGAAATTCAACATGTCAAATCTCTACGACTGGCGCTAAGACCCAGTCGTACGACTAGAAAATGGCAAGACTGTGACGTCACACTTCTAGTCTTAAGGTCTTAAGACCGGTGAATCGGGGCAAAATCGTGTAGTGTGCGGCGGGCTTTAGAATCGAAGGAAATTTGATGGAAGTAGTATAAGTTGTGAAGGTAAGGACAGGTAAGATAAGGACTTCTGTGAAGAAGTCGAGCAGTCGATCGAGCTTGTCAGTCGATGTTGGTACAAAACTTGCCGCAAAGTGCCCCCCCCCCCCTCCTCCATCCTGAAAACGAATCGACCTCCCTGTTCTCATAAAGTCGGCCCCTTACTTTAAAAACGTAGCCAGGCCCTGACTCTTATTATCAGGGGCGCGGATCCAAGAATTTAAGTAATTAAAATCAGATTGCATTGAATTTTTGATGAAATTAGATTAATTTGTATTCCATCGAAAAGGCAAATTCTATTGAATTTTGCTGTATAATGACAAAAGTAGAACTTACACTGAGATTTTTTTAATGTTTTTGTTTTAATTTGTTTTATTTTGTTTTTGTTTCTGTCAATTTCTCTACCAACTGCCATCAGTTGCCGGGGGAGTGCTGGTGCCTATTACTAGTGCGGTAATCTACTCGATCCCTCACGACTTCTTCAGGGCGGAGAGCGCGCCCCCGGTCTGGTCTATTATTGTCTGCTGTAACGGAATCGGCTATCTTTTGGGATCTCTTGCGGGTGAGAATATACAACATGCTTGAATATATCGTGTGGTAAATCCCATGCACAGCTTTCCTTCAGTCAACATATCGACCAGTAGTAATCATTTATATCTTAAATGTATTCACTTTTCCACGCGCACGCCATTCAAGAGAGACGATAAGTGACAGTAGGGACGCAAATTTAGGAATATTATAACACGAAACAAAATCAGTATTTAGTAATGTAGTCTCAGTGGACGTTGTGTCCAGTCGTTCAATGTCGACCTTTTAACGGGGTTTTGGCAGGGCGTCAAAGCAACGAAATTGAAGACCTTGAAACGTGAACAGAATAAAGCAAAAACAAAACAAAACAAAAAGAAAAAACCACAAAACAACTTTTAAGTTTTGTTGTATATAATTACCATTCATTATTGTATTTCATAAAACATAAATGAACATTCTGATCCTTTCGGGCTCTTTGCTCTTTTTGTAAAGTAAATATTCGTCAGAATTAGACCTCGCTATAGCTACATTCGTAACTGTTTTTTTTTTTTTTTAATTGGCAACCAGTCTATATGCGGACAATCCCTAACAAAAAAAGTCCTGTGGTACTCTCTGTGGTATACCTACTTGACAGTACCACACAATGTACCACACAACTTGTTACCACAGGAACTGTGTTTTACTGTACCACAGGCTCGTGTGGTAGTCCCTGTGGTACAACACACCATGTAGTACCACACAAACATATGACAGCACAGGTAGAATTATTCCGAGTGTACAAGACTTATCACTTTCATTCCGACAAATCAATAGTTCCCTCATGTACAAGGGGAATATATCCTATTAATCAACCTTTCCTCTCTCAGTTCCCCGATCATTTTTTTTTGGATAATTTCCCTAATATTCCATCAAATATACGTATACGACATATCTCAATTTCAACTTTAAAAAGGCAAAAGCCCACTCGTACGGGGAGGGTGGGGATACCACTCTCCAACGCTTTCTCCCTATTTGCCCCCCCCCCCCCCTATGCATACAAGTATATAGACTATGGCTACACTTTGAGGTTTCAAAAATATATGCCACAATGTACACCAAAACGTTTAACTGCGATCAGAAAGTACAGAATCTCCCTCATGTAGGAGGTAGAATAGGGCTTATCCCCTCCCACATCATTCTGCTATGTCTCCTTCCACAGACTTGCACTTCTCTGACAAATCTCCAGATATTCCAACAGAAGTGTGCGCCAGATTGTTGAATTTGAGTTCTAAAAATGAAAAAAAAAATCCCTCAAATATTGGAGGGGTATCTTGCCACCCTCCCATTGAATGGCCCCTCTATAGACTTAGCACACTTTGGGGAATGACAATTTCCGAATTTCCCACAAAAAGTGTGCTTCAGATCGTTTTATTTCAATCTTAAAAACACAAAAACTCCGTCGAGCGGAAGGGAGCACCCCCTCCCATACCCTCCCCCTCTACCTAATTAGACTTTGTACATAGACACAGATGATGCACTCGCGGAATGAGAGTCACGCCATGATTTTGTTATTAACACTTTCCTGAAAAAGTCGTAATTATTTCCACTATTTTTTTGGGGGGGGGAGGTGGGGCTGGAAAAAAATCCAAGTATTGCACCAAAAATTTGCACCAGATCGCTGAATTTCAGGTCTGAAAATGTACAATCACCTTTATGTGGGAGGAGAAATATGTACACCCTCGTGTGCATGCCTTTTCTGTTTGATTACCTAACAGACAGCGTTCATGAAATTCATTGTAAGAATTAATACAAGACGTTTATTCAAATGCTACCACTTTATAGGCAAATTGGTCAATAATAATCCACATAGAAATATCCTGCTACCTTAAAAATTAGTGGGGCCGTTTCAAGTCGATAAAACATGCATCAATTAATGGCACCATTTACAACATCAAAATGCAAAAGTTCTCACCGTGTGGGGGGGGGGGACATCCCCTCCCTCTCGCTCGCTCGCTCGCTCGGGCTCAGTCGCTTCGCTCCCTCT
Organism: Diadema antillarum; assembly: GCF_040938485.1. Taxonomy (NCBI): domain Eukaryota; kingdom Metazoa; phylum Echinodermata; class Echinoidea; order Diadematoida; family Diadematidae; genus Diadema; species Diadema antillarum. The sequence continues at coordinate 819,634 of NW_027270921.1, read as the reverse complement.
CATAGTAACCGCCCCCCCCCCCCCCTAAGATCATGTCCTGGCTCGTGTGGTACTCCGTGTGGTACGTGGTCGGTATCACACATGTACCACACACAAATATTATAGCACACGTAGGAGTTCTGTGTGTTACTGTACCACAGGCTGGTGTAATAGCTGGCTGTGGTATCTGTGTGGTGATGCGATATGTCAAGTGGTGTCAGATGATACCAAAAAGTACCATAAGAATATCTGATATTGGGGGTAAAGTCTCCTCCAATACTTCATGAATCACGTTACCTCACTTCACACTCCCCACCCATTCACACCACCAAGGGGGGAAGGTGACAGGCGTATGACATGAATACATGATATATTGTGCTTTCACCTGCTTATAACTGTAACCATAATTTTTACCATTTTGATTATAATCATGCAACATCCTAAGTTCACTTTGATATAGCATGGAGAAAAGCAGCCCCAATAAAGTTATTCCTGATTCTCTATATTCTTTGTCAGGTCAATCGATAGACAGAACAGGATCGTACAGTGCCGCCATTTTATCATTTGTGGTGATGTACGTCATCTCCGCTTCCCTGTTTGCCTTCGCACCGCTTTACCAGAAGTACTTCGCCGAGGACCGCTTCATTACATTCGAAATAAGACGGCAAAAGAAGTTGAAGAGGCGCCGCAGAACTGAATACTCTAAGCAAACTGCGAGTGCAGACATATGACAGATTTAACGCTAAGATAAACGTTGGCTGTGAGGCTGGGGTCTGAGGCGTGTTTATGCCTCTAATGGTACAATCTTGCCGAGGAGAAGGTCCCCCCCCCCCCCATTTCAAAAGCTCCGTCTACTTTTATATTTAGCACGCACACAAACATCAGGTGATGTCCGTTATTTGGAAGATTCATTACTCCGAAAAAACGCAAATTTCCTATGCCTATATGATAAAGGTTTGTTAATCCAAAAATAAAAAGTAAATCCGAACATTTTGTGGCGTTATTCCGAAAATTCGTTGTTCCAAAGATTCGTTATCCAAAAATGATGAGGTTCGTTAATCCGAAAAAGTAAAAACGGTGCGTGCTAACAAATCTTCGAAATTACAAATCTTATTTCAATTTCGGATTAACGAATCTTCGGAATAGCGAATCTTATTTCATTTTTTGATTAACGAATCTTTAGAAAAACGAATCTTCGGAATAACAAACTGTATAAATCCAAACAACGACAATCAGGCATTCGCTCTCACTCAGCCCACACCAGTATGCCGTACTCTCTCCCTCTCTCTCTCCCCTCCTTCACACTCTTATTTTCTTTTTGTTTCCCTGATATTTATTCAATTCAATTCAATTCAAATGATTGTATTCCCATAAAAAGTGATACAAAGTTATACATAACGCTTACATGGGTACACAATAATTAAAAGAAGTTTGAATCACGTAAGTTTCAACAAAACATGAATACAATTCAGGTATGAGTTTCTTCATGTTTTCATCAAATATGCCTTGTCCGCCTTGGACTACTTAACATAACAATGTCGGAATTTCGGAGCTTGGGTATTTGTTCCATGTTCATCGTGTCACTGCCGGCAACCAGGGACAGCCTGGTGGTAGTGTCGCTGCCCGGAAAGCAGTAGATGACAGGTTCGAGTCCCACTGGTTCCTTTTTCCGACATGTTTGTTAATTTACAGATCAGCAGTCGCGATCTTAACATATTTCATATAGAGGGAGACAAAATGAAGAAACTCATACCTGAACCTTCACCCCTCTGAATAATATCTCCCTTTCATGAATACAATTATTATAATGATATCAACCCTGGTTTATATAGCTAAACAAGTAAGCAATACAATCTTAATTTATAACTACATGGAAAAGAGGAATTCACAAGAAAAGCATAGCTGGTAAGATCTGTGAATTACTCTCGAAGGTGAGGGCATCTCAAGATCCGTCAAGGACTCCATGTATGAAAATTTTGATATCCTGATGTCAGGCAAAATCATCAGAAAAAAAGACTATGACAAGGACAAGAACGAAAGCAGGGACGGAACAGACAGAAAATCAAACTAAAGATAGACATGTCAAAGAAAGGGAGAGAAACAAAACAAGACAATGTCTACATTCAGTTATCTGGAGAGGTCACCAAGGCATGAAGAAGAACTTAAGATTCTATTCAAATTTGGCTTAAAACACACTCGTAATGATTTCAAAAATACTTATCATTCATTTATTTATTTTCATGAAAATAAACAAAAAAAAAAGATTGTTTTTATCTATTTGTTTGTTTTCGTGTTGAGGATAACAAAAATACTTTTTGTCAGTGTTGATTTAAAGGAAGGAAAAGTCAGGACATCTTTCAGAGTATTATTAAGGCTGTTTCAGAACCTCGGGCCAATGAAAACGAATGTATTTTGGGCGAGAATTGTATACGTAGTAATGGTAAGTGATAATTACTGGAACATCGAGTATGATAATTGTGTATCGTATCATTGCAACAAAAGATTTGATCAAATACTTGTGATTTATTATTATTATATTTGAAACGTGAATAGACCCAACTGAAATAAATATAAATGATTTATCTTTAATAATTCGTTATCACAAAACAAAAATTCTCAGTATGAGCACGCGGATTTAAGTCAGAGATTACTCTCAATGACTTTTTTTTTTTTTTTTGCAGTGATACAATTTTATCGAAAAGGGGAATTGATGCGTGTTGCCCCACACTAAAATTCCATAATTCAAGTACGGTAAAATAAAACTGGAGTAAAGCATAGTTAATGTGGAAGAGAGTAAAAAATATTTCAGTCTATTGATTATTCCTATACATGTATTTCGTGAAAATGTTTTACAGAGAACATGATCTCTCCATGTAAGTTTTTTTTTTTTTTTTTGTCAACACAAATAGCAAGAAATTTTGGGTGCACGTCACGAGACCGACATCCACGAGTCATACAGCCCACAACTTATACAGCTCACAAGTCATACAGCCCACGAGTCATACAGCTCCCAAGTCATACAGCCCACCAGATTATACAGCCCACGAGTTCAACACTGTGTAAATAAAGCCCACGAGTCCGACATCAAGTAAAATAAGCCCACGAGTTATACGGCTCACGAGACCGACACTATACGCATATAAGGCTCATGAGACCGACATTACGCAAAAGAGGTTCACGAGACTGACACTTAGCAAAGAAGGCCCACGAGACCGACAGGATGAACAGCGCCACCTATAGACCAATAAATTGTATAGGGTGTCCTGATATTGGCATAAGAAGATGAGAGATGGAAAAGAAGAGTTGCCAGGGTGTAACCCCATTAGTTGCCCCACCCCCTAAAATGATCAGGATATTTAATTGTGTTTTCATGGGAGTGTGTTTGTGAAAAAAATGAACAAAATTCAGTAAAAGTGTGCACCAGATCTTTCCATAATAAAGCTGCGAGGGTGTTTATTTATAGTATTAATTAAAAATGAAATAACGTAATCGTCCATCAAGGTAGCGTTAGGGATTCGGGAAAAATGCATCCATGAAAACAGCTATTGTATTTCACCAAAAAAAAAAAAAAAATTGTACTGTTTGGAGGAGAATAACACAAATCACAAATCGAGGTGAATCCCTGTGATATAAAACGTTTTAATCAGTTGAGTTACAGTAGTTACAGAGAAAATTACAAATAGATCTTACTCCAAAACGTCTAAGCAGGAGGGTAGAATATCTATTAAAGCCTATATAACTAGTGAATCGAGAAAGAGAAGAGGTAAAAAGTACATCTTGTACATCTTCTAGCGAAAACTGGGAAAGCATATTAAAAATAGCGCAATGGCATTATCAAAGCTCTAAAATTAATCCATACATCGTGCTTGTCCTCTTTTATTAATTCATTTGTGTTTTTTTGTCTTTTTTTATGGGGGGCATGAAGAATACAATTCTATATTTCTAATTGAGAACAATGTCACTCCTTGACAGACCTGCCCCCTAGAAGTATGTAGAAGTACATATTTGATGTCGTTCATATGTAGATGGTTACCATCTTTCACTTGATAGCGTGGCGAAGTTGCACCCGCCAGTACAAATTGTATGTCTTTTTTTTTTTCGTTCATGGAACACCCTGTACAGGTAACTGACATGTAGATGGCGCTGTTTATCCTATCGGTCTCGTGGGCCTTCTTTACCTACTGTCGGTCTCGTGGGTTTCTTTGCTTAATGTCGGTCTCGTGAGCCTTTTTTGCTTAGTGTCGGTCTCGTGGGCCTTTTTTGCCTATACTGTCGGTCTCGAGGGTTTCTTTGCTTAGTGTCGGTCTCGTGAGCCTTTATCGCTTAGTGTCGGTCTCGTGGGCTGTGTTTGCTTAGTGTCGGTCTCATGAGCCTATTGACTTGCTCAAGAGGAATATTATCGATAAATATGTTCTCAGGCAGCATTTCTATTGAATTACTGAAAATCATAAACTTGCATTTAGCAATATTAAGGGAAAGTTTATTAGCCTTAATCCAATGTGACATTTCTATTAACTCTGAATTCATGCACAAGAATGTGAGGTTCAGGGTGAGCGAAAAAAAAGATTAGAATCATCTGCAAAAAGGATAAGCGATAATCATTTCGGAGATATTTGAAAATCATTAATATCAATTATATAGAACAGTGGGACTAATAAACTACCTTGTGGAACACTATAATTCATATCTAACGTCTGAGAGTTGATCTCATTTAAAACATAGAATCAACCCTCTGGGTATATTTGAACAAAAACAGTACAAATACAATTCAAAAACACAAACACATCAGTTTAAAATATATACCGGTACAGCAACACACACACACACATATCACACACACCATCTCATGCACACACACGCTCAGACATACTGCAAACAAAATGATCATCCTTACCTTAGCCACTTCAAGACTACTTCGCTTCTGCCATATTTCATCAATAAAGTTACATCTACGTATCATCACGTGAAGTGGTAACACAGTTTGATTGGGTTGGGTTTGATTTCTGTATTTTCTCTTTTCTTAAAGTACGGATTGATACAAAGCATAAAAAAGACTAAACTAACTAAAAGACGCGCCTCAAGCACAATAGCAACAACAAACAACAACAACACCAATCAGTATTGGGAATTGTCAATTTCATAACAACCCTGTCCTTTATACAACATAAAAGTCATAAACAACATAGCATTGCATGCTATAACTAACGCTAAAAACGGGAAAGCGATACAGACATTATAGCCTACAGGAGACCGTCATAATAAGCAGAGCTTGATTTGGATAGGGGCCCATTATATACCTTTACATTTCTATAATAAGTTTTTTGGCTGCTTTTTCATAATTTATGTGCCTGAAAGGATAAAAATAACGTAGGGGGCCTACACTATGTTCATTTATTTGGCAGTTATAGTGTCATAGTACGTCGGGTCTATAACGTTAAATTGGTTTCTAAGCTGAAACTGTTTTGGGTTCACGAGGTGATAGTCTGTCGAACGGCGAAATGGATATGACGTGTGGATATTTGAGTTTATCTGAAATCTGTTGTGAAACGTTGGGAAGTTGTGTATTTTTGCTTGAATGTGCCTGTTTGTAAAATCTATAAATTCAGAGCTATAATGAGTTCAAGCAATAAAACAGAGGAATTGTATTATACAATGTTATATGTAGAATTAGTAATAATGCGGAAAGCACCTTTTTTGAAGTATAACAAACGGTTCAGTTTATTATAATCGAGCTATACATTTTCCCACACGATATTTGAATGATACAATGTGAGACAGTGTCAATATATTACAAAAAAATATTACCACAAGGACCGTTCAGATACTAGGAAGAGGTACTTTCAGTTTGTTTCTTGATACGAAGTGTGGCTTTATCAGAATACCGGAAGATGACCTCTGTCATCTTCTTACTAAGCAAAGCTCAATATGTAATAGCACCAAGAAATGATGTGATACAATATTGATGATGATGATGATTGATGATGTTTGGTCATGGGTACTTCCTACCGGGTGCACGTCACGAGACCGACACCCACGAGTCATACAGCCCACAAGTTATACAGCTCACAAGTCATACAGCCCACGAGTCATACAGCTCACAAGTCATACAGCCCACCAGTTATACATCCCACGAGTTCGGCACTGAGTAAATAAAGCCCACGAGTTCGACATCAAGTAAAATAAGCCCAGGAGTTATACGGCTCACGAGACCGACACTAGGCACAAAAGGCTCACGAGACCGACAGTAAGCAAACAAAGCCCACGAGACCGACACTACACTTTAAAGGTCCACGAGACCGACGCTACGCATACAAGGCTCACGAGACCGACATTACGCAAAAGAGGTTCACGAGACCGACACTAAGCAAAGAAGGACCACGAGACCGACAGGACGAACAGCGCCACCTATAGACCAATAAATTGTATAGGGCGTCCTGATAATAGCATAGGAAGATATGAGAGATGGAAAAGAAGAGTTGCCATCTCCGGCAGGGTGTAACCCCATCAGTTGCCCCCCCCCCCCCCCCCCCCCTGAAATGATCAGGATCTTTAATTGTGTTTGCATGGGTGTTTGTTTGTGAAAAAAAAAAATGAACAAAGTACAGTAAAAGTGTGTAACAGATCTTTCCACTGTAAACCTGCGAGGGTGTTGAATTAGTATTAATTAGAAATAAAAAATAACGTAATCGTCTATTAAGGTAGCGTAAGGGATTCGGAAAAAAATTACATGCATCCATGAAAACAGCTATTGTGTTTCACGAAATAATGTACTCTTAGGAGGAGAATAACACAAGCCACAAATTGAGGTGAATCCCTGCGATATAAAACGTTTTAATCAGTAGCATTACATTACAGTTACAGAGAAAATTTCAAAAAGATCTTAGTGCAAAACTTCCAAGCAGGAGGGTAGAAAATCTAAAATAGAATAAGTAACTAGTGAATCGGGAAAGAGAAGAGGTAAAAATCATATCCTGCCCATCTTCTAGCTAAAAGCTGGGAAAGCCTATTAAAATAGCACGATGGCATTATCAAAGCTCTAAAATTAATCCGTACATCGTTATTGCCCTCTTTTTAATTCATTTGTGGGTTTTTTTTTGTCTCTTTTTTTTTGGCGGGGGGGGGGGGGTGAAGAACACTAATTCTTCTATTTTTTTTTGGGGGGGGCATGAAGAATACAATTCTATTTTTCTACTTGATAACAATGTCGCTCCCTGACACACTTGTAGAAATACATGTTTGATGTCGTTCATTAAAATTTACAAATTACAACCGCCAGTATTTTATTTTTCCGTTCATGGAACACCCTGTACAGGTGATTGACATGTAGATGGCGCTGTTTATCCTGTCGGTCTCGTGGGCCTTCTTTGCCTACTGTCGGTCTCGTGAGCTTTCTTTGCTTAGTGTCGGTCTCGTGAGCCTTTTTAGCTTAGTGTCGGTCTCGTGGGCCTTTTTTTTTTTTGCCTACTGTCGGTCTCGTGGGCTTTCTTTGCTTAGTGTCGGTCTCATGAGCCTTTATTGCTTAGTGTCGGTCTCGTGGGCTGTGTTTGCTTAGTGTCGGTCTCATGAGCCTTTTGTGCGTAGTGTCGAACTCATGGGCTGTATGACTCCTGAGCCGTATAACTCGTGGGCTGTATGACTCATGGACCTATTATTGATGTCGGTCTCGTGGACCGTATGACTCGTGGGTGTCGGTCTCGTGGGATGCCCCCCTTCCTACACCCTTTACATGTTATAAGTCTGTGGTGATGACAATGTAGGTTGAAAAGAGGCAGGGCTGGCAGTTTTTGCACCCGTACTTTAGGAATGTATAGGGTGCCACCACTTTTTTTTTTTTTGCTTCTCAGCTGCTGAAACTCGGAAGTGGCACCAGAAGTTGCGTCGAAGGCCCTTTTTTTCACTTGTTAGCTCATGAAACCAGGAAGTGCCCTCCCCCCCCCCCCCCCCCCACACACACACATACTTTCGAAAAAATGGCGCCGGTCATGGGAGGTACATGGTACCAGATAAACTGCCAAGTGCCGAATGCAGGGTTGACATAATTAAAACGAATTAAGTGCTTTTCAGACATCTCGCATGGCATGAAGAACAGAATAGAAAATATTGTATTTTTCTGCTCCTTGGAGCGTAAGTCTCCCATTCACCTCCAACTTTCCGTAGACATTCTTGTTACACTGGACAGCAAAAGAAAGTACCCACTGCTGTCAAAGGCTGCACACAGAAATTCACCACCTAGAAATAAACAATTTTTGTACACAGGTATGCTGCAATATCCATTGGTAATCACATACCAAATAGCAAGTGATTATCTTTATTACAAAGAAAAAAAATGAAATGCACAGCATCTTGGTCACTGTATCAAAAGTCACAAAATGTAACAGAATGAGTCTTACAAGCCTTACAAGACGTGGCGTAATTTTCCTGATGGAAGCTTGCTTAAACCAGAGGTAAGTAATGTTCAGTCTAAAGAGGTAACTGATTTTATTCTGAGAATTAACCAAATCAGGAAGGATAGAATTCCTAAATACAGAATACACTCATTAACATCATTTTGACAAAACAGGTGTTCACTTTGACATATTGGTTGTTTAAAAATGTTATCCATGCAGTGGCCATTTTTGTATGGTGGACAGTGCTGTTGTGTGGGACTTTTGATTCAATGACCAAGATGTTGTGCATGTCAAGTTCTTCTTTGTTATGAAAACATTCACTTGCTTATATGCATGTGATAAAGTAAGGGGCATTGTAGCACACCTGTGTACAAAAATTGTATATTTCAAGGGGGTGAATTTTTGTGTGCAGCCTTTGACAGAAGTGGATACTTTCTTTTGCTGTCCAGTGTATTTACAGAGCGAAATCTTCTCTTCCCATTGTCACCCTTAACGTTGGGGTCATCCCACGAGACCGACACCCACGAGTCATACGGTCCACGAAACCGACGTAAAAATAGGTCCATGAGTCATACAGCCCATGAGTTATACGGCTCACTAGTCATACAGCCCATTAGTTCGACACTGAGCACAAAAGGCTCACGAGACCGACACTAAGCAAAGAAGGCCCGTGAGACCGACACTAGGTAAAGAATGCCCACGAGACCGACAGTAGGCAAAGAAGGCTCACGAGACCGACACTAGGCATAGAAGGCTTACGAGACCGACACTAGGCCAAGAAGGCTCACGAGACCGACACAGTGCCGTACACTGGACCGACAGGACGAACAGCGCCATCTACATGTCAATTACATGTACCTGAGCAGGGTGTTCCATTAAGGGGAAAATTACATACTGGCGGGTGCAATTTCGTCACGCTGACGAGCGAGGGATTGTAACTAATTAATAGCAGCACCATCTGCATATCAACGACATTAAGTATGTATTTGTACACGTGTGGCTTTCAGGGGGCAGTTCTGTCTCGCTATGGGGAGCGACATTGTTATCATTTTTTCTCTTTTTTTTTGAATAAAATTGTCCCCTTCATGGGACCACAACCCCCCCCCCAAAAAAAAAAAGAGAAATGTATGAAAAAATGGTATAGGACAAGAAGGATGAATGGTTTGATCTTAGATGCCATCGTGCTATATTTAATAGGCTTTCCTAATTTCTAATTAGACGGTGGACAGGATCCAAGTTTTTTTCCCCTTTTCTTTCTCGTTTCACTAGTTAGGTAAGCCTTATTAGATATCCCATCTGCCTGCTTATACCAGCCTGCTTAGAGTTTGATTTATAATGTTCTCTTTAACTATGATGTACGAAATTCAACGGCTGAAAACGTTTTTTCATCGCAGCGATTCACCTCGATTTCAGTGGCTTGTGTTTGTAAAATTATTCTTCTAAAAACAGTACATTTTTCATGAAATACAAAAGTTGTTTTCATGGATGCATCTTCTGTCCCCGAATTTTTAACGCTGCCTTAATTGACGATTACATTACTTTTTGTGAATTTATACCATTTCAACGCCTTTGCAGATGACTACCCCCCTATGTCATATAAAGCAGGTGTGCACTACAACACTGACCATTTTGTGAATAATTTCCTTGAAGTGAACTTCATTTCGTACGTTGGCATTTTTCTAGTTGGTTGATCTAAATGTCCACATCATTTTTTTTTTCTAAGTAGGTATATACCGGTATAGGCTTTTCAGATAGGGAAACGAGGGTGTCTTGGTATTTTCGAAAGTAATGTTGAAACATCTCACGCACTTTTACTTAATTTTGTTTATTTTTTTCACAAACACTCACATACACAAACACAATTAAAGATCTTGAACCGTTCAGGGGGTGAGGGAGAGCAATTGACGAGGTAATACCCTAGCAACTTTCCTTTTCCATCTTTTATACCTTCTTTATGCCATTTATCTGGACACCCTATTAATTAGTCTATCTAGATGGCGCTGTTCATCATGTCGGTCTCATGGGCCTTCTTTGTCTAGTGTCGGTCTCGTGAGCCTCTTTTGCCTAGTGTCGGCCTCGTGGGCCTCTTTTGCCTAGTGTCAGTTTCGTGAGCCTTTTGGGCGTAGTGTCGAACTCATGGGCTGTACAACTCGTGGGCTTATTTTACTTGATGTCCAACTCATGGGCTTTATTTACTCAGTGGCGAACTCGTGGGATGTATAACTAGTGGGCTGTATGACTTGCGAGCCGTATGACTCGTGGGCTGTATGACTTGTGAGCTGTATGACTTTTGGGCTGTATGACTCGTGGGTGTCGGTCTCGTGACGTGCACCCGATTCTTTACCCTTTCTCAAATCAAAATTTTGGCACATAGGTTACGAATACTACAGGGGCCGCGGAACGTTTTTTAAATGAGGGGGGGGGGGGGGGTGTTGCGGGACCGGGGGGAGGGTGACACCCCCGGGTAGGGATCCGACAATTTTGGGGGAATTCATAAAATTTTATGAAATTATCGAAATTTGGCAGGTAGGGTCAATGAACTTTGGAGTTCACGCTGTGCGTATTTGAGGTTTGCATGCGCGCACTAAAGTGCGTGCTGTAGTTTCTGCTAGGGCAAGGCGCGTAACATAAGCCGGGTTCACACGTACACCAATTAGCGGGATACAAATCTCGAGATTTGCATCGCGATCGTCATCCCCAGTTTTTTGCACGTGTGGACAGAAAAAACCCGAAAATTAGCGGGATAAGCATCGCGATGCTAATCCCAAGAAATCTTGCGCTGGTTCGTCAATTAGCGGGATAATTGGCCGCGCGCTGGTACGTGTGAACGGTCGGGATTACAATCTCGAGTTTTTACATCCCATCATGCAATGCGCACATCACAACAGCGAGGCCTCTGCGAACAGGTCCTTCACCTCTTTGGAGCACAACAACAACAGCGCGCGAACCACACCACTGACGCGTAAAAGACAATAGACAAAGGTAAGTGCGCGCAAGCAGTGATAGAGAAGGGCGCTGTGTGACCCAGTTTGCAGGCTTTGTTGTTGTCTCTATCGGCAATTAGCGGGATAATTCGGTACGTGTGGACGCTCGCCAAATTAGCGGGATACCGATCGCGATCGCCATCCCGCTAATTTGGTACGTGTGGACGCTCGCCAAAAAACTCGGGATGAGCATCGCGATCGTCATCCCGCTAATTTGTACGTGTGAACCCGGCTAAAGGCTTCTATATTGGGAAATCGGGCGACTTTCAGAACGTATGGGTGGAAATCATTGATATCTCTAATGAAAGAACAAGATCGGTGGTGGAAATGAGCTGCATGCTTGGCGGAGGTCTGCGCTCTCAGAGTGCTTCTCTATATAGTTACCAAATTGAATCGTTGTTCTTGTTATTATTTGAATGTAAGTAAATAAATGTTATTGGAAAAAAATATGGATGTAAAGTCGAATGTGTATGAGATTTGTGGATTCTGCTAATGCTTCAGTCACACACGGCCGGGTCACAAAACGGGTTTGATCCGGGTGAAAATTAGCATTTTTGGATATATCTATAAAAAAAAAGTATTTTACCGATTTTCATAATTCAAACTGGAATGGATAGGGGATTTTATAACATAACATGAATGGCATATCATTGCCACCAGATATCATTATTGGTGTGAAAAATGCATTTTATGTCAAAATGCATGGGAAAAAAAGGTTATATGAAGCATATTGTATACATTTCCTATGCAAGTTAGCAAATGACCTTTTTAAATTGTTATATAATTCCTACTAAAATCTTTAGGTACAATGTGATTCCCTATTAAACAGATGTTATGTATACTTTTTAAACAATAGGCCTTTTCAATATGAAAATGTTGGTCGAAGCCATGTGCTTTTTTTAATTCCAATTTGGGTCGATCACAATAATGTACCAATGGCCATTTTGCATCATGCCGCGTCTACAAATTTTTGAAAGAGGGAGAGCTATCGTACAGCTTTCCTTGAAGCTGGGGTTCCGGTTAAGGAGGTGGCCAAGCGACTAGGGGTAGAAAGAGATAGAGAAATATGCAATAGACCATGCTTAAAAGTTCAGAATCATGAGTGATTGTTTGATTATTTGTGGAAAAGTCAATGCAAATCACTGAAGTACAACTTTTTTCCATGCATTTTGACATAAAATGTTTTTTTTTTTTTCACATCGATAATGATATCTTTGGCAATGATATGCCATTCATATTACGAGTAATAAAATTCCCTATCCACTCCCGTTTCAATTATGAAAATCGGTAAAATACTTTTAGAGATATGTCCAAAAATGCTAGGGTGAACTTACTTTTTTGGGTTGAGTGTATATATATATATATATATATATATATATATATATATATAAACAGTATGTCCCCCAAAAATTACAACGGTGCCCTCCGCAATGATATCTTTAAAAACAGTGAATCAATCTAAATACAAATTCAGGGTATGAAACTATAACTCATTGCCCACATCTTACAGTAAACCCCACTCGATTTGTTACAGTGGTCAAAGAGAAATACGGAATTTTGTAGAGGATGTCGGGAATCTCTTCTGTCCAAGTTCTGTCTATTATTCACACACAAGTGCTAAACTCGGAAGAATCCGATTCATGACATGCTTTACACCAATCCACATTTCTCTGTGACCGCTTAACCAAACCGAATGGGGATTCTGCAAAATAGAGCTAAAATGTTATATTCTAAGACTCTGAAGTAGCATTTAAAAGATATAATCATGTTGGGCGTTATCAATGCGAAAATCTGATTGTAATTTTTTGGGGGACATACTGCAGTAAGTCGCCCCAAAAATTACAATCAGATTTTCGAATTGATAACACCCAATATGATCAACCTGTCTAAGTGCTACTTCAGGGTCTTAAAACATAACATCTTAGCTCTATTTTTCAGAAAACCACATTCAATTTGGTTAAGCGGTCACAGAGAAATGTGGATTGTTGTAAAGCATGTCATGAGTCTCATTCTTCCAATTTTAGCAATTCAATGCTCTTGTGTGTGAATAATAGACAGAATTTGGACAGAAGAGATTCCCGACATCCTCTACAAAATTCCTCATTTCTCTTTGACCACTGAAGCAAATCGAATGGGATTTTCTGTAAGATGTGGGCAATGAGTTAGAGTTTCATACTCTGAATTTGTATTTAGATTGACTCAACATTTTTAAAGATATCATTGCAGAGGGCCCCGTTGTAATTTTTTGGGGGACATACTGTATATAATGAGAATTCGGAAGAAGTGGAAGGCGTAGCTATAGTTTTCAACATGGAGGTTTAATGGCAGTCAGTGAACCTTCATCAGGGCTGAGTTAACAGACAAAATAGATCAAAATAGATGACTTCTTACAGCATCACTCTGCTTGAAACATTACTTGTGGGATGTAGAGATACAATGTGTGTGTTGAATACACTTGAAATCATAAACGTGATTTGACTTTGAAAAAAAAAACATGATTATATCTATATATCGCGCAGTATACTGTATTGATTAACAAACATGTAACATTAACCTATATCAGTGTATATAGTATTTGGAAAACATAGCAAACTCTTAAATACATGTACGAATGTATTTTCTATTCATGTTTCATATTCCACATTTCATACAAGTTTTATATTCCATTTGGTTTTAATGTTATTAACACAATGGTCAGTTTGAAACAAAATTGCACAAATGTATAAGGACGTATTGACGTGTAATATAAGGAACCCACTAAAAAGCGAAGCTTGTAGGATGTGGGTTCCAAAAATATGATATAGGCTTTTAGTACAGTATATCAATGTCGAAAGTGACGTATCATGCAAAAAATACACGATGTCGAGAATATTCTTAAAGTTTACAGAATGTACAAAGTATTGTATGATGTTTATGATTAAAATTATAGTATCAATGCTAAGAAAAGTAGCAAGTTGATCGAACAAATGAAGTCATTCGAGCAAGGCATCATTTGAGTATGCAAAAATTTTTCAAGTGATCATGGCAAATTAAACGTAGGATTTCAAGAAATGCATGAACAAACATAATATCCATTGGAATCAGCATCTGACACATCCATGTCATCATAAACCGATTGAATTGAGGATTTCATGAAATAAATATCTAACCTGTAATCATAACAGGCAGCCAGAATAATCAGTTTCCAAACATCGTTTGTCCAAGTGATATACACTGTATTTGCAAGAGGAGAGGTTTTTATATGTTTTTTTTTTTCCCTCACTGGGATATTTATTATTCTCTTTCATCTATACACATATTACAACATATTTCAAATAACATCATGCTTTTTTTTTCGAATTCAATACAATATACATCAAGAAAAAAGGTGTCTAAAAAGACACCATTTTTTCTGAAACACTTGCAACTTATAATTATTTCTTGCGATAAATTTCTCTCTATCATAATATTCCCTTATACTATATTTACATAAATCAAAACGAGGTATTATTTTTCTTATTTTACAAACATAAATTTCATATCTCACAAGCATGGTAATACAATTCAATGCCGAATTGTTAATACCCCCAAAACCAAATAATTTATTTTCCGTCGTAAATGTTATTTCTAACCCCGTGTTAATATTAATCCATTCTCTTACTTCAACCCACAATCTATCAACATATTGACACTCACTAAAAAAAAATGTATTAAAGTCTCAACATTCACATTACAGAATGAACATTCACTTCTTTCAACCAATCCAATTCTATTCAACATCTTATTTGTATATAAAATTCTATTAACTATTTTAAACTGAAACCATCGTAAACTAACATCTTCCGTGCTCTTAAACGGGGCCAACGAAAAAGATTGCCATTTCTTTTCTTCAAGTTGTATCAATTGTCGCCATCTTAAAAATCCTTTACATTGATATACATTATTTCTATTCTTTAACAAAACAGCATAAATATGATGTGAACATCCTGTAGAATGTTTTATAACCAATTGTAAAATATCAGGTATAATTGGTTGACAAAACTTTTCCATATTATTCATACTTCTATCACAACCTGCTTTTTTAACCGCATGACATATTCCAAAATAATCTAAAAAATTAACGTCAACATCATATTTCCTCTTAAAGGCAGTAAATGATAATACATTTCCTTCTTCATCTAACAAATCATTAACAAAACGAATTCCTTTTTGATACCACTTTCGTTTAAAAACCGACGCATTTCCTATCGTAATCTTATTATTAGGTGATCCGAGAATCCTCTCGGATCACCTTCTGTATCTGTACTGATTCTTTGTTCTTCTTCTTCTTCTTCTTCTTCTTTATTTCTCCGCAAAAGTTGTGTAGAGATAAGCTCAGAAAGTGCATTGCCTATGAATGTCAAACTTATACCATATGTGTATCATGTCCCAAAGACGACATGTCAAGTAAAATCGTAGTGATCAGTCGACCGTGACGTCACTATGACGTCATTATATGAAAACACATTTTCAATCATATCTCATTAATGGAGTGGAATTTCTCAATGAAATTTACGTCACATAAATTTCAATTCAAGGGAATTCTACCCATATTTTCAGAATTCCTCGCATCGTAAAGACGTGCGCGTACGCGCGCGTTGAAATATTTGTATGCTCCAATCAAGCTCAAATTTTTTTTGCATACGTTTCAGACCATTTGGAGCATTTTTTGAAAAATTGAAAAAATTGGACGGACGCGTACGCGCGCGCACATATACGCACGTACAGCTCATATGCAACAGAAATTTCCCGATTTTTTACATTTATCGGATGTCTGAAAAGTCAAGGAATATTTCTAGCAAGTTTCAAGTCAATCCGACTCAATATGACGTCATACGGGACTGTCAAAGTTGAAATTCCGCGCGCGCGTCAATGGCGATATACAGTACAACAATGCCCCAAAACCGCCAATTTTAAATCCGATTTTACTCGTCAGGATGGACGGTGACCCCCCATTTTCTTTACATATTCTGAAAGCTGATGAGTTGTACATGTCAGTTTATGGGTTGGCGATACTGAAAAAGTCATTCAAAGATATCAAATTTCTTAATAAAGTTAAAAAAGTAAATTTTCAAAATGACGTCATCAAATTTCAAGTTCATTCAAGCATATCTCACTTTTTCTTTAATTGATTTACGTCCAAATTTCAATATGTTGTAGCTTATTAAATGGTCTTTCAGATATATAATAACAACAATTTGATTGGATGACGGCATCACCCCGTAAAAATGGATTTAAAGTAATCTTGTCAAATTTGACCAGTTTACGTGTTATCTCTATGGGAGTGCAGTTTTTCTGGAAATGAAAACTGACATGACTATCTTTATCGAGCACTAGCTCACTTATGCTTCGGTGAATTTCTCCCATATTTTAGTATGTTGTAGCTGAGACTTTGGGCTATCGTTAATGTGCCCTTCGTTTTTTCATACGGAGTCGGCATCATGCCCAAAAACTTGGTTGAAATTAAAGCTTATCTTCCATGTATTTTCATATTCCTTTCTTTCTGCAACTTTCTTTGCAATAACTCAAGAAAAACAAGCTCTATCAGCCCAATATTTTGCACATGTTTAGTTTATGTCACGTACATTATTTCATAAAATAACAACTACTTGATCGGGCACCTTCTTGGGTATGTAAATTAGGGTCAAAGGTCAAAAATGTTTCATCCTGTATCTTGGTTAATACATGTCTTATCTTTCCCATATTTTGCATACGTAAAGACCATGTTACAAGAATCATTTCACAAAATAACCACTTTTTGCTCAGACGCCATCTTGTCTGTGCAAAGTAGGGTCAAAGGTCATATGTACTTCTTTCTTTATCTTTATTATGACGTGTTATCTCTATGGGAGGGAATTTTTCTAGATGTGAAAATTGACATGATTGTCTTTATCGACGACTAGCTCAATTACCCTTCGGTGAATTTCTTCCAGATGTTAGTATGTTGTAGCCAATGTAATACTCTTTAAGTTTTGTTAATCAAAGTTTTAATCGGATGATGTCTTCACCACGTGAAAATGGATATAATGTAACCTTGTCAAATTTAACCAGTTTACGTGTTATCTCTATGGGAGGGAATTTTTCTGGAAATGAAAATTGACATGACTTTCTTTATCGAGCACTACCTCACTTACTCTTCTGTAAATTTCTCCCAGATTTTAATATGATGTAGCTGAGACTTTGGGCTATCATCAGTGATTCTTCATTTTTTCATACGATGCCGAGATCACGTAAAAACTTGGTTGACATCAAACTTATATTCGATGTATTGAGATATTTCTTTCTCTCTGCAACTTTCTTTGCAATAACTCAAGAAAAACAGCCCCTATCATCCCCATATTTGGCACATGTTTAGTTTATGTCACGTACATTATTTCATAAAATAACAACTACTTGATCAGACACCATCTTGGGTATGTAAATTAGGGTCAAAGGTCATAAATGTTTTAACCTGTATCTTGGTGAATACATGTCCTATCTTTCCCATATTTTACACACGCAAAGGCCATGTTACAAGAATCATTTCACAAAATAACCACTTTTTGGTCAGATGCCATCTTGGCTGTGGAAAGTTGGGTCAATGGTCAAATATACTTCATTCTGTATCTTCTTTATAGTGTATACCGAATTTGGTAACAGAGATAGCAGACCTAACTCTCTTTTCTAAATGAGAATCCAAATATCACACGTCCAATGTCTCTAAACACAGATGAAACCTATATGGTCATGCCTATTGCGATCAGGACTCGAATCATTGATTAAAAAAAATCGGATCACCTAATTTGTCAGTCTTGACAAATTCCAAGTCTAGTTTTTTTATATGTTTTGTTACCCACGCCGATGAAAATCGGCAGGGGGTTATGTCAAGGGTTCCGTATGTTTGTTTGTTTGTTTGTTTTTTTTTTTGTTTTTTTGTTTGTTTGTTTGTGTGTTTGTTTGTGTGTTTGTTTGTTTGTTTGTTTGTTTGTTTGTTTGTGTACAAGATAACAAGAGAACGGGTAAACGGATTTGCACGAAATGTTCAGGGGATGTCTGGATAATGACAGGAAAGAATCGATTAGATTTTGGTGATAATCGGTTGACCCTTGCAAATTCTGTGCGACCTTTAAGTTTTGACCCCATGGTATAGTGACCACTCCGAAAATTTCCCGTTTCTCACTTTGCGATTTTCCGCTACCATACGAAAACATAAACTCCCAAACGATCGGACTTCGCTGCTCAAATGTTCGTAAGAATTCCGAAATTTACGTTTAGGCCTATTTGAAGGACTATGTCCTTCTGGATTTATGAAAGTTCGTTCTCCGTCGTCACAAACTGGCCCGTATTTTGATGATTTTTCAAATTAAAATTGATTGTGTTTTTTCGTTGGAGGAGCATTTGCTCGGTCGCAGTCACACTGCACGATATGCGCGCTCAATGTCAATGCATGGAGCTACCATGGTCAATGCTTGTGCAAGGCCGCTGAAAATGCATCGCGCTCTACCCTGTTGGTGCAAAATCGCATCGGGGACGTTGCGGCGTTCGTTGGTGACCGAATACTGGTGCAGTAGACATTTGCATTTAACCCTTGCATTGAATAATTCCCGTAGACACTAATCATGGGGGTAATTACCTAGGGGGTACGTAAATTTTGTTTTTCTTTTGCGCTTTTGTGGATACCATCAAAGATCGTACACTCATACGACCTTTGATATCAACACACTCTCGGCTTGCTATAAGCAAAATATCCCGCAAGAAAACGGCGTATTTCTCGATTTTTAGCGCTTTTTCGGCGACCCGTCGCGTAGACAATACTCTTAAAACTGGACTTAATTCGCGCGCGCTTGGAAAAGTTCCGAATCTGCACTTTTGACGGTGGAATTTGGGATTTTCGATGGATTTTTGGAGGAGACTAAAGGACTTTCCTGTGGTGAATGAGTGTTACCGTATGTGAAATGATGTGATTTGCGTGTGATGTGACTGTAGAACCAAAGATCGTACACTTCAGTGTACGATCTTTGGTAGAACGCACTGGCTGGTGATAAAGGACACTGGCAATTAAGTGACCGAATTCTGGTAGATGACCGAATGCACAGTATGTTTACCCCGACTTTGTACAAGGCGTGGGTCTGCCGCCTTTGACGGCCCCTCTCTAGTTTCTTTGTTTGTTTGTTTGTTTGTTTGTTTGTTTGTTTGTTTTTTCTTTGGTTTTTGTGTGAGCATTGGAGCAAGCACCCACTACAACGACCCGAAGCAACTTTTACTCTTTTGGAACCAATATCTATTGGAGTTTCAACATTGAAATTGCGTGAAATGCATTTACCATCGGCAACAACTATGTTAATTCAATGCACTCTAAAACTATTTGGTAAATTTAGTTGGGTAATTGTTAGTTGGTACAAAAAAAAATCATTCTGGGCAATTATCGCCCAATTGAGCTTTTAGGTGATTAAACCAACATTGGACAATTATTCTTACATAAATATCGGGCAAATATTTACCAACAGAATTGGTAATGGAGAGTTGGGTACTTTTTCCTTGTTGTTGTGTAAGTGACGCATTCCCTTTGCGTGTTGGGTAATTTTTGTTTGGCAACTGATACTAGGGTAGAAAACCGCCTTATATAATTTACCAACATTATTTTGCACATTGAGCCTGGGTATTTCTTACCAGTACATACTTGGGTAATTTTCTTACCTTTCTAAGTTGGCAAATTTTCATGGACAAGTAAAAAAGTCTGTGCGTGTACTCGTGTATGTGTGTATGTATTCATTCATTTCATTCATTCATTTATTTTTCATTTCCAACAAAAACATACAAAAATTGAATACAGTACATAAATGTCATTATACAAAGTAAAGGATAAATTTACAGAAAACTTGTAAGTGTAGGAAAATGTTGGAAATGGGGAGGAATGCTAAAAAATGTATGTATGTATGTATGTATGTATGTGACGGTGTGTGTGTGTGTGTGTGTGGTATAGGCCTGCGTATGGAAGGATGGCCGAACCTTACGATTTTGTAGGGGGTACCAAGAATTACTATTATAGGGTGTTCTCCGTTTTAGGAATGTGAGGGGGGGACAACACACACACACACATACACACACACACACACACACACACACACACGGTATTGTCTATACATACAGTATATATATGTCCATATGTATAATAGCAAGAGCTACATTGTGGACGTATTTTGTTACATTTCCCTTTATTGCGTCAATACCGGGAGGGTTGGAAAAAAAAACCAACATTGTGGGAGTATCTGTCTGTGGGAGCAAACTTTCGGATACTCGTACAATGTTGCTAGTTTATGTTTTGTGTGTGTTTGTGTGTGTGCAGGGGTGTGTGTGTGTGTACGTGCGTGTGTGTGTCGGTTTGTTTGCAAATAGTTAAATGACACAATTTGAAACCCATATACCTGACTGAACTTGCTTACACTTCATTCCAGATTAAAACCCAGTAACTAAAACATTGAAATTTTGGTACCAGTTGATACCAGTTGGTTTCTATTGGTTTCGTACTGTTTTTTAAGCTCATGAATATTCATAAGCTATTCAAATTCTCTTCGTGAAAAAAGTTGAAATATTGTTAAATTGAATGTTTTTGTATGATTTTAATAAACTCTGAAATATCTGAAATGTATTAGAAATTTGGTTTTAGGTTATGGTTATAGCCTATATACTGTCTTCCAGTGAGCAGCAACGCAGGCCCAAACATTATTATAGAACAGTTGAACTGCACACCAGGCGGCTCCGTACTGCTGTTTGAACTTCATGTAGGCTACTTTGCAGCTCGATTATAAGGCCCCATTACTGTACAAACTTCATCTTTGACTCGGATAATTAAAAGATTTCTTATAATCCTATACTATAATACTCGAAGTTGTTGTTGTTGTCGCGGCCTTATGTATTTCCTGTTTTATTTCGGCAATGCTGGTTTCTCTATCTCCTCCCGAGCCGTCGGCTCCGGGCAGTTGCGACCGGTGCCGTCGGCCGCAGGAGAGTATCCTACATCGAATGGCGTGGGTTTCGTCCCCTCTCCGCCTCCGTGTCGACGTCGAGGACGAAAAAGAAAAATTAATTAGCTACATGCATAATGCATGTTTGTGCGTGACGAAAGAGCCGAGCGTTTCAATATTCACGGAACCTGCGCTGGCCTCCTGCTTTCTCGATCTTCCATCTTTTAGCTTGCAGAGACACTGGGGGATACTAAAGATGATGGTGCAGCGAAATCTCTGACATCTTCCGGCGGACGCGCACGCACACACACAATGTATACCTCGCAGAACTCTATACACACTCTACACTGTGTGTATATAGTTCTGTGATGTACCTTTGCCTCCGCCTGTTACGTGTACTGAATGTATTGACGATGGTTTCACGAATCTGTGTGTGCGTGACATGGACTACAAGGGCATTTACGTACAGTTCGCCATTATTGGCGTCCCCAAATGAAAACAACGAACGTTGGTTATGTAATTGTATTTTGCACAACTGCAGAATACTATATGCAGCTCAGGTACGTCATTTAGTTTGCTCGCCGTTTGCTCTCAAGGCCGGTGTCATTGTACGCAGACTGTTTAGGACGCGGCTAAATATATTTGCCGATCGTACCCTTACATATCAGATTACACGCGCAGCTGTGTCCATTCGTTTACTGCAGAGCTGCTGTAATCATACATATTCATAAGATGAGCGGACGTAGAGGAAAACCTCGCTTTGCCGACCGCCTATTTTTAAAATTGCAAGTGGAAATAGAATGTGTGGTTCTATGGTCTATCAAACCAAGTTTTGGTGACAAAAAAAGAGGGAGCAAATGAAGACGAAGGCAGTGATGTATATATATCTTTCTTCCATAACATGGGAAAAATATTAAAGAAAAAAAATACGAGGTCGTGAGAACCTACTCCCACGGGTGCCTATTAAACCTGATGACTATGATCTCCCCCTCCCCAAATAATAACAATGATGATAATGATAATAATAATAATAATAATAATGATAAGGATAATGAAAATAATGATATAATAATAACAATAATAGGAGCAATAATTGTAGGTCTAATATTAATTATGATAATGTACAATCTGAAGCAGATGTAGTTCTATATTGATATGATATATCAAGCCAAGTTTTGGTGATTAAAAACAACAAGGAGGGAGCAAAGTTATGAAGACGAAAATATCTTATTTTTCTCTCATAACGTGGGGAAAAGAAACATGAAAAAAAAAACACAAAACAAACCGAGGCCTTGAGACCAGCCGTGGATTCCCGCGGGTGCCCGCGTGGATGCAAGAGCAGGGGGTAATCAAAGTCATAGTGTTAATATCTTCCCGTTTCAACGGGAACAACCTGTGGGCAGAACTTTCGGGGAATCTCATTTGCGTTTTTGGTAATTTTTCCCTGAATGTTTTTGTTTTTTGCCCTGCGGAGGTGGAAATGTGTGTGTGCGTGAGGGGGGGGGGAGGGGTGAGGGGCAACAAGACAACTGTTGGACTTCAACGGGTGCAAATAACCCCTCGAAACTCAAGTTCTATAATAAAAGCAAGTAGTGGCGGGAATGATCCCTACCAGTGGACCGGATCGCCTGGCATATACTACAAAAATGTATTATAAAATTTCTGGGAAGGGTGGTCATTTAGAAGACAGCACAATTAACGAAAGAATGAGAAGACTTTTCTTTTTATTTCTTCAATAAAAATGTGCAAAATCGTATTATGAGAAAAAAAAATAAAACCCCTCAGACCCGTGGATTTCCACGGGTGCTGCTAGTTTGATCAATAAGCGTGTAAATTTAATCTGTTCGACTGGACTTACTTATGAAAATCAAGGAGAGAACAGTTTCGTGACTCGTCCGATTCACTTCTTCAGCTCTGTCTGGCTGGCGAGCATTCACCCGTGGAGGGTGAATGGGCCATGTTACTGCCTCTATTGTCTGTACGTCGATGAATTTTGCGTATCACCGACTTGTATGTTGGTTAGAGGTTGTGTCGGAGTCCCCCTCCCCTGTTGAGTGAAGGATTTTCCGCATTCACATACACGGCTTCGCGGACTCCTCTTTCGAACCATCTGGTTTCTTTGTCAATGATGTCGACCTCTTGGTCCTTATATCAAAGTGATGCCCCGTGTTCTTCAGGATTCAGGTGGGTCACCTGAAGAACACGGGGCACCATTTTGAGAACAAAGAGGTCGGCATCATTGACAAGGAAACCAGATGGTTCGAAAGAGGAGTCCGCGAAGCCGTGTATGTGAATGCGGAAAATCCTTCATTCAACCAAGGATGCCTAGTACCTCCTTGATTCAACAGGGGAGGGGGACTCCGACACAACCTTTCACCAACATACAAGTCGGTGATCCGCAAAATTCATCGACGTACAGACAATTATAGAGGCAGTAACATGGCCCATTCACCCTCCATGGGTGAATGCTCGCCAGCCAGACAGAGCTGAAGAGGTGACTCGGACGAGTCACGAAACTGTTTTCTCCGTGATTTTCACAAGTAAGTCCAGTCGAATAGATTGAATCTACACGCTTTTAGCTTACTACCTGGATGAATCAAAATCTACATCGCTATAATTTGATCAGTATTTGAAAAATTACGCATTTTTCTTGTTTTTGCTGTTGTTTTTGTTAATCACATTTCTCGCATCTCATTATCTTAGTTCGACACATGGCGTTATCGTGATATACCACTCCAGTTAGGTCTACTGCTTTGTATTTTGTTACTTTAACCAGTGAGCGCTACATGCACCTCTATACACTACAGGAAAGGCACATCACACGCGGAACAAGACGTGACAGAACCACGAAAACCAATCCAATTGTCCCTCAATATTACAATTTTTACTTACATTTTTGCAATTGAGAACTTTCTTAAAATTCCACTAAAAGTGTATGTGCACCAGATTGTTGAATTAAACTTCTAAAATGCTCACTCTTCTGTTATTGGGGTGGGTGGGGGTGGAGAACCCCTCGCGCATACTCCCTGCCCTTTCTACTTCCGTATGCAATTCAAATGATGAACATGACTACGTATAGACACGGAAAAAACACAAATTAGCAACTCACATTATCTTGAATATCTTAGTTCTCATTTCTTTGAACTGAAATCTTCTTAATATTCCCCTAAAAGGGTGCGCCAGATATTTGAATTTCAGTCTAAAAATGCAGAATATTAACTTCCTCGTGTGGAAGGGGTGAAAACATCTCTCACCCTCCATATCCCGCAGACTTACAGCGAAGAAACAGAAAAAGAGGAGACAGATACCATAAGAATACAAACATTTTCGTTATTCTTGAACATTTATTTTCTTACTTTTTGATTGAAATTTTTCAAAATATTTCACCCAAACCTGCGCACCAGATCGTTGAAGTTCAGTTCTAAAAGTGCAATTTTAAGCTCCCTTGGTGGGAGGGGGATATACCCCTCTCCTTTTGTCCATCTCTGTATACTTATAACAAAGAGAAAACACACATGTGGAAAACGAGGTGACAGATACCATATTTGACACTCACGTTGTTCTTGAACATTCATATATCTGAGGTTGAAGCCAATTTTCACCCTAACTTTTTTCAAAGTTAGAAATGATGCGAAGTTAAACCGCCAGTGTAAATGGGCCATAAAATGCATGCAGAGTAGACGTCTATTATCGCGATCATTCTATATACACACGAGGGCACGCGAGTGCGCGTTAAACATATCTGCTTATCTTTCATGGTAAAAAGGTCAAAAAATCATGATTACGACCCACCCTGAAAAAAAAAAAAATCCTGAATATTTTGAATGAGCACGCGAGAGGTGCAATGTATACCGCGTGTGAGACAGGACAATGAACATACTACAGTAATCGTTTTGCCTGCACGCTATCACCGTCCTTAAAGGGAGGTATAGAACCCACGATACTGCAAATGTCACTTACATTAGAGTATAATACTTCTCTTTACTCGGAACGACTAGCCGTGTCCAGTGATTCAAGATGTCGGTATGTTCGGGATTAAAAGCACACCTCAACTTTTCCCGGGGATGGATAGCGGTAGCCTGCGGTGGCATGTTATTTCTTGTGATGTACGGCACATTGTATTCGTATGGACTCTTTTTCGGTACATTTCAACAGGAATTCAACAGCAGTGCCACTGCCGCGGGTAAGGCTTTTCAGTAAATTACAGGGTATGAAATACTCGTCTTCGAGTGTACAAAACGGCCGTTATTCCCCCCCCCCCCTCCCAGAGATATGAAATCATGTTCCAAGGCTTTATCACATGTGTGCTGATGGTCCTCGCAGCGAAGTTCTTTTGGTTATATCTTTTCAAAGCATCTTATTATTAGCTGTATCAATGAAAGACATCCGTATATGGACACTGCTTTCTGTCTTCAAGTTTACACTGCACTTGTCAATATTCCGTATGTACGGCTTTCAGCTATTTTTGTAGAATGCGCTGAGCACACACACATGTCACACACGCATCTACATAGACACATTGTAATAACCACATACACACAAAAAGAAGGGGAGAAGACATGTCGTTATACATACTAACAGAATCTACTCCAGGGCGACGCTCCTGTAAGTGCAAATATGGGAGCAATTAATGCTTGATTTTACAGCAAGTCTTCTCCGAAGTACCAGGGCAACGAGGATATCGAGTTTCCCCACAAGGACACCTATAGTTGCCATAAAGCGGCTCTCATGGGCTTCAACCATGCATGGACATCAACAGTATTGTTTTGTGATAGATAACAACGCCAACAACGTCTCCTTTAAGTGATTCAATCCACAAACAAACGCACACACACACACACACACACATACACACACACACCACCATGAATCGCACTTTAAAGTTGCGCTCAGAATCACGTAGAACAGTCAACCAGATCTGTAAATAAGGCAGCATATCCAGGATTCCCTGTTATGGCCGATTATATGCGATTGACTCTTCCACATATTAAATCATAGCCTTCGCATTCCAACAATACCTATACAACCATACATACATGTATCATAGAATCATGTCCTTCATTCTTTCACTGTATTTAAGTAATTTTGTTAGTGATAAAATCACCAATTGTGACAATACCTTGACTACTGTCATGATGATGTCTATAGTTTGAGAAATTCCGTATAATGAAGATGGTAGCTTATTATTCTCTACTTGTGTAAACGACAGAAACAGTATGGTTCTGTTGTGTTTTGTCTTATAGAGGATATTCCGCGTCTCATGTGAATAAAACTTTACATCAACTCACCCTTGCACAATATAAGGCAAGAAAATATTATGAGACTTGTTTCGACATACACACATTTTTTTTTTCTTTCTTGTATGTCCTACAGTATGGATTAGTACTGAGTATCACCGGTAGTCGAATGTTAACAGCGTGCATACAATGTCTTTTAAAATGCTGAATATCTTTCTTTCTCGATATTAACGATGTGTTAATGTCACAGGAATGAATCTGCATCTTTACATAGAATTTCGACATTCCTGTTCTACACTGGCGCCTTCCCCCCCCCCCCCCCGTCCCCCCCCCCCTCCATCGTGTTGCCTCATTTCCATCGTTTTCTGCACATCTTCTTCACTGTATTCCTGTGTCTTTTACTTTGTTAGCAGCTTGCTCAATATCATTGATTGAATTGATCGGGGTGGCACAGCAACTGACCTCCACGTGGTCCACCCTGGAAACGTCTGACGTCTAACGAGTTGCCTACTTTTCTGTCACCTGACCTGATCTGATCTCCTTGAGACACCTGTGACTCTGTACACGCTAAGCCTGTTCATCGAGGAACTCTTGTGAACTCCTTTGTAAATATTGTATATATTGTTCCAATTTGTGTATATTACTGCATGACCTCACATGACAGTGCCTACTCCTGGGGTCTTACAACTCAATGTAGAGGGCCTCACTCCTGCAAAGAGAGATGTCGTACATCATCTTGCCTCGCAGCATGAAGCACTTGTGATCCTCCTTCAAGAGACATCTCTCAGACACAGACAGTCCTGTGCCAACATTCCAGGCTTCCTTCTACTTGTCTTTACAGGCAGCCGGCATCATCGTGTTGCTACATAACTTATGTGAAATCTAGTGTGCCATGACTGGGGGGCCGATTTTACCACCCTCCGCCCCGCCGCCCACTCCCTTGTCTACGCTCTAGCGGTGACTGTGTCTAGCTGCCTGAGGGCGTAGCTGCCATACCAAGAGAGTGGACGCCCAACTCAACTCTGCTCTCCGCACCATCACAGGCTGCCTGAAATAAAACCCCGTCCACCAACCAACTCCCTGTGCTAGCAAGGCATTCCACCCCATCACCTTAGAAAAGTAGCCGCTGCAAGACAGGCAGCACTGAAGGCTGCCACAGAAGAATACCACCCCCTCCATACCAAGATGCACGTCGTCTTCCCTAGACGGCGCGCCGTCTAGGGAAGACGAGCAGGAAACCCTTTGTCAGGACTGCACAAGCCCTCGATCTCCTTAGAGAACAGGAACCTCAGCCGGAAGACCTGGCTCAACAACAAATGGAAGGAACAACAGCCTGCAGGCAGACTCACCAACATGCTGTTACTTACATCCCATCCCCCTGGCTGTGACTTCTCACGAAAGGACTGGTGTCGCCTTAATCGACTCCGCACTGGAGTCGGGTGCTTCCAAGCATGCCTGCACCAGTGGAAGCTTTCAGAGACAGACAGATGCGACTGCGGGGAAACACAGACAGCAGATCACCTGGTAGGACTGCACCATCCATCACCTGGCGGGAGGATGGACTGCCCTCTGTAGCCTCACCGGGACCCCTGCTGCCAGGTCCTGACTGAAGGACGCAGCCTTCACCGCATAGGACACAAGTTGACAGATCAGATTGACCACAAGCAAGAAGAAGAAGACGAAGATTGAATTCGAATGTATAACATAGTTACAGCATAGAAATCTTGTAAATATTGTGAATAATTATTACTCGGTGTTACAAAAAACATTTCCCACTTTTGATTCTTAATAGTTCAAAAACTATATATCAGATAAAAATGTCATTGATATGAGTAATAGCTGAATGCTGTACAATTTAGTTGGAGGTGATTTGAATGTGAAAGCCTATATTAGTTTCCTGAAATCAATGATTTATTTCAATGTTAGGTTCCAGATTATGGGCAAATTATAACTAGGGAGGTGTTAGAAAAGGAGAGACAACTCTTCGTAATTCATGCAAACACATGTTCTGGTTCAAAGCGTTACAATGGGATGTCTAGCATTCCACTATACGCTTTGAAGTCATGCTCTGCATCGCTCTAGTTGCAAGGCGAAGTTCGGAGACGAAGAACGCATTTCACCTTTCGTTGAATTACAAACTTTATTTCCCCGTAAAATTTTGAATTAAATACTCAAATTGATTAAGAGTAGTTTAGGAAAGAATTCAATACTATAAACATGTATTTCTAGTTTCTTCGTAATGCGTAAATTGAAATGAAATGAAAATTAGGCCATCTTAAAAACCTAATATTTTTCTATAATGCGCACATTTCCGCATGTTAGTTTTTTATCCTTTAATCTGGGATATTTTGATCTTTCAAATAAAGTACTCCGCTAAAGCGTGTAAAATTGTCATTTTTACACTGCATTTTGATTCGCTGCTCCAATTCAAGGTACACAAATTCATTGTTGCCATCACATTGAAAGAGAGAGAGAGAGCGAAATGCAGTAGGGGCAAGTATTTCTAGATATGAGAGCGCTAGTCCCAATTATTGATGCTCTCTTTTGTCAAAGCACCTGATTTCCACCTGTTCATAGTTATGCGCGTAACTTCTCGGCGGTGCCGCGCATGACTTCAAAGGAGAGCAGGAGTTGTCTCTCCTTTTCTAACACCTCCCTGTTATAACCCTCTGTACAAAAATTGAACTTCACACAAGAACCAGAAGAAACTAGAAATACATGTTTATAATATAGAATTCTTTCCTAAACTACTCTTAATCAATTCGAGTATTTCATTTAAAATTTTACGGGGAAATAAAGCTTGTAATTCAACGAAAGGTGAAATGCGTTCTTCGTCTCCGAACTTCGCCTCCGATGCAGAGCATGACTTCAATAGGTATAGTGGAATGCTAGACATCCCATTGTAACGCTTTGAACCAAAACATGTGTTTGCATGAATTACGAAGAGTTGTCTCTCCTTTTCTAACACCTCCCTGCAGGAACCAATGATGTGTATGTGAGTGTGTGCTTACAATGACCCTGAACAATGGACATGGCTACCTGAGCACTGCTAGTCTGAATTCATGACACTGGGTAAAATGCATGCACATATAAAAAGTGAGCACATGTTTCCATGTGCTTGCATACACCACTTTTCAGAATGAATAAAGACTAGCTGTGACAGTGGAATTCCTCATAAATAATATGTGATAGAGCATTCCAATCCTGGTCATTGACCATTGTCTGGGTATCAACAACACACTCCGATACACACCAATAACCCCCTGTGCAAAGTTGAAGTTTTGTATGGAGGGTTGAAAATAGTATAGAGCAAAATCTGAAACCTACCTGAAAAATTAATGTTGAATTTAACGACACTGAATCATGCGTTCATTTTGAATCACCTCCAACAAAATTGTACACTATTCAGCTATTGCTCATATCAATGTCAGTGTTATCTGATATATAGTTTTTGAACTATAAAGGATCAAAAGTGGGAAATGTTTTTTGTAACACCTATAGTATAACTGTGTTATTCATGTAGAACAGAAATGTTATAATACCGATAGACGGTCTACCGCATAAAACGGTTCGCTTATCACGTTCTTGCTCTTGTGGCTCTCTCCCTCCCTTTCTCTCTCTCTCACTCTCGCTTTCTTTCTTTGCTGTTTGCTTTATTTCAACGTCATTTTTTTCCAGTTTCCTGTACAGTTTTCTTTACCGTGTTTTATTGTCTTTTAGTCAAACGGTTAATGTTAAATCGATTGCATGCGAATGTCAGACATAAGTACAGTAGACCCACTCTAAATACACTGTAAAATACTCATTACACTTATTAATGTGAACCTGACTGGATATCCTCAAAACCAGTCATGGTGACATGGGATTAATGAATTTTCATTGTCATTGCCATTGTCATCGTCCTTGTCATTTTCATTGTCATTGCTATTGCCTCCATCCGAAAACATTAGGATTTTTGGCACAACTCTAGCTCATAAAGTATCGAACAAAGATCATTCCAAGACAAGTGGGTTTCCGCTATAGACTGAATCATCCATAAAGTATGCCTAAATGAGAGTGAGCCTCTGGAAGAGAGCTTCGAGACTTCTTTTACATGTTTTAGGAAAAGTTTTTTTTTTTTTCTTCAGAGAGATTTTACGAAAGAGCTTGACCTTGTTCATTATGCAGCTAGACAGAAAAGTTCAGTAACAGTTTAACATTGTGCTTGAAACAACTCATGTTGATCATTGTGTATCAATGGAAAGAGCATGTGCCAATGAACTCGCAGTTCGCCCGGAAACACGCTCTTCCACTTGAACTCCGTGATGTTTTACTACTTTCATTGTGATGGTAAATTGCGTGAATGTACTTGCATTAATTTATAACTGATTGTGACCATGCATCACAAAATAAACAAAAAGTCGCCAGACATGGATTTTTAGTTAAGAGTAGCTTCTGAAAGAGCAGAATCTAAGCTTTAAAATGATGTATAACTCAATTCAAATGGACTCTCCTAACCTATCGAAATATTGGAAAGAAAGGACACACTCTGTAAAAGTGTGAACTGAGAAAACGTAGTCCATGGGCCAAGACCAGAAAAATTGGTTATTGGTACCACCTGAGGTTGAAAAACCTTTTTGGTGTCATTTTGTTTGTCGGACATAGATATGCTTATCAAGCTATGATAGCATTTCCAAATTAGTAGCTTAGTCATAATAAATGAATTTTTAACCAATTTGGTCTCGTTTTTATATCCCTATACTTCTGAATCGAAACTAACCGCTATACAAAGAAGAGCACTGTCTTCTGTATGTCCACAGGTGTTCTGTTGTAAACGCGGTGCGCTTAGTCTTTATTCAAGGCAGTGAAGGGAATATCCAAAAGGTTATGATGTCCACAGCTGTCACGCGGTGCGCTTAGTCTTTATCCAGAACAATGTACCGTTATCATATCTAAAGTTCCTAATAAAAGGGATTATCTGTACTGTTTTATACTACCCTCTCAACAAATACATCAGTTTTAAACAAAAATCCCTCTGTCCATTTACAACATTGTTTATTATAATGCATTGTAGTGTACCGGTACATTGTTTTTACATTATCTTTCATTGTTGGATGGAAATAAAGCGACATTGGCGTGGTATTAGCGTTTTTACCGTCGCGTTTGCACCGGAAAATGACAAATGATTGAAAAATACGGTAAAAGTCACTAGGAATTGCTTGTTTGTTGTTGTTGTTTTTAGAGAAAAGGATATACACTGTATTATAAGCTTTGGATATTCCCTTCGCCGTCTTGAATATTAGACTAAGCGCTGTAGACATCATAACCTTTGGATATTCCCTTCGCTGCCTTGAATAAAGACTGAGTGCACCGCGTTTACAACAGAACACCTGTGAGCATAGAAGACAGTGCTCTTCTTTGTATAGCGGTTAGTTTCGATTCAGAAGTATAGGGATATATCAACGAGACCAAATTGGTTCAAAATTCATTTATTATGACTAAGCTACTCATTTGGAAATGCTATCATAGCTTGATAAGCATATCTATGCCCGAAAAACAAAATGACACCAAAAAGGTTTTGCCACCTCAGGTGGTACCAACATCTGGCCTGGCCCATGGACTAAACGGGCTCTGAAGTACAGGGTGTAGTCAAGCGCTTAATCTTTACCAAGCTATGCTGGTATTGCCTGTGGAATGAATTGGACAAAAAACAGGATGTTGACCACTGGAGCAACAACAATGAAGGGATTATCGGATGAAGCTGAAATTGAGCATGCTTCATTAGCACATTCTGTACATAATTTAATACTAATTTTCAAATTTTTTCTCTCCAAAGTTATTGGAACTGAAAGTGAAGTGTTTGGACAGGGTTTTTGAGAAATGGGAAGAGGGTTCTATGAGACACAACTAATCACACTATTCCACCAAAATGTGTTCAAGAAAAACTGCTGAAAACACAAGTTCCTGTTTGTTTTATGATCCCAAATTTTGATATGATATAGAAAAAGACTTGCTCTTTCAGAAAATGTGAAAAACTCAAGATTGGTTTGGTTGACTCATTTCACTTATTTTCAGTCCTCACACAAAATCACTGTGTGTGACTATTTGTTCGTTTTGTGGTGCACGGTCACAATTATCTTCCATTGCGGAAATTATGTTTGTTGTGGGACATTATTCCTGCTCGGCCAACATCCTGCAGTACCCCTGGTATAGTCACCTCATATTTTTCCGCAAACGTTTTTTTTTTATTGACCCTAATTCATTTACGCGCATTTTCATATTATTGTTTCAAATGCAGAGACATCTTCATGTTTTTACAATGAAAGGTCAATGTACTTTGCTACAGTACTGTACATGCTAGCGCTGGTTTCATAGTGAAACTTTACCAAAGTGATGTCATCTGGCTGCTCAGGATAAGATTTACCTAAAGAGCGTTTTTAAAGACAACTTATCCGCGGATGTCGTCCGGATGTTAGCCCGAATCTTCCCTATACCACTAACGCAATAATTAAGAACCCTGAACCACTAATGCAAACCAGAAGAAGGGTTCAGTCTCCGACACTAGGGATAACAGACGAATGATAGGATCAGCGGATAATATCATGGAACTACAAACGAATTTCGTTTGTAACTCCATGATAATATCCCTATGATGCTCACTCATGTGCCGCATTCGCAAGTAGAGAACAGCGGGATAACGATCGCGATCCTAATTTCGATTTCTTCTTCTTCTTCTTCTTCTTATTATTATTATTATTATTATTATCATTATTATTATTGTTATTATTAATATCATTGTTATTATCATTATTATTATCATTACATTTATTATTACTTTTATTATCATTCAGTTCAGTTCTGTTGTTATCTCTGAGGTCACTCTTTTTTTCTTATTCCAGGATGGGCTGGTGCCCTACCGCTAACATTCACCGTCATTCTAGCGCCCCCTGCCAACATGGCGGTCGAATGCGTCGGCTACAGGCCCGTGCTTCTCGTCAGCCTCGCAGCGGCAACCATCGGCATTCTCACCACGTCGTTCATGCCCAAGTTCCCGCCGATCTTCGCTTCCTACAGCATCCTATTTGGCATGGGCCCGGGCACGCTCAGCGTTGTCACCGTGGCTCTCGTGACTGAGCACTTCCGAACAACTAACGCCATACGGGCGCTTGCTCTGACGCTGAGCGGGAGCAGTATAGGTGGATAGCAATACCAATTGTCGCTCACACTATGAGTTTTCGGGTATTACAATTATTCGTTATTCCGTAGGTTCGTTATTCCAAAACGTCCATTATGTAAACCCAAATGTTCGTTTATCCGAAAAATGAAGAAGGGGTCCTTGATCCCAGTATTCTGGGGTTATTTGGGAGGTTTGTCATTCCTATGGTCCGTATTAATTCCGAATAGTCGTTATTCCGCAAATGAAATGCGAGTTCGTCATTCCGAAATTGAAAAGTGCGTCTTAATTAGCATCTAGCATACACTTCGGAATTACGGACTTTGTATTATTTTTGGGGATAACGAACCTATTTTCGGATTAACGAATTAACCATCCAAATAACAAACCAAATTCATTTTCGTATGAACGAAACAGCTGAATAAAGAAACCTTGTTTCAGTCTCGGATTGACTTTTGGAATAACGAACTGTAAGTGATTCTTTAGAGGTCCTGGTGATGTAGCTCTGCCGACAGTGGCGAGCGCAGCGAGTCCAGCGCCTCTAAAAGCGCGAGAACCTTTTGAGATCACTGAGTATACATACTCTTCATAAGGGAGGAGAAAACTTAAACCAATCTCATTGAATGCCCTTGGTGATTATTAAGAAAACCACTTCTACTAAAGCATAAAGCCATTAGCGTTCTGCTCTTGGCTTATTTTGCTGCCAAAACACGAGTAACAAATTCGGGAAATTTAGAGCATGACCATAGTTTAAAGAAAATACAATGAAGGAAAGACCCCGAAAAGTCAACCTGCTACGGGTAATACCTCTCCGTTTGTTCTAGGACTGTCGATCTTCTCGCTTCTGTCGCTACAAGTAGGCCTAAGGTAAGATGACCTTCGGCAAAGACCCATTTAAGCCGAGATTAAGAGAAGGAAGGACCCTATACCAGACCCGTGATCGGTAACAAGTTTTACCTAAATTTTTTGTTTGAATTGTCCCAATGCAACGGGGGGGGGGGGGGGGGGGGGGGGAGGGGAGGGGATTCCCATGATAGGCCTACTCATTAGAAGTTAATGTCATAAATAACATGTTAATGATGTCAAGTAATTATAATTGGGTATACTTGATTTGCTGAACCCGAAATGTCATCGCGTAATGAAACGCTAAATTCGGATAGTTTCTCTTTTTTTTTCTTTTTTTTTCTTCTGCAGGTGCGTTGAGCTTACCGCCTTTTGAGACGTTTCTCATCGAGCATTTCGGATGGCGGATAACTTTGCGCATATTGGCGGCATTGCTGGCCGTAGTCGGGACACCCTGTGTGCTCTGTTTCCCTGCTCCCAACTCACAGGACAAGAAAACTCTAGACGAACGCCGTGCAGGATTGGGTAAAGCTATGGTTTAAATCGCCAATGGGGAGGACAAGGTGGATATTAAACATGAGGTCGAGCAAACGACGGGTAGTTCAGGAAAGCAGTTCAGTACTATGGCCAGTAGGTGGCGACAGGTTCTGATGTACCCGGAGGTGTACATGATCTCCCTTGGTTACCTCCTGCAAGGGGTTACAGATTGCTTCTACTATGTCAACCTGGTGAGGAACATTGACTCTGCTCCGGCACGATCCTCAGACAAGATCTTGTTTTTAATTGATAAACAGGATTGATCACTATTGCTTTATCAGAAAGATGTATATATCCCCAGACACGATATTGTCTTAATTGATAACTAGGATTGATCACCATTGCTTTATCAGAATGATGTATATCCCCAGACACGATCTTGTCTGAATTGATAAACAGGATTGATCACTATTGCTTTCTTTGAAAGATGTATAAGTATCAACCCCCGTGGCAATTTTACTCCTTTATCTTTGACTTCATTGGCTGCTCTGTAAAAAAATGAAGCAAATAAACAAACAAACAAACAAACAGATTGATTGTCAAGGATCCTTCCTGGGCCCCAAGCAACAAGATTGTACGCTTTTATATGCATTTTGTTGGTATCAATCATTTTGATTTCAATAGCCTTTGACGTTCAACTCACAGAGACTGCCATGTCGTGCTAATGCAGCCTTTGAGTCTCAGCTATTCTTTGTGTGTGTGTGTGTGTGTGTGTGTGTGCGATCTTTGCGTCCCCATTTCCATAGTGACAATGAATAAATACTATTTCCCAATGTGTTGTTTATTATGTAACAATCACTGTTGAATAATTATGTGCTTCATCTGTACCAACATTTCCGTCTTGCTTTCCAAGTCAGCTATATTGTCTCAATTGGTTATTCGATCGAAGTTGGCTCTCTGGCACTCGTCATCCTAGGCGTGTCTAACCTCGTGGGGAAGTTGTTCATGTCGTTGCTAGGTGAATTCTTCCCGCTACCAAACATCTTCCTTTCAATGTTCGGATCCCTCGTTGGGTCAGCCGTCATGACTTGCCTTCTGGTAGTGGACAACATCACCATAATCTTGGCTCTTGTTTCCGGTAAGTCGTCACATTTACTGTACAAGGTGAATGCTTACTGGAAGAGGATTAAAATCAAAGGAAATTTGATGGAAGTCGTTAAAATTGTGAAGAAAAGGACGGGCAGTAGAAGTCGAGCAGTTGAGCTTGTCAGCCGATTTTGGTACAGAAATGAGCAGAACATCCCCCCCCCCCCTCCTGAAAACGAATTGACGTCCCAGTTCTCAAAGTCGATCGGCCCCCTTACTTTGAAAAACGTATAACAGCCAGGCCCTAGCTGACTTTTATATCAGGGGCGGAGCACTAATCACTTTAGCGTGTGATTAATTTTGCTGATATGAAATAAACAATAAAACATGAAAGAACAAAAAGTTTATGCAATTCAAATCAGATTGCATTGAATTTTTGATGAAATTAGATTGATCTTAATCGCATCGAAATGGCCAATTCTATTGAATTTTGCTGTATAATGACCAAAGCAGGACCTACACTGAGATTTCTTTTTTCTTTTTTCTTTCTTTTTTTTGTTTTTGTTTTGTTTCTGTCAATTTCTCTACCGACTGCCATCAGTTGCCGGGGGAGTGCTGGTGCCTATTACTAGTGCGGTAATCTACTCGATCCCTCTCGACTTCTTCACGGCAGAGAGCGCGCCGCCGGTCTGGTCTACTATTGTCTTCTGTAACGGAATCGGCTACCTCTTGGGGTCTCTTGCGGGTGAGAATACAGCGCACTCCCGTTATAACGAGCACGGTTATAACGAAAATCCGGTTACAACGAAATGAAAATCAAGGCTGCAACATTATCAGCTCTTTGTTCTTTATTGTTTGCTAGTTCAGTTATAACGAAATAAAACTGCCGGTCCCGAGGACTTCTTTATAACGGGAGTCCACTGTATACAACGTGGTTGAGTATAACGTGTGGTAAATCCAATGCACAGCTTTCCTTCAGTCCATTTCTCGACCAGTAGCAATCATTTGTATCTTGCAATCACTTTTCAGAGACAACGGCTATAAAAGGACGCAAAGGAGGACACGAAACAAAAACATCAAGTGCCAGTAATATAGTTTCAGCGGACGTTGCAGTCGTTTACATTAATGCCTTTGAGCTTTCGACCTTTTTAAGTGTCTTCGTCAGGGCGTCAAAGCAACCAAATTGAAAACCTTGAAACTTGAACAGAATAATGCAAAACAAAAGAGAGCAAAAAGACCACAAAAATAGTGTTTCGTAAAGCATAATTGAACATTCTGATCCTTTCGGGCTCTTTGCTCTTCATGTATAGTAAATATTCGTCAGAATTAGACCTCGCTATTGCTAACTGTTTTTTTTTTTTAATTGGCAACACTTCATCCCTAACAAAAATGTCGTGTGGTACTCCCTGTGGTATACCTACTGGTCAGTACCACACTATGTACCGCCCAAAATAAATGTTACCACAGGAACTGCGTGGTACTGTACCACAGGCTTGAAAGGTACTCCCTGCATGTGGTACTTGTCAGTACCACACAATGTACCACACAACTTGTTACCACAGGAACTGTGTTGTACTGTATCACAGGCTCGTGTGGTACTCCCTGTGGTATAACACACCATGTACCACACAAACACAATTATGGCAGCACAGGTACTGTGTGGTACTGTACCACATGCTCGTGTGGTACTCTGTGTGGTACTCCGTGTGGTACTAATTGTCGGTATCACCATGTACCACACAAACATAATATACATTAGCACAGGTACGCTATCACTGTGTAGTACTGTTATATATACCACAGGCTCGTTTGGTACTCCGTGTGGTACTTGTCGGTATCACACAATATAATGTACCAAACAAGCATAAGGTATGTTATAGCACACGTGAGAATCCTGTTTGTTATACTGTACCACAGGCTGGGTGTGATCAGGGAGGTGAGAGGACCTCTCACCTCCCTGGTGTGATATAGATGGCTGTGGTATCTGTGTGGTGCTGCGATATGTCCAGTGGTGTCAGATGTTAACACAAAGTACCATTTAAGAATATCTGATATTGGGAGTAAATTCCCCTCTAATATACTTCATGAATCACGTTACCTCACCTCACTCCCCCCCCCCCCCCCCCCCCCCACTTACACCACCAATTAGGGAGGAAGGTGACAGGCCTATGACATGCATACATGATAATATTGTGCTTTCACCTGCTTAGGCCTATCAAACCATTTTTTTTTACCATTTCGATTATAATCATGCAACATCCTAATTTCACTTTGACACAGTATAGAGAAAAACAACACCGACATAGTCATCCCTGATTCTCTATGTTGTTCTTTGTCAGGTCAATCGATAGACAGAACAGGATCGTACAGTGCCGCCATTTTATCATTTGTGGTGATGTACGTCATTTCCGCTTCCCTGTTTGCCTTCGCACCGCTTTACCAGAAGTACTTCGCCGAGGACCGCTTCATCACATTCGAAATAAGACGGCAAAAGAAGCTGAAGAGGCGCCGCAGAACTGGATACTCTAAGCAAACTGCGAGTGCAGACATATCAGAGATTTAACGCCAAGATAAGCGTTGGCTGTGAGGCTGGGGTCTGAGGCGTGTTAGTTATGCCTCTAATGGTACAATCTTGCCGAGGAGAAGGTGCCCCCCCCCCCCTTATTTCAAAAGCTCCGTCTATACTTTTATAGCACGCACACAAACATCAGGTGATGTCCGTTATTTCGAAGATTCATTACTCCGAAAAAACACAAATTTCCCATGCCTATGATAAAGGTTTGTTAATCCAAATATAAAAAGTAAATCCGAACATTTTGTGGCGTTATTCCGAAGATTCGTTGTTCCGAAGATTCGTTGTTCCAAAGACTCGTTATCCAAAAATGATGAGGTTCGTTAATCCGAAAAAGTAAAAACGGTGCGTGCTAACAAATCTTCGGAATCACAAATCTTATTTCAATTTCGGATTAACGAATCTTCGGAATAGCGAATCTTATTTCATTTTTTGATTAACGAATCTTTAGAAAAACGAACCTTCGCAATAACGAACTGTACAAATCCAAACAACAACAATCAGGCATTTGTTCTCACTCAGCCCACACCACACTCTCTCCCTCTCTATCTCCCCTCCTTCACACTCTTATTTTCTTTTTGTTTCCCTGATATTTATTCAATTCAATTCAATTCAAATGATTGTATTTCCATAAAAAGTGATACAAAGTTATACATAACGCTTACATGGGTACATAATATTTAAGAGAACTTTGAATCACGTAAGTTTCAACAAAACATGAATACAATTATCATAATGATATCAATCCTGGTTTACATAGATAAACAAGTAAGCAATACAATCTTGATTTATAACTACGTGGAAAAGAGGAATTCAGAAGAAAAGCATAGCTGGTAAAATCTGTGAATTACTCTCGAAGGTGAGGGCATCTCAAGATCCGTCTAGGACTCCATGTATGAAAATTTTGATATCCTGATGTCAGGCGATATAATCAGAAAATTAAAAAAAGGACTA